>NW_024704742.1:24998260-25438129 GCF_018977255.1 Callorhinchus milii | reverse complement strand
CAACACCCACCCCAACACCCCCCCAACACCCCCCCAACAACTCCCCAACACCCCACCCCAGCAACAAACAACAACAAGATTCCATTTATAGAGCGCCTTTCACGTCAGGAGGACGTCCCAAGGCACTGTACAGTTGGGTCAGGACCCGAGCAGGGGGGAAATGGTCAAGGTGAGGGGAGGGAGGGAGCGAGGAGGGGGTAGAGAGTCGAGAGGGGAGCTGAAGGCACGGTCAAAGAGCAACCCCCAACACCCCCCCCAACACCCCAGCACCCTGTGGAAGTTGACCCCATGTCTGCAGATGATGTCACCAAGGGGGTGCATGTAGATATTAAAGAGGAAAAGGCCAAGGACAGAGCCCTGGGGGACACCAGATGTGACAGTGTGGGGGCTGGAGGAGAAACCGTTAGAGGCAACAAAGTGCAGACGGTGAGAGAGATAGGAATCGAACCAGGCAAGAGCAGGTCCGCGAAGATTAAATTGGAGAGACGGTGTATGAGGTTGGAGTGGTCGACAGTGTCGAAGGCGGCAGAGAGGTCGAGGAGGACAAGGAGGCAGAGGGAGCCCTGATCACAGATGTTCAGAATATCATTAGTGACTTTGACCAGTGGGCAGCGCGGAAGCCAGATTGGAGGGGTTCAAAGAGGGAATGACGAAAAAGAAAGGAGCGGAGCGGGGACACGATGACTGTTCCAGGACCTTGGAGAGGAATGAGAGGTTAGAGAATGGGGCGGTAGCTGGAGAGGAGGGATGGGTCCAGGGAAGGTTTTTTCAAGATGGGGTTGATGACGGTTGTTTTTACGGGGGTGGGAACTGAACCGGTGGACAACACCCCCACCATTACCCCCAGTAACCCAACACCAGTCCCAACATCAACACCACCATCACCTCCCAGCCCCCCAACACCCCCATCATTACCTCCAGTACCCCAACACCCCACCATCACACCCAGTACCCCAACACCAGCCCCAACATCAACATCACCCCAGCCCCAGTACCCCAACACGAGCCCCAACATCAACACCACCAGAGCGCTTTAGGACATCCTCCCCATGTAAAAGGCACTATCAATTGTATAGGGTCATTAATCATTTACATAATATCTTTCATGTCGGGAGGATGTTGCAAAGCCCTTCACACAAAGGAGAGATAGTGGTGGAAGTGGGCAATATTGTGGAGCTGAGGAAAAGCCAAGTGTATGAGACTCTGGATGTAGGGCCTGGAGGATAGCTGAGGGTTGAAAAAGGATTTAAGGTTCCATATCAGTTGGGAGCACTGCAGTGGGCAAATTGCTTCAAATGAGATGTTAAACAAAAGTCCCATCTGTCAACATTAAAAGTCCCATGGCACTGTTCGAAAAGGGAGTTTCTCAATGTTCTGGCCAACAATTATCCACCCCCCACCCCAGACACAAAATAGATCATTCACTTTGTGGCTGTTTGTGAGACATTGCTGTGTACTAATTAGCTGTGGGTTTATCTAACACATGCAATCACTACACTTGACAGAAAACTTCTGCGAGGCACATTGAGATGTTTCAATGTGATATGGAGTTATATCAAATGCAAGGAATTATTTATTTAGTATTATTTTTCTAGTTCTCAGCTGAGGCCAGTTCTTAGATGGGATATCTCTGAATAATGCCGACTCTAACTTGGAATGGGAAAGAAATGAAACACTATCCTCTTTCACAAATTGAGCTTCTTATCGGCAACAATGGAGAACCATTGATAGCAGCAGAGAAATGCCCATGGGTCAGCCTCGGTAAAAGGCATGGATAGAAAACAACAATGAAAAGTGAGGACACAGAATCATGTGATATCTTTGATCAACAAGCCTTAAAATCCTTTTGTATTGACATTTCCTGAATGTAAATAGGAATTTTCTTTAGGAAGTACTTTGAGACATCCTCCGGACATGAAAGAAGCTATATCAAATGCAAAAATGATTACTTTGTGTGTATTACAATTTTGTTATAATAAGTGTTAAACTGTAATTTTTGGGTTGTGAATAATCATTTCCCACATATACTGTAAAATGAGGGCAAGACTAAATATTTTTAAGAAAATAAATGAATAGTATTAATAAATGCTGATAGTTTTTGTTTATTAAGTAACAAGTGGATATTTGAAAAAAAACAATCACTCATATGCAATCAGTAGGTAAAGTTACTATCAATAAAAACCCAGTTGTTCGATACATAAGATGCTTTCCTAAGTGATACAATCAAATCTAATCCTAACCTCCAAATAGCCATTCCCGGTAGCACAATTTGTCTCATGATTTCCTGTATTGCTGCATTAACCCACATTTCATAATCTCTCATCTTTTCGACCTCTTCATTTGTTTTGTTCAGCAATCCTTCAACATGACTCAACCGGTGTCTACTGGGGATGTGATGAAAATGACCTGGAAAGGTTGTGCAATCTGAGACATTCAAAGAGACATTGTTTAAAATTCTTACCCTTTTGCTAACGATGTAATTTCACATTTCATCAGTGTGCTTAATTTGGTGTCGTCATGTGGCCAGCTTTGTTAGTTTGGAAAGAGGGAATCAGTTTCAAAAAAATGTAATGTGGCTGGTTCTCAGTAAGATTGAGATGCAGCAAAGTGCACCTGGATTGTCTACAAAACGCTACACTTGATATGTTTGTTTCACATGCTTTTCCATCCTTTGTGGCAAATCATTAACTTTGGCTATCAGAAGACAAACAGACCAAGCAGGAATGAAAACTTCAATCTTGATAACGAGCAGGTAAAAAGACATGCTGTATATCCTTAGGTGTGCTAAAGAACTGCATATTTAGTTTTATTTAGAGATTCAAAGAATTCTTAAGGTATTATTATTGGAAAACCCAAGGTTACCAAAGAACACAGAAAAGAATATAAATTGCTAACCACGTGGCACGCCACTTGTGCAGCAATGACCCTATACCGTTCAACTCTAGGGAAACCCCAATTATGTCGCCCTACTCCCCCAGGAAGTTATTTGCAGTACAGAAAAGAAGTAAGTACTGCCATTTCGATTCCCCTTTAAAAGATCAGAGACAATGATTTCTAAGCAACTTGAACAACAGTTCACTCTTCAATTTCCTCGCCTTCAATAGCAATCAATGCTAGATTATCAAGGCAAGTGCACACCAGGCAGAGGTGGCCTTGGGTGATAAGAGGTTCATGGTCGATCCCAGTGAACAATTTGCCAAAAATAAACTTCTAGTGAGTGAATGGAACAGCTATGTGCATGGGGTTTGCAATAGATGCTTTAACTGTATAACACTTCATTTCAATTCAGTCAACTGTTCCCAAATCCCAAACAAGCAGATAGGCAGGCTAAACCTTTCATCCTATAATCCATGATCCCAAATTTCATTTCAAATTATTCAATTTTCTTATGAGAAATATAAGCCAGAAAATATCATTCAAAAATATTTCACAACAGCAATTAAATATTTTGATGATTGACTGATTGATATTCTTATACAAAACAACACCAGGGTGAGAGTCACAGAGAGAGAGAGAGGCCAGACACAGGGTGAGAGTCACACAGAGAGAGAGAGAGGCCAGACACCAGGGTGAGAGTCAGAGGAGAGAGAGGAGGGCCCAGACACCAGGTGAGAGTCAAGAGAGAGAGGAGAGGGCCCAGACACCAGGGTGAGAGTCACAGAGAGAGAGAGAGAGAGAGGCCCAGACACCAGGGGAGAGTCACAGAGAGAGAGAGAGAGGCCCAGACACCAGGGTGAGAGTCACAGAGAGAGAAGAGAGGCCCAGACACCAGGGTGAGAGTCACAAGAGAGAGAGAGAGAGAGAGGCCCAGACACCAGGGTGAGAGTCACAGAGAGGAGAGAGAGGCCCAGACACCAGGGTGAGAGTCACAGAGAGAGAGGAGAGAGGCCCAGACACCAGGGTGAGAGTCACACGAGGAGAGGGAGAGAGAGGCCAGACACCAGGGTGAGAGTCACAGAGAGAGAGAGAGAGGCCCAGACACCAGGGTGAGAGTCACAGAGAGAGAGAGAGGCCCAGACACCAGGGTGAGAGTCACAGAGAGAGAGAGAGGCCCAGACACCAGGGTGAGAGTCACAGAGAGAGAGGCCAGACCAGGTGAGAGTCACAGAGAGAGAGAGAGGCCCAGACACCAGGGTGAGAGTCACACAGAGAGAGAGAGAGGCCCAGACACCAGGGTGAGAGTCACAGAGAGAGAGAGAGGCCCAGACACCAGGGTGAGAGTCACAGAGAGAGAGAGAGGCCCAGACACCAGGGTGAGAGTCACAGAGAGAGAGAGAGGGCCCAGACACCAGGGTGAGAGTCACAGAGAGAGAGAGAGGCCCAGACACCAGGGTGAGAGTCACAGAGAGAGAGAGAGAGGCCCAGACACCAGGGTGAGAGTCACAGAGAGGAGAGAGAGGAGAGAGAGGCCCAGACACCAGGGTGAGAGTCACAGAGAGAGAGAGAGGCCCAGACACCAGGGTGAGAGTCACAGAGAGAGAGAGAGAGAGGCCCAGACACCAGGGTGAGAGTCACAGAGAGAGAGAGAGGCCCAGACACCAGGGTGAGAGTCACAGAGAGAGAGAGAGGCCCAGACACCAGGGTGAGAGTCACAGAGAGAGAGAGAGGAGGCCCAGACACCAGGGTGAGAGTCACAGAGAGAGAGAGAGGCCCAGACACCAGGGTGAGAGCACAGAGAGAGAGAGCCAGAAGAGAGAGCCAGAGAGGCCCAGACACCAGGGTGAGAGTCACAGAGAGAAAGAGAGAGAGAGAGAGAGGCCCAGACACCAGGGTGAGAGTCACAGAGAGAGAGAGAGAGGCCCAGACACCAGGGTGAGAGTCACAGAGAGAGAGAGAGGCCCAGACACCAGGGTGAGAGCCACAGAGAGAGAGAGGCCCAGACACCAGGGTGAGAGCCACAGAGAGAGAGAGGCCCAGACACCAGGGTGAGAGTCACAGAGAGAGAGAGAGGCCCAGACACCAGGGTGAGAGTCACAGAGAGAGAGAGAGAGGCCCAGACACCAGGGTGAGAGTCACAAGAGAGAGAGAGGCCCAGACACCAGGGTGAGAGGCACAGAGAGAGAGAGAGAGGCCCAGACACCAGGGTGAGAGGCACAGAGAGAGAGAGAGAGAGGCCCAGACACCAGGGTGAGAGTCACAGAGAGAGAGGGAGAGGCCCAGACACCAGGGTGAGAGTCACAGAGAGAGAGAGAGAGAGAGAGAGGCCCAGACACCAGGGTGAGAGTCACAGAGAGAGAGAGAGAGAGGCCCAGACACCAGGGTGAGAGTCACAGAGAGAGAGAGAGAGGCCCAGACACCAGGGTGAGAGCACAGAGAGAGAGGAGAGGCCCAGACACCAGGGTGAGAGTCACAGAGAGAAGAGAGGCCCAGACACCAGGGTGAGAGTCACAGAGGAGAGAGAGAGAGAGAGAGAGAGAGAGGCCAGACACCAGGGTGAGAGTCACAGAGAGAGAGGCCCAGACACCAGGGTGAGAGTCACAGAGAGAGAGGCCCAGACACCAGGGTGAGAGTCACAGAGAGAGAGAGAGGCCCAGACACCAGGGTGAGAGTCACAGAGAGAGGCCCAGACACCAGGGTGAGAGTCACAGAGAGAGAGAGAGGCCCAGACACCAGGGTGAGAGTCACAGAGAGAGAGAGAGAGAGAGGCCCAGACACCAGGGTGAGAGTCACAGAGAGAGAGGCCCAGACACCAGGGTGAGAGTCACAGAGAGAGGAGGCCCAGACACCAGGGTGAGAGTCACAGAGAGAGAGGCCCAGACACCAGGGTGAGAGCCACACAGAGAGAGAGAGAGGCCCAGACACCAGGGTGGAGTCACACAGAGAGAAGAGGCCCAGACACCAGGGTGAGAGTCACAGAGAGAGAGAGAGAGGCCCAGACACCAGGGTGAGAGGCACAGAGAGAGAGAGAGGCCCAGACACCAGGGTGAGAGTCACAGAGAGAGAGAGAGAGAGAGAGAGAGGCCCAGACACCAGGGTGAGAGTCACACAGAGAGAGAGAGGCCCAGACACCAGGGTGAGAGTCACACAGAGAGAGAGAGAGAGAGAGAGGCCCAGACACCAGGGTGAGAGTCACAGAGAGAGAGGCCCAGACACCAGGGTGAGAGTCACAGAGAGAGAGGCCCAGACACCAGGGTGAGAGTCACAGAGAGAGAGGCCCAGACACCAGGGTGAGAGGCACAGAGAGAGAGAGAGGCCCAGACACCAGGGTGAGAGTCACAGAGAGAGAGAGAGAGAGAGAGGCCCAGACACCAGGGTGAGAGTCACAGAGAGAGAGAGAGGCCCAGACACCAGGGTGAGAGGCACAGAGAGAGACAGAGAGAGAGAGGCCCAGACACCAGGGTGAGAGTCACAGAGAGAGAGAGAGAGAGGCCCAGACACCAGGGTGAGAGTCACAGAGAGAGACAGAGAGAGAGAGGCCCAGACACCAGGGTGAGAGTCACAGAGAGAGGCCCAGACACCAGGGTGAGAGTCACACAGAGAGAGAGAGAGAGAGAGGCCCAGACACCAGGGTGAGAGTCACAGAGAGAGAGAGAGAGGCCCAGACACCAGGGTGAGAGTCACAGAGAGAGAGAGAGAGAGAGGCCCAGACACCAGGGTGAGAGTCACAGAGAGAGAGAGAGAGAGAGAGAGGCCCAGACACCAGGGTGAGAGTCACAGAGAGAGACAGAGAGAGAGAGGCCCAGACACCAGGGTGAGAGTCACAGAGAGAGGCCCAGACACCAGGGTGAGAGACACAGAGAGAGAGAGAGGCCCAGACACCAGGGTGAGAGGCACAGAGAGAGAGAGAGGCCCAGACACCAGGGTGAGAGTCACAGAGACAGAAGCCCAGACACCAGGGTGAGAGACACAGAGAGAGAGAGGCCCAGACACCAGGGTGAGAGTCACAGAGAGAGAGAGAGGCCCAGACACCAGGGTGAGAGACACAGAGAGAGAGGCCCAGACACCAGGGTGAGAGTCACAGAGAGAGAGAGAGGCCCAGACACCAGGGTGAGAGTCACAGAGAGACAGAGAGAGAGAGAGAGAGGCCCAGACACCAGGGTGAGAGACACACAGAGAGAGAGAGAGAGGCCCAGACACCAGGGTGAGAGACACAGAGAGAGAGAGAGGCCCAGACACCAGGGTGAGAGGCACAGAGAGAGAGAGAGGCCCAGACACCAGGGTGAGAGTCACAGAGACAGAAGCCCAGACACCAGGGTGAGAGTCACAGAGAGAGAGGCCCAGACACCAGGGTGAGAGTCACAGAGAGAGAGAGAGGCCCAGACACCAGGGTGAGAGACACAGAGAGAGAGAGAGGCCCAGACACCAGGGTGAGAGTCACAGAGAGAGAGAGAGGCCCAGACACCAGGGTGAAAGACAGAGAGAGGTAGAGCGAAAGAGGCCCAGCTACCAGAGTGAGAAACTGGGAGAGAGAGAGGCCCTGCCAGCAGCAGAATGAGAGAGAATAAATGGAGAGAGGAGGGGGGGAGAATAGAGAGAGTGAAGAATAGAGAAAGTAAAAGAGAGGGAGAAGAATAGAGATAGTGAAAGAGGGGAGAATAGAGAGAATGAAAGAGAGGGGAGAATAGAGAGAGCGAAAGAGAGAGAGGGGTCAATAGAGGGAGTGAAAGACAGGGGAAAATAGAGAGAGAGAGAGAGGGGGGGGATTAGAGAGAGTGAAAGAAAGAGAGGGGAGAATAGAGAGAGTGAAAGAGGGAGGGGAGAATGGAGAGTGAAAGAGAGGGGAAAGTGGAGAGAGTTAAAGAGAGGGGGTAGAATAGAGGGAGAGGAGTGGGTGGGAGATTAGAGAGAGTGAAAGAAAGAGAGAGGGGAGAATAGAGAGAGTGAAAGAGAGAGGGGAGAATAGAGAGAGGGAAGAATAAAGAGAGTGAGAGAGAGGGAAGAATATTAAAAGAAGAGGAGAACAAAGAGGGGAGAGAGAATAGAGATAGAATAGTGAAAGAGAGGAGAGAGGAGAGTGAAAGAGAGAGGAGAGAGTGAAAGAGACCGGAGAGAGAAAAGAGAATGAAAGAGAGGAGAGGGTTACTAAGACGGAGAAGAGTGTTGTTTCACTTGTTTTCTTTTGGAGTTAGGAACACAAGACCGACTGAAGCCGCTGTCACAGATATCACTAGATTTTCATATTAAAAAAAATCCCTTTGTTAATGCACTGTTTAGTCAATTAAAGTACAGTTTTGTTAAGTTTGGATTTTCCATCGGCTAATCACATGGCATAAAGTGTAGTATGATTGACTTGTGCAAAAAGTATTCTGAATCTGAATCTAAGGGTTGCCGTGGCAATTAATAAGATTCCTTGCATTTGATATATACTGATAACTTTAAATGCCTTCCAAGAGCTTCTCAAAGTTTCTGTAAAGAGTAGTGATGTGTATTTGTAGGTGAAAGCGGCAGCCCGTTTGCCCACAACAAGTCCCACAACCAGTAATTAAGTGAATGAACCTTTCTTTTAATCTGGGGAGTTGTTAGCGAGGACACTGAGTCTCACTCCTTTCTCATTTTCAATAGTGTCATGGGATTATTGACCTCCACCTAAAAGGCAGACCAGGTCTTGGTTTACAGCAACAATAATGTGCATTTATATAGGGCCCTTCATGCAGGGCAAAGTCTCGAAGAGCTTTACTGTGATGGGGACTGATGCCGAGTGGAGGGAACAGGAGAAGGGTGGAAGTAACCATAGGCATTGTTGAAAAGATGGGTTTTAAGGAGGTACTTGAAGACAGATAGAGAGAGGGTGAGACGGAGTATATAACTTGGTCACTTTTAGTCCATGACTGTTTGTGGGACACTGCTGTGCGCAATTGGCTGCCGCGTTCGCCCATAAATATACAGTCAATTCACTTTACAGTATATTCTGTGAAGCGCTTTGGGACGTTTAGAAGATGTGAAAAGCATTATATCAAATGCAAGGATTATTAATATTATTGGGGGGAATTCCAGAGGTTAGGGATGTAGCATCTTAAAGCTTAATCATTTATGGTGGCAGGGACATCCAGTAAGTGAGAGTCAAGCAGAGGGAAAGCAAGAACAGAGAAGGGGGGAGGTGATCAAAGGAGGTGGTAGGGCACGAAGGGACTTATAGTTGAGGATGAGAATATTGAAATCAATCAGTAGGAAGACAGTGGAGCCTGGGTCTTCGTACTTTTCATTAGCCTACTTAAGTTTATTTCCTGGCTCAGTAAAACAGTGCTCAATTCCAGCAGCAACATTTAACTATTAAGGCAAAATAAATTATTCTAACCATGAATAGACCATATCTGTAATATTGTGGGCTGTTCTTCACGCTACAATTTCTAATCTTCAAAGGAACTTTGAAGAATTAGAAATGATAGAGCAACAAGGATAATTCTGGGATTTCAACTATGAGGAGAGACTTGCAGATCTCAACTCTCATAAAAATATTGAAGAGGGACAAGACCCAAGGCTTTAAAACAAAGAGGAGAGGTAAAGTATTTGACTGGGCCATGAGGATCAGAACTAGAGGGCATAAGTTTAAAAAGCCATAAATATGAGGACATTACACTAAACCCTGCTCCTTTTAAAACAAAAATAACAAAATAAACTGGATAAGTATTTACTTTAGCATATTATTGGAGGCTGTAAAAATAGTTTTTAATAATTATCTTTTATTTGTGATTAGATTTAGAAGATGAGGACGAGAAAAAGAAGGAGAAACCACTTCCTCGATTTAATGTGCACTCTATATTCTGGATTTTGGCTTCAGTTGGCGTGACGTACTATGTTGAATTCTTTACTGCAATAAAAACAGATTACCGAATAGAAGGGTAAATCTTTTACTTCTGATAATATGTCTTATGCATTTTTACTTTGAATGTTCCATGATGTAACATTGCAAAATTGACTTTACAGTATATTCTGTGAAGCACTTTGAGACATTTTGAAGACGTGATAAGGCGCTGTATCAAATGCAAGGATTATTATTACTTAACTGTGTTTGGTTTGGATACTCATAAGTATGGTGATGGCTTTCCGCCATTGTCAGACACCCAGCTGACCCAAAAGAAATTGATATGATGCCAATAACATCAAATGTCTCAAAGTGCTTCATAAAGTTTCTGTAAAGTGTAGTGACTATATCTTGCAACCATTTTCCACACAGCAGTGTCCCATAAACAGCCATGAAATGAATAACCAATTTTATCTGGAGGATTGTTGGCCAGGACATTAGGAGAAACTCACTTCTCTTTGTGAATAATACCATGGCATCATTAACGTCCACCTGACCTGGCAGCCACATTTCAGTTTAATGTCTTATTCGAACGTTGGCTCAGACAATGCAGCTCTTCCCCGTGCACTATGACTTCAAAGTCATGACATGGGGCTTGAACCCACAACCTTTTGACAGTGGTGAGAATATTACCAACTGAAACAGGCTGACATCTAATTCATCCTGCAGTGGTCATAGCTATTTCTCTTCTGGCCCGGTATCAACCTCCGCCACTGTTAAGCCATCTGAGACGCTACCCGTATGAAAGGCTCTATATAAGTACGCATTGTTGCTGTATTTCTTGAATTGATACTTTTCTTTTTTCCTTTAAATCAGTCGTTGGTTCCTCTTGGGTAGTTCGCTGCTCATTATCAGCTTGGTCATTGCACTCTACTGCATATTCTATCTGGAGTGGTACAGAGGGATTGGAGAATATGAGCAATATAACCCTACTCTAGTTCCTTCAGCTACAGCGTCCTTTATTGCAGCAGCAGTTTGGTAAGTTTGAACATCAGTATTTTATTATACAGTGATTTGTAAATGGAGGTCGGTTTTCCATTTAGGCTTTCAGAAGCAGTCAATAAACTGCTGTAATTTAAACAATTTGTTGTGCTTAGGTTGCATTTAAATTCTGAACATCTCTTTGTTTCTTGTTTATATTAATTACTGTAATAAGATACATAAATCTTATTATGATCATATTTCAAACTTAAGTTTGAATGAAAGATAAACTATTATTAAGGTATTATCCACCAACCACTGATATTGGAGGTTGAAATACAGTCGCTGAATGCTATATTCTACATCATATTCTAATCTTAATAATTTAAGCAGTTTTCTGCAACATTGAACCTTACCTGATTACAATAGAAAATGCTGTTGTTAATGGCTGTGCATTTTTAAAAGTAAAATACATAAAATTGCTAATAATTGTTTTTAAAAAAAAAGCTTCCACAAATAGTTTCGTTAAGTGTCAAATTGCTTATTTTGTTCAAGGTTTCAATGTTTCCTTGATTCTGTTTGCTTTTCTGTCTTCCATCAGACAGAATAATAAAATAGTAGTAATAATAATCCTTGCAATTGATATAGTGCCTTATTTTGACTGTCTCAAAACGCTGCACACGGGTCTTGTAAAGTGTAGTGACTGTTCCGTATGTTAGAGGAAAAAAGAGGTTTCAGAATAAAAATTTAAAAAAAACTTAGTGCATCCAATTATTTTCTAATTTTTCTCCCGACTGCTTCTGCACCTCTTCACCAGCTTCCTCATACTGGGGTATGGTTTCAGGGCATTGGTTGCCATCTAATACCCCACTGAAGTGTCCATTGTTCATGTGTGAACCTCAGCAGTGAGTGTCGGTAAGCCACTCGACTGGAATCATCCTCGCCAATCCTGCTCTATGTATGTGTGTATGTGTGTGTGTATATAGATAGATGGATAGACAGACAGACCGACAGACAGATAGATAGATAATGAGGGATTATAAAGCATAGGAATTTAGGAAAACAGGATTTCAGACCATCTTGCCTGTTCCAACTGTTGGAACATCTTGGCAATTCTATTAATCCTAATAATAATAATAATCCTTGCATTTGATACAGCGCTTTTCACGTCTTCTAGACATCTCAAAGCACTTCACAGAATATACTGTAAAGTGAATTGACTATTTTTGTGGGTAAAACGCGGAAGCCAATTGCGCACAGCAGCGTCCCACAAATAGTCGTGGATTGAAGTGACCAATTTATTGTTTTTTTTTCTTGAGGGATTATTATCAGGCGTGTGGAGTAAGGAAACTTGCCCAAGGATTCGCCCTGCCAGGAATCGAACCCGGTCTCTCGCTTGCGAGGCGAGTGCTCTAACCACTGAGCTATAGGACTCCACAATGTCTTTCCTCATACCCTCTAATACCTGTACTGCCCAAGTATCTGCTAATCGTTCTCTTAAACATTCCTGCTGATTCAGCCTCTGTGGCTTTCTGGGCAGAACATTCCACTTTTTATTTGCATAGAAGTAAATAAGAAAAGAAAGTGCACAGAAAGTAGGAATATAACGTAGCTTCTCCCGTATAAACCATGTTGAAAAGGTTGAAAATATACTTCTCTTTTTCCACTGCTTTTCCTCTCTAAAGAAATGCAACATTTTCAGTCTCTCTTTCCTACACTCTTCCCATAAACTGATATTAGAGGATCAGTTTCACAGGGAAGAATTGTGGATCAGCAATTTATGATTTGCATTAGGAAAAGTTGGGTCATTGGGAAGATAAGTGTAGACTTGATACTGTTTCATGGGATTCACAATTGAATGGAGTAGAGAAGTACCAAAGGTCTGAAATGTTGGGTATCCTTTTCGAAAAACTGAATAAAAATTAGGAATAATCATTCCCTCCTCCCCAATTACTTATAACTTGGGGAAGTACTCTTTACACTTCTACACGTGTTTAGTACTTTACATTAATTTCCTGTTGACATTAAAGGCTTTTATTTCCACTTTGATTTGAGATCTGATTATTTTACCAACAGTGTACCTTTTTTGAGTAATTTGTAGACTAAATTTCCCATTTCTACTCTGAGTGCACCAGACTAATTACTTTGGATGTTTTATTCTTCTTTTGCTAGAGAATAACTGATCTTTTTCCTGCATTAAACTTAAGTAATTTGAGATTTTGTTTTGTTGCTGAGTGAGGTTGAGAGGTTGGCAACCTTTGACCTGCCAAAGAAATAAACGCTTGTGTATAAATAAAGCTATTGTGTACTCAGTTCTTGTTTTGTCATCCTCTCAAGTGATCTTCTATGGCGAGACCAAATACATCAAAACAATTTCCTCCATTCATGACTCTGTTATATAACTCCCATTTGTTAATTATTTTGTCTGAAATGTATGAATTGTTCAGAATATATTGTTTATTATCTATAAACATAGACAGGACAAAGAACGAAAAGTTAATTATAATTCTCAAGAACATTTGATTTGTAAAAGAGCACTCTTGGTGAGACTCCATTTATTACAATTTTGATGTGTTGTCAATGCTATAAAATTATGAATGCTTTAATATTTTTAGTTTTCAGCTGCAATAGCATGGTAATTTCTACATGGATAGTAATTTGAACATAAAACTTTTCTCTTGTTTTAAACTAAACCTTTTGAAATAATTTGTTTAGCTATATGTACCAAGCTTAAGTCGGACATAGATCACAGGAGTGCCTTTCTATTTTTACATTTAAAAAGTTTTTAAATTTTAATTTAAAAATGTAATTTCTATTTTTCTATTCAAGAAGTTTTTTTTCCCTGTCCAGAGGAATATGTGATTTTCCCCTTTTATGCTTAAAATTTTTATATACAAAAAAAAGGGGTGTGGGCCAGTGTGGGCTCATTGGGATAAATAGCCTCATTCTTTATTGTAATTTCAAAGATTCCAATGTTCAATTTCAAGTATTGGCTAGAAAATTATTTTCATGCTCCAAGTCTTGATGCTTTAAAATTTCAATCAACTGCAGGAAGGTATTGCCAATAAATGGCTGGTGACTTCCATTGACCATGGGTAGCACCAGAATTTCCAAGGTAGAAACAAGGTAGCTTAAAAACTAGATCAAAATTGAATCTGCTTTATCAGCCTGGCTCAATTGATAAGGCGCTATATCAACTGCAACCATTATTATTAAATTTTCTTTTGTAGATGCTGAAATATTTGCCTAATGAATATCAGGAGATGAAACTAGTGTTTTGTTCCAATATCTCAACAATAGTTTTTCTGTCTTGAGAACACTAATATTCTCACTTATGAAATAGACTTTGTATCAAATTATGTGGATAATGTTAGCAAAACTAGAACAACTAGAGCATTAGGTAATAAATTAATGAATGCAACCTCTTTTTTACAGCTTTAACATTGCACTGTGGCCTATTTGGTCTTTCTTTACACCTTTCATCCTTTTCACCCAATTTATGGGTGTTGTAATGTTTGTATCGGTCCTGGGATGATAACCTAAGGTAAATTCACAAAATATATATTATTTTTGCAATTGTTATGACTATAATTGTACATGCTCATATCTTGCCCTCAATACATTTGCAACCCTCATCCATGCTTTTGTCACCTCACAACTAGATTTGCTGGCCCTTCTACATCTACCCTATGCAAAGTCAGTCATACGCAGAACAGAAGGGGGTTTCTCCTGATATTATGACCAACAGTCCCCTAGATAAAATTAGTCATTCACTTCATGGCTATTTTTTGGCTTATTGCTGCACTCAAATTGGCTTCGACATAATGCACAGTTGACAGTAGATACTGTGGAGAGCTTTGATATGTCTTTCTGACATGAAAGATGCTATATCAAATACAGGTTATTATTTTTAACTCTACAGTACATATCCCCCCTCCTACACAAAAGGCTCCCTTTACCCACATCATTACCAAGCTCTGCCGGCTCCTGGTCGCTCATTGAATCGACTTCAAGATCAATGTCCTAATTTTCAATTTCCTTCCTGCTCTTGCCCACCTTGTTCCCTTGGCCCCTCCAACTTAGGCCGACTGTTCATTACTCAGTCCCATCATCTCAACATCTGTTGCTGAATTTTCAGTCACGATTACAATTTTCCTTTACTCAGCATCCTCAATTTCCCATCTCAACCTATTCAGTTGCCACATTGTTTGTGTAAAACACTTAAGACTTTGTCCTGTGAATGGTGCTATGTAAGTACACAATGTGGTTGTTTATTTTGTTAAGGACTTTCTAATAATATTTTGATTTTTGTACATTTCAGAATTCATCTTGATATTTGCTGTAAATAAGCTTTTCTTTCAACTTCTGGCAGTTGTCTCCCAAATGATTGAAGCTAATCAAATCCAGAGCTTTAGTGCCAGCGACATTGACTTTGAGTTTTACAAATGTTGGAACAGTATATTGTCATGAGAACCTATCTGGTTTACTGTGCTCTACCTAATGAAATAAAGCTTCACAGCTCTGCATGATTCTGCCAACAAGACAACACAACAATATAATAAAGAACTTCACAAAATCTATATGTAAAACACCATTAAATGTGCCAAAAAACACCAATTTCAGACTCCAAAGCAATAGCTTTACATTCACATTTTTAGGCCATTGTATGCAACACACAAACAGACAGGCCAATTTGAAGGAGATGTGGTAGTTGGGACCTAGATTTCCACTTATGATTCCTCCTAGTCTGTTGATCTGTGCAGAGCTCTGGGGCATCATTATGGGGAGGAAAACACTCACATTGTGCTCTTCACATCTTTTTATGACTGGTTACAAAGCAGCAGAAGCCTGGGAGGAAGTTACTTGCCTAGCTTTCTCAGTCAGGGTTGATTCATGTTTTGAGGAGATATTCTGAAGGATCGTATTTGGAGCAATTAAATAAACTTTTACCTTTGGTTTCTGTATGTCTGAATGAACTGAACAGGATGTGCTTGAAATTTCTACTTAAAATGGATAAATGTGACCTTTTCTTTAGCCTAAAATGGTATGTGGGCCCTTAGATAGTATATAAAATGCATATGACTGCCATATATTTTGAACTAAATTGTAATAGACTTTTAAATTTATATAGTACTTTTATGGAATACTAATTGGTTTAACCACAAACTGTTTTCATTTCTTATTACAACAGAATACAAGTTATAAGAAATAAAACTGAAATTATCTGAAGATTTGAATTAATGCAAAAACTACCTGTGATTTAAATCCTACACAACATTGTATATCTGTTTGTATTTATTGTTTTGTATGGTCTCCCAGCAAAATATGTGGGAAAATAAATGTCCTGATATGTCAAATAAAATTAATCTATCACTGCTTTGACTGGTTTTTGAACATATGTGAATACATTAACTCAATAAAGATGATAATGTTGATTTATATTCCTCCATCAGAAGAGATGATGGATTCCCCCTTTACTGCACATAAGTCAGCCAGCAGAGAAAGGGGACTTTCATCTAATCCATTTGGGCTGCAGCCAAAGCCTGGAATCTAGAGGCATCAGAGCAGTGCTTAACCCACTGTGAAATCCAGTGCTTCAGGGCTTGCCACACTTAATCCAAGCAATATGTTATCTCTGAAAACTCCCTTGACAGCAGGATTAGTTGTTTTCAGTAATACGCATTTTGCAACATCATTGGTAAAATACAGCAGTAATGCAGTAACTAACTACCGATCAGTTACTTAATGGTAAAAGTTTAGTGCCCCCTTTCACCCACCAAAATGCACAGTCAATCCACTTTACAGTATATTCAGTGAAGCCCTTTGAGACGTCTCAACGCCGCGATAAGGCACTATATCAAATGCAAAGATTATTAGTATTATAAGATTGTTTTTAGGATTTTCCCAAATAAATGAAAAGAATTAACTTCAATGAAACCCCAAGTACCGGTCACACAATACCTGCTTCACAAAATGCAATCGCCTAAAAAAAAAAGTGTGTGCAATGGTTTAACTTGCCTGCAGTCTGGGCTACGAGAGTTCAGGTGTGTGTATAGGTCTGGGAGTGATGCAAGTCGAAATGCAAGTGCAGCGCAAGCAAACCTGCAAATTTGTGAACGATTGCAACAAAAAGAAAGTCGGGCAAAAACCTCAGTGAATAGGGTCAGGAGCTGCCAAATGAGGTTAGCACACCCCATGTAAATCGTGAACACTGCAGTCGCAGCCACGCCTGCACTCTGTGCACACACTCTGTGCACACTCACTGCTTCACATGGTGTGTATAAAAGGACACAGATCAGCATCAGGTAAAACCATTCAATTCTTTTCAAGCAGAGAATAGTGGAGCCTCGCCCTCTGCCCATGACTGCACAAACCTAGAGCTGGGGTGAATATCCAGGTAAGATTATTTAACCTCGTAGCAGTACTTTAGCAATTTGCAGGAAGGTGGAATAGTATGAGAATTAATTTGAATGATTCATGTTTTTTTTTAAAAAAAAGATAAATTGCAAAACCTGCGCCTATTTACTGTTTTAATTTATTTTAAAGGAAAGCAAAGCAGGTCGAAGTTTTAAGTTCCAGAGCCTTTGAAACAGTAGACTGGAGAAAAGACTGCAGAATAAAACCCAATTTGTTTTCAATTGGGGGCTGAAAATATCTTCTGATCCGAAAAAAAAGTTAAGGAAAAGAACATTATTTGTTAGGGAATGTAATAGAAACCTTTAACCCCCGAGTTACAGTCCTCAGTGCATTCCATTCAAAATCTTCAGAGTAAACCTTCAACACAGTTTATAAACTTTAAACAGAGGAATATGTGGACGTTTTCAGCACTGAAGGGGCATCTGCAAACGATTTCCCCTCTTTCAAAACCAATTACTTTGCAACTAAATCCATGGGCAACTAATTTATTGTCATTACTGGGTTAATAGTGACTCAAAAAAACTGTTAACAGTGTCAGGGAAATACCACCAACATTCCTTGCTTATCTGGATGAGTTCAGCTTTAATAAAGGATAGAAAGGATTAAACCACTACCTTATTATGTCAAGTGATGTTTCTCTCTCTCTCTCTCTTTGCAGATCACAGTGTGTCCTTGTACCCCAGAGGCTAGAGCTGGGGATGGATGACCAGGGCAGGTTGGAGGTTTTGTGCCACAGAAAGCCTCGCTCCTCCGACCACAACCCAATGACCGGCCCCAAGGTGGAAGATCGAGGCTTCGGCAGTTTTACCATCTCCTTGTCAGACAACTACCCCCTGAGCAGCGCTGCCACCCTGAGTGCTCAGTACGGCGTCAATGTGTTCGTGCTGGGTCTGGTGCTGACCCTGGCAATGCTGTTTCACAGAGCCGGAGTGGCACAGGAGCATGTCTTAGCCTATCTCAGCACTGCCATGGCGATGCAGCTGGCATGGATGCTCTGCTACTCCTTAATGAAACACAGACAGAAAGGGGTGGTCAGTTCTAAAGATGCCCACGCTGGGGCGAGGTGGCTGAGAGGTAGAGTATAAACACGGTACATGGCAAAGCAAGTCCAGGCGGCGGTGAACTTCACTGGGACTTGAGCTGCGCGCAAGTGGTTGTTCACAGCTCTGTGAAGTATTGTAGAGTAGATCATTTTGCATGCGGAAAACAAAACAAAATCACATGCCATCTGCTTTATTGACAGCATCGGTCTAATTTGCGGTGACCCAATAGTGGGAATGTGAAATTAGGCTGGGATTATTCTCAAAACCTTATGCTTTATGAAGGTGTTATGGTCGCAGGTCTATTACTGTGTGTGTGTGTGCACGTTGTGTACATGTGTGTATATTTACATATGTACACAACAACAACAAGATTCCATTTATAAAGCGCCTTTCACGTCAGGAGGACGTCCCAAGTTTTGTTTTGGGACTTTGTTTTAACGTGTGTTTGTAGACTTGGATCATGAGTCTTTGGAATAATTTGCAACGACGACAACCCGACGTTGTTCTAGATATAAACTAAGAACATTTTGGGATGTTTGGAGAAGCGAGGTCAGCTCAGCAGCACAGTGACTGTCAAGGATGGCGCTTGAAATATATCTAAGTGATTTGTTTGATGTTGTGCTGATGGTTGAGAGGATGGGGTTAAAGCGACGACGGGCTAAACGGGTCTGTGCCAGTCACCTGCTGAGTTCATGGAACTAAACCTGTTGATCGAAAGTCAGGTATGAATTTAGGGAAATGCTCTGAGCCTGAAACTAGTGACTTGCATGACATGGTGAGACCATTCTCTAAGGCGGGTTTGTGTTTCCTTCAATCCTGTGTTATGATCTTGTGCATTTCATTACTAGGTGGGTTAATCTTGTTTGGCATCTTGAGTTTAGTGCTGGATGTGTTTAAAATTGGATACTACATTGGATACTCGAGGTGTCTCACTGCTGCTAAAGGTGTCTTTCCCGTTGTACATGCAGTGCACACCATCTCCCAGGTACACTTACTGCTTTCAGCTTGTTATTGCATTATTATTTGGAATAATAATGTATTTTTCTCTTTTGTAAATATATATGTGTACATTTTATCTGCAGGTGTATTTCCTGTGGTTTCATGCAAAGGATGTCATTCAAACTTTCCAAGCCTTTGAAAGGTAACGTTAAGTGAAATTCTACTCTCTGTACTTGTTACACTTCTTTTAGATTATGCGTTTACTGACACAAGACGTTTAAAAGATTTCAACACTCCATATGGCCTAAATAAATCACAGTCCTTTATATTCCATGTATTAATCCAGTGCTACAGAGATCTGACAGAGCAACTGTCTGCACACACTATGTACATTATGTCTGGAACTCTGTTTCAAAGGTGAGACACACATTAAGATCTCATAACTGATTAAATCCCCAGTCAGTTGTCTGCATTGATCTTTTAGAGACTCACAAGTGAAACGAAAATGCAATCCGTTCATTATCGTCTTCCCATTACTTGAATCTTTCACCAAAATGAACTCCTGGAAGCGCCTTACAAAATGAGAGAGCACTTAGAAATGACTTGCACTGTTATGTGGGAAAATGGGCAGATATTTTGAGGTAACAAGGTCCCACCAACAACAATGAGAAGAGTAGCAAATTATTCTGAATGCTTTGACATGAATTTAGTTGAGGGAGGGATATTAGTCAGAACAAACTGAAGAAACTCCTTATTCTTCAAAAGCAAACTTAGCAGGACTGCTATTAACAGCCATTAATCACAAGATGTACTTTAACGTTAGACTTGACAGCTGGTGAAAAAGTAGCCATAAAGTATGTGAACATCAGCTTTATTGCTGTAATAGCCTAAACTCACTCAAATTAAATATAAAAATCTACACTATTCAATTCAAAATAAAGAAAACATTTTAAACACTACATTTGCCCATCTGTTCTTCCTATCTTCCCCTTTCCCTATTTTCTCCTTTTTTTATTTTCTCTTTTCCTAACCAGTTCTACTTTTCTACCTATCCTGATGAGAGTGTCAATTTCTAAGGCATCTTTCCAATCTAAACCAAGAAGCGGGACTTGCAGAATTATCCCAGTGACTCATTCCCCTGTAAGCAACTATTCCAGTGCAGAATTGACTGTGTTGCTGGCGCACACGTTAGACAATCGCTGACTTGTCATTGTCCATTGGTAACCCTGGGACAGCTTCTCCAGACTTTTTCCGTTTTTCTCAATAGAGCCAACTGGGCGATACCTTTCTTTGTGATATAGATACTTCCGTTTTATGCCACTTGATATGCAAAAAAAAAGGCCACTCGGGTTATTCACTACAGGTGCCAATGTCCTTTATTCAGACTAACAGTGGAAATAGTTACCACATTCCTGTGCCCTGACATATAAACAGGGACATGGCACTCTAAATAATTAATACTACCATGGTTGTATAACATGAACATAGGTGTGATTCTCCCAACAGAATTATTTAATTACAGCTTCACCTCAACCCAGATGTTGTCACAATGAAATTCTCTTTTTATTAGTACTGTGTCTTAATAAATCCATCACATAGCTCTTATCACAAACAAACATCTCAAAGCGCTTCACATAGTTTTTTTTCTTGTGATTTAAGGGCTTTGAGAGATTCTCCCCATGCGAAAGGCACTGTATAAATGTAAATAATTTTTGTAGTGTAGTGATTGTCTTTGCAGGCCAATAGAGCAGCCAATTTGCTCGCAGCAAAGCCCCACAACTAGGAAGTGAATGATCAATTTTATAATTTGGTAGATTGGTTGTCCAGGACACTGGAAGAAATGTTTTTTGAAATAGTATCATAGGATCTTTAACGTTCACCTGAATTGGCAGATAGTCTCATCTGAGGGACACCACCTCCTATAATACAACCCCTCCTCCACCCAGTGTCTCGCTCCCTAATGAGCTCCAAGTCACAACTTTCAGATTCAAAAGCAAGAGTGATACCAATTGATCCAGTCTGACACCTGTAAATCCATGTAAATGCAAGGGTTTTCATTGCCATTCTTCCTTCCCATATAATAATAATCCTTGCATTTAATATAGCGCCTTATCACGCCTTCAAGACCTCTCAAAGCGCTTCACAGGATATACTGCAAAGTGAAATGACTGTATATTTTGTGGGCGAAATGAGGCAGCCAATTGCGCACAGCAGTCTCCCATAAATGTCACTCCCTTATCATCAGTCCAGCACAATTGAGAGTTACAGAAGGTAATTGATGAAGGCTGCAGCAAGTGGAGACAGACTCGCAAAATGGCTTAAAAACAGTATGAATTTGTTAAATTAAAAAGTAATTTAAAATACACATTTTTTGGCAGTTATATTTCTTCCAGTTATATTTTCAAAGACAGCGCTCTCTAAAAAAAATGTAACAAAGGCTCATTTTTACTCTAGCGTTACTGGATGCTCAAATTATTGCAGTTAGATTGTGAATGCACCTGAATTTAAAGAGCACTTTAGAATGATACAAATAATCGTATGATAATATAAATGATACATATGCATGACATGCACATAAAAATCAATTTCAGAAGTAACTTGTAATAATGTATCTTTTAAAGTATTTTTTCCTCGTTATTTGGTGTCTAATGTGACTATTTATATTTGTAAATTGTACATATTTTTAAATCGCCAAGGGTGTAAAATACTACTGTGCACTGAAAGTATTGGTCAAATAGCTGAGTTAAAAATATTGGTTCAGTGATCAATTTACAACAACAACAACAAAATTACATTTGTATAGCGCCTTTCACGTCGGGAGGACATCTCAAGGCGCTGGACAGACAGAGTTACGGACACAAGCTGAGGGTCGGGATGGGGGAGGGTGGAGGGCAGGGGCGTAAGCAGGGAGATCGAAAGCACGGTCGAAGAGGAGGGTCTTGAGGTGGGCCTTGAAGGTGGCGAGGGAGGGGGCGAGACGGAGGGACTGCGGGATAGAGTTCCAGAGAGTAGGTGCAGAGGGCAGAAGGCCCGCCTGACGATAGTGGGGCAAACAACGTGGGGGACATGAAGCAGGCTGGAGCCCGCTGAGCGGAGGGAGCGAACAGGGTGGTAGGGAGTTAGGAAGTCACAGAGGTAGGGGGAGCAAGACTGTGGAGGGCTTTGAAAGTGAGGACCAGGATCTTGAACTGTATCCTCTGTGTGATGGGAAGCCAGTGGAGTGGGCGAGGATGGGGGTGATAGGGTCATGGAGCCTAGTGCGGGAGAGGACACAGACTGCGGAGTTCTGGATGATCTGCAGTCTGTGGAGGGAGGAGTTGGGAAGGCCGACAAGCAGTGAGTTTGCATAGTCGAGCCTCGATGTAATGAAGGCATGTGTGAGGGTTTTGGCGGCCTATGGTGTGACACAGTGTCGGAGCCGGGGGATGTTGCGGAGGTGGGGGAAGGCAGAGCAGATCAAATTACAATATCAATTTGATATTTGTAATCAGACTTGCAACTGAAGTGGTAACCCTACCCCACAAACCCCACCCCCCCCCCCCCCCCGGTAATATAATTAAAGGAACCTGATCTTGTCTTTAACAGATATTGATGTTCAGGGAATACAATTATTATCAATGAAACCCAGATAATAATAACAATCCTTGCATTTGATATAACGTCTTATCACGTAATTGAGACGTCACAAAGCACTTCACAGAATAAAGGCGGGTATTTGGAATTGAGATACAGGTGAGCCATGGTGAAACATGCTCAAGGGGCTGAATAGCCTACTCCTGGGCCTATGTTCTTATGTCCCTATAGTATACTGTAAAGTGAATTGACTATATTATCTTGCTTTGAGCTCTGGTTTTATGTACTGCTTTTAGTACGGATCACAAACAGATATTTGTCTTTAGGTTTGGAATGATTCATGCCGTCTTCACAAACCTGCTGTTGTGGGTGAACGGTGTAGTCTCAGAGTCAAAGCATCAGCTGATAGACCACAAAAGGCGACTTACAGCATTGGGCTTCGCAAATATCACAGTGGGTAAGGGTTTAAGCCTTGAACAGAAAAAATAAGAGGTCATGTAAGTGCCAGCCAGCCACGCAATTTGATATGTGTTTTGTTTTAGAATAATCTGTGTTAATGCTTTATTCCATTTCTTTGTAGATGACACTGGACCAAATTGCAGCTGCAATACAAATGCCTGCGCTATTTTCTACAACAGTTCCCATTATATGTACCCTTTCAACATTGAGTTCCACGTCTTTGCATCTGCCATGTTTTATGTTATGTGGAAGAACGTTGGGCGCACCCTGGAAGAGCACAGAGCTCTGAAGGTTACCTTTAGGACCTACAGTGTAATGGCAGGTCCAGTTCTGGGAACTTCAGTGCTGGCAGCCACAATAGGGATTCTCATTGTGTACAGCTCACAGGTGGGACATTCAACAGAGCAGCGAGTGTCAGCTGTAGCTATGTTTTATCTATACGGTATCACGGTGCTTTGCTTAATGTCTGCAGCAGCTGCAGCCGGTCTGGTCATTTATAGAGTTGACAAAAGATCCCTGGATTATTGCAAAAACCCCACCAGGAAGTTGGATGGCAATCTGCTGGTGAGCACAGCATGTGCGTCTTGGTTTATGTCCTGGTGTTCCATCGTGGCTGCTGTTTGTGGGGAAACACAGCCCCCTCACACTTGGCTGAACTTGTCATTCTCTGTCCTGGTCATCATTGAGAAATACCTACAGAACCTGTTTATAATTGAATCCCTTTATCGGAAACATGGTGAAACGGATGGGGAAGTGGGGATGATTCAAGGGATATTCACAGTATCGAGTTCCAATAATCTCCCTCTGACATGTTCATACTGCGGGATCCTCAACAAAGCCTTTGAGACTTCGGATAACCAGTCGTCCTGCTCAACTCCTCAGTGCGTTTCTCTGTCCAAACCTTCCTGCGATTGGGTTGAGAACAGCGAGGGATACAATAGTGACCTGAGTCTTTCTCAAGACTCTGCTTCTTCTTCTCCTCCTCCTTCTCCTCCTCCTCCTCACTCAAGCTTAAGGAAGTCGGAAAAACTGAGCAAGGAAAGACAGTTCACCAAGAATGTTGCTGCCTTTTTATTCCTGTGCAATATTTCGGTGAGAGAAATTTAGCAAAACATTGCATTTTAAAAATAAGTGAAAAATCTCTTCAGTTTTCATTCATAAGTACCACCCTTATTGCCCCTTCCCTCCAACCTTTCTTTACTCAGTAACTTCTAATTTGATGAATGTTTAAACGTGTCTTCAAAATATGGCATACTCAACATGGAGATCATAACATGTATGTACTCAGGTAAAGTATTTCTGAAGATGCTGGATAGGGATCACTGTATTGTCAGAGGTGCTGTGTTTGGGATGAGCTGTTAAACGTCCCATCTGCCTGTTCAGGTGGACCTTAAAGATCTATTGACACCACTTGATCAGAGAAGAGAGTTTCTCCAGTTGGTTTGTCGGCCAACAATCCTGCAAATCAACAACAGTTTGCACTTATATAGCGCCCTCCGAACAAGGCAGTGTCTCAAAGCACTTAAATCTGTTTGATCACTCAAAATCAAATTGATCACTCACTTCATGGCGATTTATGAGACATTGGCTGCCAGCTTTGCCTTCAAATTACACAGCCACTACACTACAGTAAATCCAGTGAAGCATTTTGAGAATCTTAAAGATGTGATAAGTCACTATATCAAATACATGGATTTATTTCTATTAACACATCAAATATCTTTATAAAGATAATACAAACGATTAAAATGTGAACTAAGAATTATTTAAACTTTTATAAAGCCTTATTTGGAAATAATAAAAGTTGCAGTTGATTTAATATACAATTATCCAGAAAGATGTTCATCCAGGAATGACAATATACACCAAAGTCAAGGGGGTGGCAGGGGTTATCAACCTAGTTTTACAATGTCATGAACAAATGTTGATAGCATTATTGTACAGTACAGGGAATTACCTGTATTGGCAAAAACTGCTTCAGTACTTAAACCATGGTATTAATTCTCATCCCTCATGCCCTCCATTCCACCATCAATGGCCAAACTTTCAGCCACTATGCCCTGAAACTCTGGAAGTCTTTCCCTTAATCTCTCTGCCTTGCCCCATCCTTCCCCATTTTCCGGTCGCGCCTGAAGACCTTCCTATTCAACTGTATTTAGGGCCACTCCTCCCAGCTCGGTGCCATGCTCCGCCACTGTCAAGCACTCTGGGATGCTACTCTGCGTGAGGGACTCTATATAAATTAGGTTGTTGTTCGTTAAATGTAAACACAGTAGCATAGCTACTGATTATATTCAAAGGCTAAAAAAATTGCCACTGTCATAAAGATAATGCTTTTTATTTCTTGCAGGTGACGTTGTCCGTAAGATTTTATCATCAGCGAGTTACTATTTGATAATGACAATTGTTGATCTACACACAGGTTCTAAATTTTGTTTTTCTTTTCTTTTAAAGTTTTGGATACTTGCAGCTTTTGGAGCTCGGCCCCAATTTGACAGTGGCTTGGAAGAAAAGGTTTATGGTTTTGAAATGTGGATTCTAGTTGTAAACATTGCAATGCCCTTTGCTATTTTTTACCGCATGCATTCATCTGCAGCACTTTTTGAGATATTCTGTTTAAGTTAATTAATAATTAATGTGGATTGATTTTTAAGGCCATCTAAGTTAGTATATTGGATTTTATACATAATCTGTCTTTTTAGTGTTTTACTGTGATACAATTACAAATCTTAAATTATATTGTATCTTGTATTATGCAAAGGAAAACTGCATATTTTAATATAAAGGGTTAGACTCTTTTCATTTGGGCTTTTTCTGATAACGTTTTACAAGCAACAGAAACTGATGACAATACACAACAAAATTGCTAGAAACAATATAATGCCTCCTTGCTAAATTTGTATAATTCTATAAATTATAGTAACCACACTTATCTGCAACTTTTCTTCAAATAGTTATAACCCTTTTTGTACGTACAATTCGATTTATTTTTTAAACATTTTTAAACGTTTGTTTTGTATTGGATCTAGAGTGATGGAAGTTAGAACCTGATTTAAATCTTAAATACAATACCTGCAAATCCTTATGGCAGCACAATGTATTTATTGTATTCTGTGATGTGTGGAATCCCATGTCTATCAGCGCCTTGGGATGTTTTCCTGAAATGAAAGACGCTATACGAATGTAATCTTGTATTGTATTATTATTATTATTTTATTTCATCCATTGATGTTTTCAAATCAGGAATTTCATATTGATTTACTTCATTTAATGGCAAAGATCCCATGACACTCCTCAAAAAGAGAAGACGATTCTAGATAAATTGGCCATTCACTTCATGGTGGTTTGTGTGACCTTGTTTACAAGTTATAATAATAATAATAATAATAATAATCCTTGCATTTGATATAGCGCTTTTCACGTCGGGAGGACGTCCCAAAGCGCTTCACAGAATAGACTGTAAAGTGAATTGACTGTATATTTGTGGGCGAACGCGGCAGCCAATTGCGCACAGCAATGTCCACAAACAGTCGTAGATTGAAAATGACCAATTTATTATTGTTTTTGTTTTTTGGAGGGATTATTATTAGGCGTGTGGAGTAAGGAAACTTGCCCAAGGTTTCGCCCTGCCTGGAGTTGAACTCAGGTCTCTCACTTGCAAAGCGAGTGCTCTAACCACTGAGCTACAGGACTCCACAAGTTGTCTGCTGAGTTGGCCTAAAAGTACAGTCACTACATTTGATAGCAAATCACTGCAAGGGACTTTGCGATGCGTCAATATTATTATAAATACAGTTTATTAAAACAAAGAAAACAGAAAAAATCCCGAAAAAAATGAAAAATCCCAAATTAGTAACTAAAAAACAAATCATCCAGGAAAAAAAGCAATGTTCAAATTTGATGAATAACTGCAAGAAAATACTGTGAACAACACAAGAAAATGAAAAGTTCGAGTAATCTACAAACAGCGATGAAGCAAGCAACAACAGCAACTTGCATTTATAAACCAGTGGCTGAGCCCCACATGCAGGGTAGCTGATCAATGGCAGAAAGTCCTTTTACCCGCAGTGATACACGGGGAGGAATTGCACAATACTATCATATTTCTCGAGGTATTGGAAGTTTGGTAGCTATCAAAAAATGTAGCTACTGTATATCCCAATCGCTCAGTGCAGTGTTTGGACATTGCACTAGGGGGCAATCGCGTTCTTTCATTTCTTGGTTCATTCCTTCAGCGTCTGAGAAAGGAGAAAAAACACCCAAGCTCTTCATTTCACTTCACCAGCAAATGTCTACACAATAATCTCCTGTAACCAGATGCATCGGTTTGTTGACGCTGCCCCTTCAGTTCAAACATGTGGGATAAAGCATTTTGGGTTATAATCATGATTAGAACATCCTTGGCCAATGGGTTTTAGTGGAATGCAATTGGCAGAAAAGTAAATTTGAGTTGTGCAGTTCAAACGATCTGAAATTTCCCATGATTACCCTTAGAAATCGGAGAAGTTGAAGGGAACTGATTTTATAGCAGTCTTTAACCATGGTTCGGTTTTTCCCTCATCGTATGAGTGGGTTGGGAAGAGTTCAGTGCTACTAGAAGAAGTTTATTTCCTTTATATTCAAGTCTGGAGCTTTTTTTTGAAAATTTATTTTTATTTATCAATACAATATATAGTACAACTGAAATCCCAAATGAAACACATCTTCTGTTTCGATTTTTCTCCTTTCTCCCAATACAAAACACATTCCGTTGTTCACGGTGTATTCCTTCACCGCACATAGGTTGCACACACATTTTTCGGGACACTCCCTTTAACACAGTTGGGTGTCGTCCCTGTGTACACCACATCCATGTTTGTGCCCACACACACCCCTATAAGGTGCACTTGTCGCTTTCGGAAGGCACCCGATGTGCACAGTACGTGCACATGTTTACTGTACTTACATTTTCGGGACGCTCTTTGGTTACATCTCGAGTGTCGTTCTGCACCGTTACTTCAATCAGTTTTGGGTGAGCTTGTGGGCTACTCGGTGGGTGCCCCCTGAGCGGGTTGTGCTGGAGCAGCTCCTACCGGGGTCAAGCCCCATCTGGCCTTTGCCGTTGTTGAGCCGAACTTCAGCTTGTCCCTCAGTATATAGTCACTGATCCTAGCGTGCGCAAGCCTGAGGCAGGCTCTCACTGTCCCCTCGTTCTGCCAGAAGAACACCTGGTTTCGGGAGTGCCATAGGGCCTCCTTTGCCGAGTTTATGGTCAAGTCTGGAGCAGTTTTGACACAGGCACCAGAGATAAAAGAACAGTCCGTCACCACTGAATCTCATTCCACAGTGAGGAAATAAACCCCACACTTCATTAGCTATGATTTAAACATTAACCTGTTACCTTATCTTGTAGAATTGACAATTAATTTTACTTTTGATTTCTCAAAACTTTTCAACTTCCAGAACCGAAATTTTTTTGCGAATCTATTGATCTTGGTCTTTCCAGGCTCAAACATCCATAAAGCTATTTGAATAGTGTGATTATACTGCATCAAGCACGTAGCCCTAATGGGGTACATTGTTAACATGATTCAAATGTTCATTAGTTATACAGTCTGCATGAATCACTTTGTGAGTGGACAGATAGAGCTCTGAGCATAGGGATTCAGTGATGACAGACTGTTCTTTTATCTCTGGTGCCTGTGTCAAAACTGCTCCAGACTTGACCATAAGCTCGGCAAAGGAGGCCCTTTGGCACTCCCGAAACCGGATGTTCTTCTGGCAGACAGACACATCCATAGAGCAATGCTTGTTGACCACTGATAGACAGTGAAATTTCCATCGATAGAAAATAAATGACATGATGGTCAATCTCTGCTGTTAGCGTAAGTGAAAGGTGATTTAGTGTGTTCAGATTGTTAAAATCCCAAATTCAGCAAGGTGCAATACTGATACTGCTGAAGCCAAACTGTCCATTTCTGCGAAATTAGGCATATAATACTACACGTTTGATGTTTGCGTTTCACAAAACAAATATATCTCACCAAAGCAAAACTCAGTATGTAATTGGGGCATATAGCACGCTGCTTTGGTATTCAGGAAACTTACCAAGCAGCTGTCAGGCCAGTTCCCAAGATACTGCAGTTCTGATGTTTTATCCCTTTGCATTTTTGTCATTTTTTCTGAGAGTTCATGAATATCCACTCACTTGGACCTGTAGCGATTTAATGCCTTGGTAAACTGACCGCTGAACTTTCCAGCGATTGAAGATACAGTATTTCAATAACATTAATGGTACATTCAACAACAACAACAAGATTACATTTGTATAGCACAGCAATGAGTCCACGGAATGAAGGAAACCTTTAACAAATCCTGCAGAAAGCCTGTGCAGCTTATACATTCAGAGCCCACTACTGGAAAGATGTGCTATGTACTTTTCACAGTCGATGATAATAATAATAACAATCCGCAGCGTTCTGATGTTAGACAAAGGACCGAGAAGCGATCGTTAAAATAAATGTTTCACTTCAGAAGAGGAGAGAAAACTGTTTACTAAAAAAAAAGTAAATCTGATTTAAAACCTCTTCCTCTCAGGTGGGTATTTGGTACAAATGAGAGCTAGTCAAAATGCTCTCTGACTAGTATAAATAGTAATAATAATCCTTGCATTTGATGCCTTGAACGTCAGTGTTTCCTCAAAGCATTTCACAGGTAACCAAGTACCAAGTGATGGAAAGCCAATTTAAACGAGTGCCAATTGTCACAAATTTCTTGTTGGCTTCAATGGTCTTGGTATTTGCATTCACCTCGATAGGTAATCCAGGAGTGCCCGAAAATCAGTTTGTGCATAGACAATCCCACTGGGATTCTGTAGTACTACTACTGGTATTTATATACCTGTGGAGAGATCTCTTTAAATGACCATCAACCCTCAAAGAAATTAAGAAACCCAATTGAGACTGGTTAGAACAGGACATTGGGAAAGTGGTATGTTGTCACCGAGTCGATTGGATTTGGTCAAGGCTCAAAGAACTCGACAGCACACTTGACAGCAAATTACATAGTATTCAGAGTAAATCAAACTAGGATGGGGAAAAATTGCAGCAAGTGGACATGGATACTAGAAATAAAAATTTGGAAGTGATGGAGCACGATTTACCTATCAAGGTAAGTGCAAATAGCAAGACCAATCGAAGGCAACAGGAAATTTGTGACAATTGTCACCAGTTTAAATAGTCTTTCCAGATATTTGCAAAAGCTATTAACTTGCCACTACAACTGTAATATGTGGAGTAACAGACAAGTGTTGTTTTAAGTAAGTTGAATTTTATTGAATTCGAGAAAGCAGCTCACAAGTCCATCAATCTCCACCCCACATCAATCATTACATCCCAGGGGGTCTTTAGTGTCCTGGTTATGCCGGCTTTAAAACTATATCCTGTATTTACAAAGAATACAACATCTTTTTTTTTAATTTACCTTTGTTTTCGAAAATAACAAGTGACGTTGATCAGTTGCCCGGGTTCTGATTCATTTTTGCTTCAGGAGCCTGACCAGTATTTGGATGGCATGCCTGTACCTGATTTGATACTGTTCCTCCTCTGGTGTTTGCTGCTGAATTTCTGGCCTGGTAGGTTTCTGGGGGATGGTCTTTCTGTCACAGGTGTACTTGTTGTTTTTTCTATGAACCCCTCCTTCAGTGCCTGTTACCATTTGTGTAGTCCTGTAGCTTAGTGGTTAGGGCACTCACCTCACCAGCGAGAGGACCTGGGTTGAATTCGCGGCAGGATGAAATGTTGGGCGAGTTTCCTTACTCCACATGCCTCTGTTTACCTAGCAGTAAGTAGGAACTCGGTTGTTAGTCGATTGGCAGATTGTTTTTCTGGGGGTAATAATTCATTTAAAATTACTTTTTCTACAATGATGTTAAAGATCCCGTGGTGCAATTCACAAAGAGAGGGAATTGAGTGACCAATTTATTATTTTTTTAAAAAAAATTGGGGGTATGGAAACTTGCCCAATGTTTCGCCCTGCCGGGAATCAAACCCAGATCTCTCACTTGTGAGGCAAGTGCTTTTTTTATCATTACCCTCATTAATGGTAAAAAGATTGGGTGGGGCTAAATGGGAAATGGCTATCACCAACTGTTGTTCTCAAAGGGGTAATCAATGGATATACCAGTGTACCGTATTATGTGGGGAAAATAATAATAATAATAATCCTTGCATTTGATATAGCGCTTTTCACGTCGGGAGGACGTCCCAAAGCGCTTCACAGAACACACTGTAAAGTGAATTGACTGTATATTTGTGGGCGAACGCGGCAGCCAATTGCGCACAGCAATGTCCCACAAACAGTCGTAGATTGAAAATGACCAATTTATTATTGTTTTGGGTTTTGGAGGGATTATTATGTATGTGTGTATGTGTGTATGTGTGTAACATGTATGTGGGATGCGAGGAAAAGAGTGTTGAGTTGTTCGGTTCAATTGACTGAAGTAAAGAAAGAGTTAATGAAAGAAATATACATGGGGAATGGACAATATTGTATTGTGATGACTGCTATGACATTTAGATATGATGAGCTAGGGTATGCAATTGATAGGCCCAATTTTTGCTTCATACTCAATTATGAAATAAACATAATCTCGACGGTAGTTTAGTATCATATGATACAGAACGTAAGGGTGGAAAACTTGATTCACATTAATAATGATTTATCTAATTTCACAATACCCATTGCTCCCCTTACGCTCAATGTTAGAAAAGCTAATGCAATGTAAAGAGGAACACCCAATCTTGATTTCTAATGACATGATGCAAGCAAGGGAACAATTAGACAGATTAAGAAGAAGACTATGATTTGCTTATTGAAGGCGCAATGGGTGGAATTGATTTTTGAAGGCTTTGTTATTTTGCAAATTTGAATGGTGTTTTCCTTTATTTCCAGATTTCCCAACTCCTCCCTCCACAAGCGGCAGAGCGTGTCCTCTCCCGCACCAGGCTCCGGGAACCTATGACCCCTGTTCTTGCCCGGCTTCACTGGCTCCCCATTCCTCAGAGAATCGAGTACAAAACCTTCATTCTTACCTTCAAGGTGCTCCACGGTCTTGCTCTCCCCCACCTCTCCGACTTCATAACCCCACATCAGCCTGTCCGCTCCCTCCTCTCGGCAGACACCAGCCCGCTTTAGGTCCCCCGCACTTCCTGCCGGGCATTCGCGATCGGCCATTCAGCATGTCTGCCCCCCACGCTCTGGAACTCTATCCCGCAAAAACCCCCGCCCCCCCCCCCCCACCCACCACCACCGCCTCACCCCCTCGCTTGTCTCCTTCAAGTTCCTTCAACAGTGCCTTCGGCCACCCTGCCCCACCCCACTAACCCCCTCCCAGTGCCCTCCTCCAGAACACACCCTAAAGTAAACCGACTGTGTGTGTGTTTTTTGAGGGGCTTCAGAGAGAGAGAGAATACAGTGTAAAGTGAATGGAATGTACATTTCGTGGGGTTATCAGCTTCGGGTTCCCTGTGGCGAGGCTCTGGTCGACAGCTGACGCTGGGAAAGCATCGGGACCAGAGTGGGATTCGCAGGGAATAATAATAATAATAATCCTTGCATTTGTTATAGCGCTTTTCATGTCGTGAGGACGTCCCAAAGCGCTTCACAGAACACACTGTAAAGTGAATTGACTGTATATTTGTGGGCGAACGTGGCAGCCAATTGCGCACAGCAATGTCCCACAAACAGTGGTAGATTGAAAATGACCAATTTATTATTGTTTTTGGTTTTGTGTGGAGTAAGGAAACTTGCCCAAGGTTTCGCCCTGTGCCTGGAATTGAACTCAGGTCTCTCGCTTGCAAAGCGAGTGCTCTAACCACTGAGCTACGGGACTCCAGTCTGTATTGGCAACAGAGACCGGACCACAGACGCTGCACCGGGTCTGAGTGCTGCTGACGGTGTTCGGTTTTGCTCCCGGTCTGGTTCTGGTTCTGGTCTGGTTCTGGTCTGGGATTGCTGATGCTTTCCTCCCCTTTTGCTCTCTCGGCCCATCGAGCGAGACAGGGAATAAGTGAAGGAGACTTAGATATCCGGGAAGATCCGGAGGATCGCGAGTGGCACCTGTTGTTGTTGTTGTTGTTCTCAGGGGATAGCGCTCGGCGGCAGAATAACGAAAGTGGTGTGTTTTTTTCCCGGGCACTGAAGTCAATCGTTCGGGAAGTAAACGGGAGGATAACTTGCGCAACATCTGACACTGTTTTTGCAGCTCTTAAGGTCTTTATTGTTTAATTGTTTGGGGGTTATTTCTTTCCCGTTCGCCTTCAAGCGATTTAATCGTTGTCGGAATCAACGGTGGTGGGACTCTGTCTCTCTCCCTCTCCCCCCCTCACTCCCCCCCTCTCTCTCCCTCTCCCCCCCTCACTCCCCCCTCTCTCTCCCTCTCCCCCCCTCACTCCCCCCCTCTCTCTCCCTCCCCCCCCTCACTCCCCCCTCTCTCTCCCTCCCCCACGCACACCCCCACTCCCCCCCTCTCTCTCCCTCTCCCCCACACACTCCCCCTCTCTCTCCCTCTCCCCACACACTCCCCCTCTCTCTCCCTCTCCCCCACACACTCCCCCCCTCTCTCCCTCCCCCACTCCCCCCCTCTCTCTCCCTCTCTCCCCCCTCACTCCCCCCTCTCTCTCCCTCCCCCCCCCACTCCCCCCTCTCTCTCCCTCTCCCCCCCACACACACTCCCCCTCTCTCTCCCTCTCCCCACACTCCCCCCCTCTCTCCCTCCTCCCCCCACTCCCCCCCTCTCTCTCCCTCACCCCCACCCCCCCTCTCTCCCCCCCCCCCCCACTCCCCCTCTCTCTCCCCCCCCCCCACTCCCTCCCTCTCCCCCCCCCCACCCCCCCCCCCCCTCTCCCTAATATCTTTTATGTCGGTCGTTTCTAAGGACCAAAATGGAGCATCCACTAAGGTATCTGGAAGATGAATGATTTGCTCTCTCTCTGTTTCCTCTGGTACCCAAAATGACCCCCACCCCCTAATCCCCCCCTCCCCTCTCACCCCCCCCACCCCTCACCCCCCTCACCCACCCCACCCCTCCCCAACCCCTCACCCCCCCACCCCTCCCCCACCCCCTCACCCTCCCCCACCCCTCACCCCTCCCCACCCCCTCTCACCCCCCCCACCCCCTCACCCCCTCCCCCACCCCACCCCCTCCCCACCCCCTCACCCCCTCACCCACCCCCTCACCCCACCCCCTCACCCCTCCCCCACCCCCTCACCCCACCCCACCACCTCACCCCCTCCCTCCCCTCACCCCCCCCCACCACCTCACCCCCCTCACCCCCTCCGCACCCCCCTCACCCCCCCGCACCCCCCTCCCCACCCCCGCACCCCCTCCCCACCCCCGCACCCCCTCCCCACCCCCCGCACCCCCCTCCCCCCCCGCACCCCCTCCCCACCCCCCCACCCCCGCACCCCACCCCCCTGCCCCTCACCCCCCCCCCAGATCTCCGTGGCTGCCGTATCGCAGTCTCGCCTCTGGATACTCTCTCTCTCGGGGACTCACACCCCCACACAGTGTGTTGAAGGCATTTGGTTTTTACTGTCGGAGTCGGAGTCGGAGCTCTCGCCGACTGTTGGGGAATGTGCAAAAATCCGCTCCGACTCAAGTTTGCGCTTTAGAGGAAGAAACGTGGATCAGTGAGTGAGTGAGTGAGTGAGTGAGTGAGCGAGCGACTGAGTGAGTGAGTGAGTGAGTGAGCGAGCGAGTGAGTGAGTGAGTGAGTGAGTGAGTGAGTGAGTGAGTGAGTGAGTGAGACAGGGAGAGCGGAGGGGGATGAGGAGGTTTCGCGTGAGACACAGTAAAAGCCGCGACTCCTGATACGGACTCGTTTCCAATCAATGAAGTCTCTTCGGCTGCGGCTTCTCCGGTCCTTGACGCCTGTCCGAGTCCGGGGCGGCGGTGACCGGGGGATGTAAGAGCAACCGGAGAGGAGGAGGAGGAGGAGGAGGGGAGGGAGGGAGTGAGGGAGGTGGGGGGGGGTGGGGGGGGGGGGTGTGTGCAGATCCAACGAGTCTTGTGTTCCAGCCGGGAATCATGTCCAACAGGACTGGGCATGAGGAGCCCACAGGGGGTCCGAGGAAGGAGCTGGCGGCCAGTGTAGTGACTGGGAGTTTGCTGTCCCTGCTCATCCTCTTCACGCTGCTCGGCAATGCCCTGGTGTGCGCCGCGGTGCTCAGATTCCGCCACTTCCGCACCAAAGTCACCAACATCTTCATCGTCTCGCTGGCCCTCTCCGACCTGCTGGTGGCCCTGCTGGTCATGCCCTGGAAGGCGGTGGCCGAGGTGGCCGGCTACTGGCCTTTCGGGGCTTTCTGCGACGTGTGGATCGCCTTCGACATCATGTGCTCCACCGCCTCCATCCTGAACCTGTGCGTGATCAGCCTGGACCGGTACTGGGCCATCTCCAGCCCGTTTCGCTACGAGCGCAAGATGACCAGGAGGCTGGCGTTCGTGATGATCGGGGTGACCTGGGCTCTCTCGGTCCTCATCTCCTTCATCCCCGTGCAACTGAACTGGCACAAAGCCACCAGCCACCACCAGCAGCAGCACCAGACCCGCACCGCCACCGCCACCGCCGCCACCATCACCGTGTCCCAGCTCAACTCCAGCAGCGGCGGCGGCAGCGGCACCAACTGCGACTCCAGCCTGAACCGGACTTACGCCATCTCCTCGTCGCTCATCAGCTTCTACATCCCCGTGGCCATCATGCTGGTCACCTACACCCGGATCTACCGGATTGCCCAGATCCAGATCAGGAGGATCGCCTCGCTGGAGAGGGCGGCGGAACACGCCAAGAGCTGCCGCAGGAGCAAGCGAGATCCGCGCCAGCAGCAGCACCAGGACCAGCAGCAGCACCAGGACCAGCAGCAGCACCAGGACCAGCAGCAGCAGCACCAGCACCAGCAGCGACACCAGCAGCACCAGCAGCGACACCAGCAGCACCAGCAGCAGCACCAGGACCAGCAGCAACACCAGCAGCAGCACCACAATTCCCTGAAGAGCTCCTTCAGGAAAGAGACCAAGGTGCTGAAGACCTTGTCGGTGATCATGGGGGTGTTCGTGTGCTGCTGGCTGCCCTTTTTCGTGGTGAACTGCCTGGTGCCCTTCTGTCGGCGCGGCCCCTCCCGCCTGCCCTGCGTGGGGGACACCACCTTCGACGTCTTCGTGTGGTGCGGTTGGGCCAACTCCACCCTCAACCCGGTGGTGTACGCGTTCAACGCCGAGTTCCGCAAGGCCTTCTCCAGCCTCCTGGGCTGCCGCCGCCTCTGCTCGGCCACCCCGGTGGAGACGGTGAACCTCAGCAACGAGCTGGCCTCCTGCAACCGGGACACGGTGTTTCACCGGGAGATGGTGGCCGCCTATGTCAGTATGATCCCCAACGCCGTGGGCAGCTGCGCCCAGGACAGGGAGGACATGTTCGACAGGATGTCCCAGATCTCAGCCGGTCACCAGGTGGTCCCGGCGGCGGCCACCACCGACTCCCCCCCGCTCTACGGTCTGGACCCAGAGCCGGACGTGTCCCCGGACAAAGTGACTTCGTTTACCCTCAACGGTTTGCATTGAAAGAAACAAAAGCAAAGGAGATCTGTTCTCTCTCTGTCTCTCTCTCACACTCACGCACACAAACACACACACACAAACACCTACACCCCACCCCAATCCTTCCCACCACCCACCCCCCCAATCCTCCCCACCCCACCCCCCAATCCTCCCCACCCCACCCCCCAATCCTCCCCCCCCACCCCCCCAATCCTCCCCACCCCACCCCCCAATCCTCCCCACCCCACCCCCCAATCCTCCCCACCCACCCCCCAATCCTCCCCACCCCACCCCCCAATCCTCCCCACCACCCCCCACCCACCCACCCAATCCTCCCCACCACCTACCCACCCAATCCTCCCACTACCCCCAGTCCTCCCACTACCCCCCAATCCTCCCACTACCCCCCAGTCCTCCCACTACCCCCCAATCCTCCCACTACCCCCCCAGTCCTCCCACTACACCCAATCCTCCCATCACCCCCCATCCCCCACTACCCCCAGTCCTCCCCATCACCCCCCAATCCTCCCATACCCCCAGTCCTCCCACTACCCCCCAATCCTCCCCATCACCCCCCAATCCTCCCACTACCCCCAGTCCTCCCCACCACCCCCAATCCTCCCACACCCCCAGTCCTCCCACTACCCCCCATCCTCCCCACACCCCCCAATCTCCCACACCCCAAGTCCTCCCACTACCCCCAATCCTCCCCATCACCCCCCAATCCTCCCACCCGCACTCATCAGTTTTTCGTGTGTTGTTTTTGTAAACTACTCGTATCCACCCAAACTGTCCCAAACCCAGTAGTCTGTCCCAAACCCAGTCTGTCCCAAACTCTGGCACATTACGCATTGCATCCCCTCTCCTGCGACGGGAAAGGAACAGCGCTCTGCAAAAGGAGAGGGAGAGAGGGAGGGACGCGGGCATTTGGTTTTAAACAGATGAGAAGCCGCAGACTCTTCGAAAACAACCACGAAAGAAAGACCCGTAACTTTTTTTTGAAACTGCAAATGTGCTCTTAAATCCAAGCCACAGCCCAGCGCTGGAGGGAGCATTTCAGACTGAGAGAAGGAAGGGGGCAATGAAAATGTATTTGCACAAATCGTTTCAACTCTTCCCCCACCACCACCACCTTTGCTTTTTTTGGGGGAAAAAAAGACATGTCTTTGCAAAATTCACCTTGTTTGGGGTTAGCCAACACCCGGGTAAGTGACACTGAGTTTTATTCTCTCTCTCTCTTGTGTTTGGTTTCCACTCGCGATGATCAATGGATGTTTTAGAGGGTTTTGACTATTTCTGTAGTATAAAATCCAGACTATTTTCAGGTACATCACAGAGAGCCACATCGACCTCAGATCAAGATCAAAACGTTGTTATGCTGATCATTTAACAGCAAGAGTCCTTTATTCGTTATAATAATAATAATAATAAATAATAATAATAATAATAATAATACATTACAGTCTTGGGCTTGAACCCTTTACCCACTCTGGCTGTCGCATTGACTGCAAATGCTTTTGGACTGTGTGTGTTTAAAAAAAAAACAAGTTATCTCAGAACAGTACTTTTTAAATGATTCTGGGTAGACAGATTCATTCTTAATAAATTGTTTCTTATTAAATTGCTTTGAAATATCGAGGTGGAGGAGTTTTAATCGATTCTGTTTCTAAAGCAAGTGCTTGTGTGGGTTAATAATAATCTCTCCCCCTCCCCACCCCAAGTCTTTGTGCCCCACCTAGAAGACAGTGTAACTATTGATCAGACTTATCAGTAAAATGAAGACATTGCAGAGATGCACATGTATGCTCCTCACAAGGCTTCTATAACAGAACTCCTAATCTATCACATACAACCAGTAAATTACTTCTTGGCCATTTGTGGGACTCAGCTGTGTGCAAATTGGCTGCCACCTTCATCTACAAATACGTAGTCACTGGACTTCAGAGAACTCTGTGAAGCAGGTTGCAACCTTTTGATGTGATATGGGAGTATATCAAATGCAAGTGTTTTTTAAAAAAATTGCTTTATCGCCTAAACAAAATAACACAAGGATTTCATTTGTGGTATTTTGTAATGGGATTCTTGAATAAGGAACTATGTTGTGTAAGTGGGGGTCTCTTTCCAATACAATGACTTGCATTTATGTAGCGCACTTCACATGGGGTAGTGTTCCAGAGCACTTCATAACCAGAAGTAAATCACAGGCACTCCATTGCAATGTAATCTACTTCTGAAACGGTGTTCACTATGTCGAGAAGAATTCTTATGGGATTCATTTTATTAAGACATGTAAATTATACCCCAAAGAAGGTAAATAAGAATCCTGCTTTAAAGAAGAAATGGGCACCCAGATTATCAAAGGTGCATCCTCCTTTGATCAGTAAAACATATACATTCACTCCATCTCTCATCGGAAAATATGGCAGAGATTTACACAACTTGGGTTCCTTATTAAAGAATCCCATTTTAAAAGTACCCACACATTAGATCCCTGTGTTATTTTGTTTATGCTATATAAAGTAATGAATTGCCCTAAAAGATTCCGGCTTATAATTTGTTCTTTCATAAATGATAAAAGCAAGCAAAACTCTGTCATCTTACATCTCAACATTGCCATTATTCAAACCCAGTCTTTTTTCCTCTACAAACAATGTAATAGGTGAGAAAATTATTCTGTTTGCTCCAGACCTATTCTGAAAAACCTTCAATGCTAACCCTATACTGACGCATTTCTCTTTTGAAATCAAAGCTCTGAAGCATAGGTTGGTCCTAGCTGGACAAACAGCAGGAAGATTTCCAGGCAGTCTCAATCGCAAGCTATGTGGGTTTTGTTGGTTCAACTCCAAGAGTACTCCAACTCGCACTCTGGGGTCCTTGAACATTGTTTTTTTTGCCAACCTGCACCTAATATTCTCTGGAATTAAATAAGCAGCATGTGTACCTCCAGGAAGAGAGTGAGCATTACATTCCCGCCACTGGGAAATTTCCAAGTGCAGATGTCATACATTTGGGGAACTCGGTGAGATTTGGACACTCTTAAGCATGGTGGTGGATGCATGTGTCAGACATCTGGATGACCCAAAACATTTTTTGGAAGAAGTTAATATGAAGAGCAATTGTTTTTGTTGAGCATTTCATGCAGAACTGTGCTGCTCACCAGGAAGGACACTGGGAGTTCCTGGATGGAGGAAGGAGGAGAGCTAGCTGTAAGATGACGTGCTTGGCAATGGAATGTGAGAATCAAAGTCAACCCTCTGTGGCTGCCTCCTTTGCATCACTCTGTGGGGTGGGGGGGAATCTATTCTTAATTTTATCTTGAGGCCTTTCAATTATAAAAAAAAAGCTCTCACATTTTCAAGCTCCACACATTTACCTCTTGGTTTTGTTCAAAATTTTAAAGCATTGTATTTTTGTTTTGTACCCTCAGGCTACGTTTAACTATACTGCAAATCTGTCCCATATTCGTATCACCATGAATTTTGATAACATAATAAAAAGCATTGTTCTTTAAGTCTTAACAGGAGACTCAGAACAGTCCCTTGTGGAAGCCCATTAGACATTGTTACCAAACAGAGCTTTTCCCATTAATCATTAATGTTGGCACTCACCTGCAAAATACACAGTGAGTCTCTTTGGTACATTCTCTTGATCTTAAAGGCATTGTATCAAGTGTAAGAATTATTGTTATCGTATGCTTCATTTCCAAGACAATCTACAATCTAAAGAGTATATTTGCCATTAATTCCATTAGCTGTAACTTTTTTTTAAACGTTTTGTATGTGTAACCTCCTTAAATGTCTTCATAAAACCTAAGTAAAGCATTTGAATTAGATAAGGTTACTTTTTCCTCAAAAAATTCTAATTGATATGTGAGGCATGATGACCTATTGCTTCTAAATCCATCTGAACTATTCCTTCAGCAGATACCGATACCATTCTGTATAATGTTACCAAGCATTTTTCTACTACAATTATTAGGCTATAATCAGTCAATAATTCCAGGCAGATGGCTCATTCCTTCTGTCAATAACAGGATAGATTCTCCTCCTACCTGTAGGTACAGCTCCAATATTTATAGAACACTGAAAAATATTAACTAGAGCCTTAAGGTCCTGGGGTGCAGCCCATCAATTTAATTTCCTTGTAGATATCCTTTAAGATTCTTCATAAGATGCTACTTCAGTGCTCCAAGGTGCTACCCTGTGTGTAAGGGCACTATATAAATGCAAGTTGTTGTTATTTAGCTGTGTGAATTATTCTTGAGCCAAAGTGACTGGATCTGGATTTACCCACAATCTTCATTTGTAAAAAAAAATTAAAATCTGAAAATAGCACATGTGCAATTTCCTGATCTTCCATAATATCACTTCGTGATTTATCCTATCTGGTGTTCAACATTATTGTTGGCATAATTAGAAACGTCTTAAGGTTCCACTTGCTGCTATTCTGCAATCTATTGCTCTATTCGCTTCATGGCTATTTGTGGGACATTGCTGAGCACAATTTTGTTGCCGCATTAACCTACAAAATGCAAAGTTATTCCACTTCATAAGTTTTTCACAAGAAGCACTTTGAAACGTCCTCCTAATGTGAAAGAAAGATGGTATATTGAATGGAAGGATATTATTATTTTAATTTGTGAAAATCATAAACTGGTGAAATGGCCAATTTTGAGACTGGGAAAATAACAGTGAGTACATTTAGTCAGTCTCCCAAATGAAATGGCTTTTGATATTTAGAAACTGGAAGATGCAATCAACACAACATATCCAGTTCACAATACTGTATCTCAAATTAGTGATCACTGTCATAGCTTTTTTGCTCAGGATGCCTTGCCAAATGTGCTCTTGCCTCCATAAGAATTCCTATAATAATAATAATAATCCTTGGATTTTGGTATAGTGCCTTATCACATCATAATATACTGTAAAGTGAATTGACTGTATGTTTTGTGGGCGAAATGCAGCAGCCAATTGTGTACAGCAGTGTCCCACAAACAGTCGTGGATTAAGTGACCAAATTTTTTTAAAAAAGGAATTATTACTCTTGGAAAAGTGATCTGCCAATCAACTAACACCCAGGTTCCTACTTACCGTTAGGTAAACAGAGGCATGTGGATTAAGGAAACTTGCTTAAAGTTTAGCCCTGTCAGGAATCGAAGCCAAGTCTCTCACTTGCGAGGCGAGTGTTCTAACCACTGAGCTACAGGAAACCATAGGGGTTTGGGAGTGGGGAGATGACTGAAGGTAGGGTCAAAGAGGACAAAGAGGAAGACCTTGAGATGGACCTTGAAGAAGCAAAGGAAGGAGGAGATGAAGGGACTCAGTGATGGAGTTCCAGAGGGTGGATCAGAAAGGCTGATGGCCTGACCTGGGTGGCCAGGGTGGGGGTTATGGAACAGTCAGTGCCTGCCAAGGAGGGGGAGCAAGTGGGTTGGTAAGGTTTTACCAGGTCACAGAGGTAGGGTGGGGTAAGACCATAGATGGCTTTAACAGTGAAGAAAAGGATCTTGAACTCGATCCTCTGGGGGATGAGGAGTCAGTGGAACTGAGAGATTGGGGTGTTAGTTAGAGTGATAGATTTTTGGGGGGCTTAAAATATCAAAACAATATGAGAGTTTAACCCAGGCCCGTTCCCTTGATGTCACGTGAAGTAAACTGGATTTCAAAGGCCATGCAAAATTTTGTACATTTTGCTTGCATGTTCGTCACACCCTCACATTTTTCTAACAGACAAATATAGCTAGTGGAAACAGATGTATCATACCAACCTACAGCATACACTTCACTGAAGAACAAATAGGCATATTAAAGGGCAAATATTCAGCAATTTTAAAAGGCTCTTGGGGGCGGATGTGTCAACATTTTTGCTTCTGCAGAATAGTATATGGTACAGTATTCATGAATTGAACATGTACAGCATCCTGCGTGTGTGTATATACAATAATTATATATATACATAAAAAAACATTGAGAATACTTTTCCGCCAGCATTTCTGCAATTGTGCTTGAGCTGCTGTTCCTTTTATGGCAGGGGTGGGGTGGGATGTATCTCAAAACTACTCTAAGGAGGGATGTATCTATCTCTTTGTGCTTTGGGTTGACTGCTGTTATTTATCTTCTGTTCTTCCATTCAGAACCGGTTGTTTGAAGTTAAGTTCTTAGTACCCTTGTTGCAACTTTCCAATACCCATTTTTGATGCCCATCTTGACCAGCATCATCACACAATGTTTGTATGATGCGCAGTTCTCCCTGCAGCACTTTTAGATCTCAGCAGGAAGTTCAGTACGGATAATACAGGGTAGTGTTCTGAGTGACACAGCACAAAATCCATTTAATGTAAGTCAACTGTAAGGGATGCTACAAATTACTACCGCTGTGATATAGGCATTCAGGTAAGCTTTGCAAAAGCAATTATAAAAGCTCATCAGCATTTGCTAATTGGCGTTAAATGATAATGTGAAGGTGGCACAGTGAAATGTTCGCTAAGGAATTAGTGAATTGAAAAATGTACAGAATCATTAGTGGTGGGGGCAGATTCTTCTCGGGTTTGTATTTTACAATATTGTAACCAACGACCACCTGAACCAGATAGATATTGACGCGCACACACATGCTTGGTTCAAGAATTATAGTTTTATTCATTTTTTTAGACAGTCAGCTGGGTGTCTGACACACGCGGAAACCAATCGCCATGCTTCAGAGTATCCAACCAAGCTGATATTTCCATGCATCCCAACAACACATGGAAATCCCAGAGATAGATTTTTGGAATGCAATGCGCACTCTCTCCCTAGGGGGTCACATCCAGCTTATCTAATTCTGGAAAGTATTAGGCACAAGTTGGCAAGAGCCAAGGCTTGGGGACCCCGGAGTGTGTGTTGAAGTACTGTTGGAGTTTAACCAGCTACAACTGCATAGCTTGCCATTGATATTGGTGTCTGGCAAGCTTTCCCACTGCTTGTCCAGCCAGGACCACCTTAGGGCTTTGGCTTGCAGGGTTAACAGGAGCTGAATGGAATAACTCCCTGCCCCCAGTGACTGGTCTGTCCTTCTATGGACCTGCCAGTTCAGTTCCAAGGAGACCCCACTTACCCCCTCCACACCCCCCCCACCACCCCCCCCTCACCCCCGGAGGATAGGTTTTATTAACACAAGGAGGAAAACCTCAATGATCCAGAGACAGACCACCCTCTACCACTAGCAATCCCAAAGGGTGCACCGACCCGTGTTCATTGTCGGAGTCCTACAACCCTCTCAAACCCTCTTATATCTACCCGCCCTTGCAAACTTCCTGCTCGGTGCTCAATATTGCTCTCTGCAACCATCTGGCCCACCATGTGATATAGGCCTCAGGCATCTGTTCTTTGCCCCTCCTGAGCTGGGGACTCCTTCCTGGAACCCCAGAGAGAGAGAGATTCATGTGGCCCAGAGAAAGAGCATATGGGTGTGCGCGCGTGTGAGAGAGAGAGATATTCCTGGGGGCCCAGAGAGAGAGAGATTTCAGAGGCCCCAGTGAGTTCACCCCCTCTCAGTGACACAGGCTCTGCCCCCTTTCCAGTACAATGCCAAGGTCATTCTCCATTCTAAACCGTCTTCACCTTGTCAGTTCCTAAGCAGGTTTCCCTACAGCCGGCATCCAGAATCCATTACAATATAATTCTATACTTTACTGTCAGTGCATTTCCAAGATACAGATAATGAATCATTCAACCAATACTTTCTTGCCTACTATCCTCGAAGGACAGAGGTTAAAGCTTTTGGCTTTTTTGAGATACAGATTGCCCGCAGCAGAGGATATCATTATAATCTTTCTCTATTCATTTGTGTAAATAAAGTGATATCACTTCTCTTCTCATTGTGATCAAATTCTTGAACATTACCGTTAATACCAGCTGTTAAGTCCTAGATTGTTACATCTGAGTTGCTATGGGTATCTAATTTGCAGTACTTGTTTCACTGGATTCCTTAATGAGGAATTCAAGTGAAGCAAATGTGGATTTCTTCCCGTTACCAGATGTACATCACACTGACTCACAGAAACACCACTCTGGTACAAAAGAGCAACCTTGTTAGAAGTCACCCCTGCTGAGTGTGGATTCACTTAAATGTCTACTGTGGACCTACACTATACCAATACTTTCAATTTACAGCACTGACCGGCCAGCTTTCCATGCTAATACATGGCTGATTTCTGGGTTATCAGGGTGACATTGATGCCACTTCTTGTGTGTAATGCATGTGCAGGAAGCTGCGCATAGCACAATATCAATTTTGTTTTGACCAGTATCCAAACCAGACTGAGAGTTCCACATATGCATTCCACCCACACATGGAAATTTCCCGATGTCTGGATGGAATGCACACTCTCTCTTTGGAGGGACGCATTCTGCTTACCTAATTATGGAGCGTATTAGGTGCAAGTTGATAAGAGTCAAGGATTGGGGACTCCAGAGTTGGGATACTACTGGAGTTTAACCAGCTAAAACCACACAGCCTGCCATTGAGAGCATTGTCTGGCAAGTTTCCTGCTGTTTGTATGGCCAGGAGCACCTTACTGATTAGTTTGCAGGGTTAACAGGAGCCGAAGAATCCCGGCTCCCAGCGCAGAGCCAAGTCTACCCCTTCAATTTGTGCCGATCGACAACTGGCTGGTCGGAAGCAGTGCCTTCAAGTACTGAGGACCTGTCTGGCTCAGGAACTGCACTACCAAGACTGCCACAGAGGGTTGACTTGATTTCAACATACCGATGCCAAGCATGTCAGCTTGGAGACAAAATACGAAAAAAACAAAATAGTGGAACAGAAAAGCTCGTAAAATCTATATGATTTTTGTCGCAGAGTGGAATTGAATTAAATTCTCCTAGCTTCTCATGGATCCTGTGACCATTCACTGTCTGTGCCTAAGGTGGGCAGATGGGTTTCCTTACAGCCATCAGACTGAGATCAGGAGCGAATAGAGGGAGAATTTGAACCATAACATGACACAGTGATCTTGCAACATGATGGGCCAATTTCAACTCCCTGCTGTGCAACACCTGTTTGACTTAAATCTTATGATTAGCTGTGTACAAAGCTAAACCTAAAAAAAGGTTTAACTTTGCATACAGGTAGCTGCGATAGAGGAAGAGAAAGAAAACAAGAGAGAGATAGAGAAAAAGATAGAGAGAGGGAAAAGGAAAGAAACAAACTTGCATTTATATAAACCTTATCCTGTCAGAATGCCTTAAAGAACTTCATAGGTAATTACTATCAAGTGTGGTTACTATGTGTATAGGCTAACCCAGAGACGTAAAAGCACTGGATTTCTTTTCTTAAAAATCTAATGTTTATGGTAGCTTAACTCTTGGAAAAATCAACAGCACCAAAGGCTGTACATAAGTAGTGTGAGAAAAATAGCAACTATAAATTTCCATTTATATCACGCTCCGCATGAGAGTAAGGTCTCAGGGTGTTTAAACCAGCCTTTCGATTCATTTTCTGAAATGCCCAGTGATTGTGTTAGCTGGCTGGAAAGAATGAGTGAGTGAACACTTCAAAAATCTGTATAGTGTACCTGTGTGAGTAAAGTAGAGTTTTATCAGGCTATTTTTGTTGGAGGAAGGTGTTACAAAATCGATTAGATAGATGGAGCAAATACTTTATGAATGGGTGCCAGTTTGGCAGTGGGATTGAGAGGCAACAACAACAAAATTACATTTATAGAGCGCCTTTCATGTCGGGAGGACGTCCTAAGGCGTTGGACAGTCAGGGGTCAGGACCCAAGCATGGGGGAGGGCTGGGGTAGGAGTGAGGGAAGGCAGAGAAGTGGGAGGGTGACTGACGGCACAATTGAAGAAGAGGGTCTTGAGTCCAGCCTTGAAGGAGGCAAGGGAGGAAGCGAGGCGAAGGGACTGTGGGATGGAGTTCCAGAGTGTGGGGCAGAGAGGCTGAAAGCCCGGCCACCGATGGTAGGGTGGGTCAGGCGGGAGACATGGAGCAGGCCGGAGCCTACTGAATGGAGGGAGTGGGCAGGTTGGTAGGGAGTCAGCAGGTCAGAGAAGTAGGAGGGGGCAAGGCCATGGATGAGGCTTAAGTGAGGAAGAGGATCTTGAATTCAATCGTCTGAGGGATGGGGAGCCAGTGGAGTCGGGCAAGAGTGGAAGTGATGGGGGTCACAGAGCCTGGTGCGCGAGACTATATGAGCTGCAGAGTTTTGAATGATCTGCAGCTTGTGAAAGGAAGACTTGGGAAGGCTGATGAGGAGGGAGTTTCCGTAATCGAATCTTGATGTGATAAATGAATGGATAAGGGTTTCGGCAGCCTGAGGGGTGAGGCAATGGCAGAGTCTGGCAATGTTGCGGAGGTGGTGGTAGGCAGTGCCGGTCATGGCGCGGATGAGGGGGAGAAAGGACAGTTCAGGGTCAAACAAGACATCGAGATTCCTGACTGGCTTAGTGAGGTTGAGAGTGCAGCCATGGAGGCTAATGCTGCCAGCACCCGAAGTGCGGAAGCGCTGGCGCGAGCCAATCAGGAGAGCCTCGCTCTTGCTGACGTTCAGTTGGAGAAGGTTGTCCCTCATCCAAGACTTGATGTCGGACAGATGGAGGCAGAGAGATAGAGTTGGGTGCCATCCACGTACATGTGGAAATTTACCCCATGTCTGCGGATGATGTCACCAAGGGGGAGCATGTAGAGGGTGAAGAGGAGGGGTCCGAGGACAGCGCCCTGAAGACCACTGCATGAGACAGTGCGGGGGCTGGAGGAGAAGCCATTTGCAGAGACGAAGTGAAAGTTAGGACCTGAACCAGTCAAGGACAGAACCTTGAAGGTTGAGATGGGAGGAGAGGCGGTGGAGGAGGATTGAGTGGTCCATGGTGTCAAAGGCGGCGTAGAAGTCGAGGAGGACAAGGAGGCAGAGGGAGCCTTGGTCACACACGGTCAGGCGCAATGTAGAAGGCAATTGCTCTGCAGCCTGACTGCCAGAAACACCATAAGCAAATGGTTATAGACGTGCACACTTGTCACTGCTGCAGTATAAAGGCAGTGGGCGGGAATCAATTCCATTCCTGCTCTTAAATCATGTCTTAAACCTTCTCAGGCAGTTTAATGGATGTCCAAGATACAATACATTAATAATTGTTTTTTAATGTTATCAAAGAGCTGGTTAGATTACCATCTCTTTAATATCACAAAAAAACTTAACACATGATGCCAGAGTTAAGCACATGTGGTTAACTCATTTCACATCTGCTCATTCCCAGCTGGTGAGGACCGTGAATTATAAATCTGGCTCTGCATTGCTCTCCTCCTGGACACTCTCTCTGCACTTCCAACAGTAAAAGCAAGGCAAATTGTATATACTGAAGTTTTAGTCCAGGAACAGCTGTGATAAATTGCTATTCCCAGTACCAATGCAGCAGTTACACAGTTCACGCAGAAAAGACAAAATCATTCGCCTTAGCTGCAAAGGTTTAGAATGTTTGAGTTACTGATGTGCGTCAGTTCACTGGCCAAATGAAAAAAAGTAGTGAGTGTGTCATTCTCTCTCCTTTTTGATTTTTCTGCCAACTTTACTGCTTTCCCTCCTCTCCTCCTGAAGGCATTTGGTTCCTTTTTCCTTCTGCAAGGTATGGTTCCCCTTTTGTCAGTTGTGACCACCGACTGACACTCAAATGGACATTACTCACATGTGACTCTTCAGTGAGTGTTAGCCATTCGACTACAGGAGTATAACAGCCCAGCCAAACCCTGTCCTCAGAACTTTTATACACAGAGGGAAGTGAGAATGTGAAACTCGTTGCTGGAGACTGTGGTTGAAACGAGGTGTGTCAATGTATTTAAGAGGGGATCTAATACATATATACAGGAGAAGGGAATAGAGGGTATGTATGCCACCACTTGCACTATATAATTTGGAAACAAATTTTCAGGGGAGTTTGTTTCCAGGTGCTCTGAGATGGGTTTCCAGCTACACCAAGATCTTTTGATGGGGGAGGAGGATCTATCTGGAGATACCAATGTCCTGGATACTTTTCTATTTGAATCTATCCCCGAGACCAGGAAAAACCTAACACTCTGGCTGACTTTCTCTTCCCTAACTCAACAGAGGTGAGACTAATTGTAGCCAAGGGAAATATAAGCTCACTCACCACTGACCAGTATTCAAACCTGTAGCTTTCCTATTCGTTTATCTACTCAGACAATGAAGAAAGCCAGCTCTCTCCATACTTTCTCTTTCATGGTTATTATCACTCCTACTTTATTTCTTGAGGCTGTTATTCCTGTACTCTTCAATTTAGTTACTAATTGCTATTTTTCTCACACTACTTATGTACAGCCTTTGTTTACTTTTCATGAGTATCAACTATGACAATCATTTACATCATAATGACTTGTGCCATTCTGTTAATACCACATTTTTATATATATTTTTATATATTATATATAGACAATTTTGTGCTGCATCTGACTATACTGCTTTGCCCCTAATGTGCTTGCTGACTTTGCTGGCGTGTTCTGACACTGGATATCCCAGATTACACAGTGTTGCATTTCTCAGCAATAAAAATCCATCAGTTGATGAACAAGACATTCACACAAAAAAAGTACTGCCCAATTATTTTTTTTTTGTACATATCATTGTTGAAAAGATGTTGATTGTACGTTACAAGCAGCCTTGTCATATCAAAAATATATAGACAGACAACTATTCCAGACATAAGCGGATTAATATGACAAAAACAACTGTTTCATCTTGTAATTACGCAGTGTAATATGGATTAGTGAAAGAGCCAAATGATGTTGAATTTATGCAGCCATGTCAGTGGTTGCTAGGCATTGAGAGAGAATGCTGACTAAAAAAAGCAGTTGTAATAAAAGCAGGAGTTTGAATACCCTCTCTCCCCCAATTTTAATCATGTTGCTCTTCATTCTCTTTCAGCTCAAGTAGCAATCCCTTGAAGAAGACTTGATCCTCCAACAGTTTCAAGATCAGACTGTCTACTCGCACTCAAGGCTTGTACAGATTGTAAGGTTGATTGGACAAAGTTCTTGACTTCCAACCTTGACCTATTTTAGAGGCTGTCGAGTACCCGAGGTTGATTTATTATTTGCATCTCTGCTACTTTATTGCTTCCAGATTTTGTGGTCTTACTTCAAATGTATTTCTGGTTGTGAAATATAAAATGTTCTTACTGAAAACAGTCAAAGACAATGTTCTTCATTTTTCCCAATAACAAACAGCCTGCATGTCTGAAGCATATTTGCCCTTCAATCATCTTTGAGCCACTAGGAATAAATGATGTATGAGCGATACTGAATGTTACTCTACGCAAGAGATTGAAAACACAGTCAGTGTTTCTTTTATATAGAACCATAGGAATTTATAGAAAAAGAACGCCATTCAGCCCATCATGTCGTACCAGCTCCTTCAAGAGCAATGTGGCACCTTATCAAAAGCTTTTTTCTCATGGTTGTGGTCTTAAGACTATTGTCGTGAAATTCAAGATTGCGCAGAAATTTTCCAAATTTTTGAAAATTGAGTCTTTTTTGGTTGGATGCCAGGTGTGCCAAGTCAGTCATCCTAAATTCCACCTCAGTCAAACCTGTTTTCAGCAGCCACTCAGGGGACTGGACCATAGTAGCCTTTACGTAAGGGCAGCCTATAAATGAGGATTCATCGGTTTGTTGACCGGGCCTCAAATTTTTAAAAAATATATCTGCAGGCCAAAAGTTTCCATAGGCTCAAATGTAAACTCCGCTAAACTTAACGAATTTACTAATGGTGAGGCAGGAAGCTGTGGGCATAATATGGGCTGTTCAGCGCAGAGTTGGGGAATGCACTAGGAGTCTGGTGGGAGTTTTCATTCTGGCCTGCATTACCGGTAAACACATGAAAATTCATTTACAACAACAACAACAACAAGATTCCATTTATAGAGCTTGCAGCTGAAAAGGGCAAAAATAGAATAAGCGTAAAAAAACTCAAGAGGGTGCATGGTAAGGAAAAGGAAAGACCAGGTACAAATAGATGTAACTAACAGCAAAAGTGTGCATTCTGTATTCTGTACACAGAAGAGTCAAACAATTTTCAATAACAATTTCAGTTAAGGTGTCAGTAAGCTTGATTTATTTCCTGTCAAATTTGAAAAGAGAGTTGGTAAGTGTAAAGCTGTTGTTGGACACTGTGGAAATAGGTTGATGGAAAAGCTCTTGAATTATATGTCGGTTTAACAGGTCAACAGCGGCATAGCAAAAGCGAGCCAAGTCTCCATAGCACTGCAGTAAATAGTTGCGATCTTCTTGCCGATAACTTAGAGGTGTTTTTCTTTGTTTGTGCTGTGTGCCGACAGCACAGAGAAGTCACGGAACTGGAGCGAGGTCTTCGGTCATGATGGCAATTCACTGAAGAATTTAAATTTACTTATGAACAAATCACAACACAGAGATCCATCATATGCTGGTGGCTATTCATTACACGTTTATGACATGACATGCCATTAACAACACACAACACTGTTCTTTGTAATTGGTGCACAATGGATCAATCTCATGGTAATAAAAGATCAAATATAATTTTTTTCTCATACTTTACGGAACAAAATATGAAAGTGGCTTGATTGCTAGTTGAAGCAGTTGTTCTTACAAACAACAAAAGACACCAACAATAAACTGTTTATATTAATTGCAGAGAGAAGCAGTTTTTGCTTTCAATCAGACGGTTTCATTTCTCAGCCTGGCTCAGTTAGCAGCAGTCTCTCCTCTGGATCAGAAGATTGTGGATTCAAGCCATATATCAGATTTTAAGATCATAATCTAGGCAAATACTCCAGTGCCGTTTCAGGAGAGCATTGCATTGTCATTTGGATGAGATGTTAAACCGATGTCCTGTCTACCTGATCAGAAATTAAAGATCTCTTGCACTATTCAAAAAGAAAAATAAATTTTCTCTTGGGGTCTTGCTGATCCTCCACATTAATTGATCCATCACCTTGTGGATGTTTGTGGAACTTTACTGTGTACAAAATAGCTACTGCATTTTCTCTATGTTACTGGATGTGACAGTAATTATTGTAAAGCAAATTGAGATGTTTCATTGTTATCGGTGCTATAAAAATGCGTGCTCCTTCTAAAAAAAATACAAGTTTGTTTTTCTTTTCCTCTGCCAGTAGGTTTTGATGGTGAACAATTGTTCCTCATGTTGAACATTACAGTAAGAGTAATTTGGTGCTACAGGGGGTTGGTGATTTATTTGCTACTCAGCAGTGCTTGGATGTAGATCTATCTCTGAGAGTCACGACCACACAGGGAGCTCTTGCAGAAAGCTCAAAATGTCACTTTGCCTTAGCATATAAGACCATTTTATCTTACAGTTTAAGACAGCACAGAATCTCAAATTCAGTCTTAATTTGAAAGCCAGTTAGCATTAAAACCTTTGAAAAAACAAATTTTAAATTAAGATTGAATTAAAGAGCTCCCACAGTTCTGAGAAATTTTTAATTTTGAGACGAGAACAAAGACTAGGTACAATTGTAGCCTTGGATCATTACCAAGCACGGAAGCCAAAGTGCAAGACAGAAGCTGGGCACTTGCAACCAGATGGCAGCAAAATTCATGTCACCCGGGTAGTGACAAACAAAAACCACATGGTCCTTGTCGAAATCAAGAGGTCCCTGATCCAATTTCCCCCTAAACTGAAAACTCCAGCTAATCAACGACTCATCAGTTTCCTTGGGCTCAACTCACATGAGGTTGTTCTCACATGTGCAGTTATTAAAAGATTTTAAGATTCTGACAAATTCTGTACGGTCTGAAATATTGAGTTAATAGAATAAATCCAGACCCACATGGAATTTTACCCCTTATAAGCCTTAGTAGCGTTATGATTAAGATTATTTGTAGGAATTTTAGAATTGATTCTGTAGTTTTCTTGTAAATATTTCAGCAAAGTCCTGCAAAGAACAATGAGAATTGTAACCAATTTGTTTGAATTTGGGAAGCCCTCAATTACATGGCATGGATTCCTTAATGAAGAATTAATTTAAGAAACACTGCAAATCAGACCCCAATGTGGATTATGAACTGAGGAGTAAACCAAGGAATCTTGCATTGGGTCAGTGATAGACAGAAAAGATTAATATTGGTCTTCTCCTAACAATAGATTGAATCACTCCGGTGATACAATAAAGACAATCTGTAGGAATTTTAGCATTGATTCATAGAATCATAGAAATTTACAGCACAGAAGGAGGCTATTTGTCCCATCACATCTGCACTGGCTCTCAAAGCAAGCTGTGCTTGCATCCTGCTGCCTCATCCTATCCCCACACCCATTCAAGCATTGATTCCAGTGGTTTATTGCTAAAGTTTACTTGCAACCTATGATATCACAATTTGATAGCTTAATGAAAGGGTTTTAATCAGTTTAAATTATGGAAAACAATGCAAATACTGGGTAAAAATATGCACACAGTTAAAAAACAAAAATATGTTGAATTTATCACAAACCAATCATGGAAGGAATATATTTTAAAAAAGCTTTTAAGTAAAAGAAAGTAAGAATTTTTCTCAGCAGTGAAATAGTTAAAATCGTGCTTTGTTTCTTAATAAAAGATGAGTAACTTTTCCTTACACTTTTAACTACTGAAGAGACAAATGTATTCACCCATCATCTTGTACATCAAAGTAAAAAAACACCCACACACAAATTACGTGTATATATAAGTTATTGCTTAAATAGGACAGCATAATGTTCCAGTGAGATGCACTAATCCCTCATTTCCCTGTGATTTGACAGCCTTAAAGGAAAAAAACAATATTAAAAGGCAAATTGTGATGATGTGTTTGCTACCTTCAATAACTGGGGATTATTAAAGTTTTTTTTATTAATATCAGAACAGTAAAACATACATTTATGTGATATGGATTTACAATAGCAGAAGCTGAAAGTCTCTTTGCCATAAATGCAAATCTGTGCCAGAAAAACAAAGCAACTCATTATAGTGGGTAAGTTTAAAAATCAGAATTAGACTTGCTTTATTTTTACACAGCTATAGTATAACAGCCCAAACACCTGGTTTGAAATTGAGCTAAATAAAACAATACATCCCATTACTTTTCCTTTTCACTGGTAATGAAAGTTTGGTTCATGTTGCCTGTATCTCGAATTAAGATTAATTGGATGTGGTCAGAATGGGCCTTTTCTATGAATAATTGCTTTAATAATTGCTATCTCTAGAATGTTGTATCTTTCAGGTGAATGGAATAAAATACTGTATTTTTGTAATTTCTAATGATATTATGCCAACAGTATTATTAATATTGCCCGAATATGAGGGTTATAACATCAGAATACGTGCATCTGTAAGAAAGTGGAGGGCTCCTTTGCTGAATGTTGCAATGTTTTCTCAAGCCTTCAATGTTGTTCTTCATAAAGCTAAGTAAATGAGGCTTCTATCTTTTAAGTCAGGTGAATAGCACTTGGATCATAGCACTATATGGAGTGGCTATCTTCAGGCGATCCATGAAGTGTCTGCTTTCTATAGATAATAATAATAATAATAATCCTTACATTTCATATAGCGCCTTTATGTTGTTGAAACATCTCAAAGCACTTCACAGAATATATTGTAAAGACTGTGTATTTTTTGGGAGAAATGCAAAAGCCAATGGTGTACAGCAGTGTCCCACAAACAGTCATGGATTAAATGACAAAACTTTTTTTTTGAGGGGATTATTACCGCTGGAAAGCGATCTGCCAATCGACCTACAATCGGGTTTCTGTTTACTGCTGGGTAAACAGAGGAGTGTGGAGTAAGGAAACTTGCCTAAGCTTTTATCCCGTCCAGAAATTTAATCCGGGTCCTCTTGCTTGTGAGCCGAGTGCACTATTATAATAATAATATATAATAATAATAAACACTAACCAGTCTACTACGGAACTCCACAATGTTCTGGGCTATGGTGTTCTCTTGGTGAGTATTTACAGCACCATGCAGCATCTATACGTGATGCATTGAGTGAGTTTTTGTTACCAGGACCGGGAATCGACATGATTGATTCCTTTAATATGTATATCACCTTAGAATATACTGATATCAAAAGGCTGAGAACAGTGTTGAGGGTTATTAAGAATAAGTACAAATAGTAATGTTTTGAATTGTACGATGTGGCCTGGGATTTTGTGACTTTGGAAATGTTATCTTAAGGCAAGAGATGAGTAAAATGGATGTCAGACTAGATAGGCTTTCTGGAGTTTAGCTTGGTTTACCTTTGAAGGGCAGGGAGAAGTGTTGTACAGCCTTTCCTCAAGGTAGGTTGGGCAGAGTCCCTGATAGAGCAGATCATGCATGTACTGTGGAAAGGAGGTCTGCAGGTCAAATGGCGCTTTCTCATCTGTGTTCTCTTATATTGTTAATAAAGAGGCAATTTCCTAGAATGTAAAGACTGCAATTATCAGTTTTCTCTTAACTTACGTGAAGATGTCCTGGGCTCCATCTTTAAGGAGATAGCAAGTCTGCACTGAACATTTTCAAAAGGCTTCAGTGCTGCCTGAGACAATGTGGGTAGGGGAAAAACTCAATGCTATCATATTATTTTGGTAATAATTTCTCATGTTATAAGCCTTCAAACTATTGTCTTAAAATTTCCCATTGTGCAGAATTTTAAAAAATTCTTAAATTCTGACTCATTCTGTAATTCTTCAATAGAACTGCAGAAAACCGGTTTCCAAATTAAGACTGAATTTAAGAATTATCCACGATGTTAAATTCTAAGAATTAAGGCTTAAATTAAAATTTTCAGAGCTTTAAATTGTGGGGGTGATGCCAGTGGTTGAGCAATTCCATAACACCACTGACGGACGTCTAACCGATTTGCTATTGTTATACACAGACAGACAGCTCTGAAATCAAACATTTCAGGGAAACAAATGATACATATGTCCCACTTTGAGCATGTCAAGGGTACTGTTCCACAACAATTGCACATAACTGAAAAAATACGAGATTGCTCAATTATAATGATGTGATTCAAACAAAAATAGTTTGGGTGGATTATTAAAATTGACATGTACACTACCAATTAAAAAAATAAATTTCAGTTTCAGTGATAACATTTATACACACTACAATAACAGCTGGCATTATTTCCACTCTCTGCACTGCATCCTCCCAACTGCCGCCTCCTGCCGCTGCCATGGGAGGACGTTCTCCAGGAGCAGAAGTTGGAATGTTGGAAATAGTCTTAGACCGGATAAAATCACTCGCCGGGCCAGATATGGTCCACAGGCCGCCAGCTGAACCACGCTGGTCTAGAATGTGGAACAACCATATCTTACATAATAATAATCATTGCATTTGATATAGCGCCTTTCACGTCAAGGTTCCAAGGTGCTAAAGGATTTATTGTGAAAATTACGGTAAATCCTATGCTTTGAGATATCCTTCCAATGTAAAAGGTGTTATACCAAATGCAAAGATTATAGGATTATTTTATTCCCCTTTCCCTCATGATTGTTTCAAGTTTCCTCTTAAATATATCGATGCTGTTTGCTTCAAAAGGTGTTGGCTCATCAGGTGAGGCAAATGAGATCCTACCTCACCTTGACAGGAGCCGCGGGAACAAGGGAATATTAGCACAGGAATAAGGCCAGTGTTAGAGAGGCCAAGACATTGTGTCAGCACGAAAGGTCCGTTGGCATGAAACAAACTCAGATGGCCTCACTGTCAAAAAGGTCGGCAGCCATCATTGGCTTGAACCATAGCTTCAGGTAGTGAGTTCCACAACCTCACCATCTTCTACGTAAAGAAGTTCCTCTTAAACTCCCTTTTAGATCTGCTATTGGGTATTATATATTTATATCTCTTGTTTTAGACTTAGCAACATTTGTAAATAGTCGATTTGGACCTCTGCTCAGGTGCCAGTGATAAGATGGAAATTTTTTTATTATTTGGACTAAATTACCAATGTATTTTTCTATTGCAAAGCAAAATGAATACTTGACAAATTATATACAGTTAAGTAGTCCAGTTAAGCTCCATTTTGCCTCCACAAACAGTTTCTCCTCTAGCCCACACACAATCTTGTGCGGTGTTCTTCAGGGCTCTGTCCTCGGTCCTCTCCTCCTCAACCTGTACATGCTCCCTCTTGGTGACATCATCCACAGACATGGGGTCAACTTTCACATGTGTGCGGATGACACCCAACTCTATCTCTCTGTCTCCACCCTTGACTCCAGGACCACCTCTGTCCTGACAGAATGTCTGTCAGACATCAAGTCCTGGATGAGAGCTAACTTTGTACAGTTGAACGTCAGCAAGACTGAGGCTCTCCTGATTGGTTCTGCACCTCAGGCATTGGCAGCATCAGTATCAGCAGATGCACACTCCACCTCACCGAGTCAGTCAGGAAACTAGGCATCTTGTTCAAACTTCAACTGTCCTTTCTTCCCCACACTAGCGCTGACCTCCTCTGCCTTCCCCCAACATTGCCCAAATTCGCGACTCAGGCCGCTGAAACCCTCATACATGCCTTCATTACATCTAGGCTCGACTATGCCAACTTCCTGCTTATCAGGCTTCCCAACTCTTACTTCCACAAGCTGCAGATCATCCAGAACTCTGCAACTCGTGTCCTCTCCCACACAAGGTTCTGTGACCCATCACACCTACCCTTGCCTGGTGCCACTGGTTCCCCATGCCTTAGAGGATTGAGTTCAAAATTCTTGTCTTCACCTTCAAATCCCTCCATGACCTTGATGGAGGTCCTCCATGGCCTTGCCCCTTCCTATCTCTCTGACCTGCTAACCCCTTATCAACCTGTCTGCTCCCTCCACTCCCAATCGGTACTTTACAAATGTAGTTTTGTATTATATTGTATTTGTCCTGACAATAATAACAAGAATCCTTGCAGTAATATAGCATCTTATAACGTCTTCAAGACGTCTCAAAGCAATTTTGCAGAATATACTGTAAAGTGAATTGACTGTATATTTTGTTGGCGGAATGTGGCAACCAATTGCGTACAGCAATGTCCCACAAACAGTCATGGATTCAGTGACCAAATTATTATTATTATTGTTATTGTTTTTTGGAGGGATTATTTCTAACACAATCTGACAAACTATTATCAACAAGGAAAGCCAATGTGGGTTAGAGACAGCTTGATACCATTTTTAGTACGCAGCATATGCTGGTGTGTAAAAGATGTTTCTAAAATAAAAATTAACAAGCAAGTTGTCTATATGGAACTTAGCAATATTCAGCCAGACAGTGCTTAAAGGCATGTTTGTTGCGGATAAAGTCTATTTCTCGCTGTTCATTGAGTTAAATATAACCTGTCAGCTTTAAAAAGTTGTGACAATGAGTCTGGGCAATTTAGGATATGGCTAGCATTTCTACAAACAGCTGATAGTACCCAGCTATTGGAAACAAAGAGCAGAAACATGTTACATGCTGAAGATAATTGTAGTTTCTAGTGAATGTTAATACTATATTGATAAATAGAAAGATTACAATGTACAGCCCCTAACTGAGTTGACAGGAATTAATACCAGAGGAAATACACCAGTACAAGAAAGTGGGTGCATCAAAATAAGATCAAGCTACCTGAAACTCTTTGTTGACTTTGTTCTGGTTGCAGAGTTTAGCTACTGCTGAGCTCTAGAAATTAAAAAGCTACCATTAAAAAGAAATGCCTAAAGCTGCAATGAAGCAGTGACTATCCATAAGCTAAAGGTTTAGAATTGAAAAAATTCTGTCAGTTCTATGCTTCACACTTTATTTTCAATATTCCTTCTTGTGTAATATCCTTTTATTAATAAAACGTGCTTGCCAATTTCTTCTCCTTCCTGTTTTTGAAAAGCATCATGAGATCATTAATACCCACTTGAACTGGCAGACTGGACCTTGGTTTAATGTCTCACCTAATTAGTGCACTGATGGGTCAGTATAGAATATGAGCTCCAGTCACACTGAGGCTTGAACCCCCGATCTTCTGCTTCTTGAGTGCACTTTCCCAATTATCTATCTGACTCCCTTTCAGTTGGTTCATGTTTTTTTCCACTGGAGTTCAGTAGCATTTTCCATTTTCTTGCAAAGTTCCCTAAACATTGAGAATCATTTTCTTTTATTCTACAAACACCAAGCCTTAAAGATCCATCTTATACTCTCTCTGCAAATAATTGCAGCCGGGGAACCATTTTTGTGTTACCATTTGAAGATGTTTTTAGATTTTTAAAAATGTAACAAAAGTACTGTGTTCATTGAATATTAAATCACCATGTGCAGTAAACCAGTGCCTATTTTCATTTAAAAATCTAAAAATCAGCATTTGATTAACTACAATGAAATGTAGGGCACAAGTATAAGAGATACAAACCTTTGAATTCAATGATTTGTCATATGAGCATTAGGGATAGTTTTGTTGTTCAGAAACATTTCAGCTGCAGAGAATTATGTTCAAGATAAACACTGGCAGCCTCACTCAAGTCTGGATGTACTGCAGCCAAAATACCTTTTGGTAGGTAGGAAAGATTAGTAATCAAAAGGACATTGATGTTTATATCCAGACCTAGACCCAAACTGAAAGGTCCTGTCATCAGCCCATCACAAGCACAACTCTGATGTCTGGTTTACACTGCTGCCAGCAATGTGGAATGGAAAGCTAGATTTATATTCCCTTCTCTCGCTGGAGGCTGAGGAGATCTTTGTATATAGGGAACTAAGTGCATCACTGTAGTGTTCAACACAGTGCTGTTATTTTGGCTCTTTTGACAACTTGTCCTACAAAATTCCTATTTATGTCTCCAAACCCCAAAAGTAGTGTTCTAAGATGTAAAGCACCATGTAGATTGGGTACAAGTCACCAACAAACTTAACAGTTCCTAAGCTAGTTCTAAGGAATGGTGGGAGTTAAAAATGTGAAAATATGGAGAAAATCTGGAATAAGAAAAGAAGGAAAGTTTGTACCTCTAGGATATTAAAACAGCATTTAATTATTTAACATTGGTTGTCTTTCCTCATTGGTTGACGATTTATAATTGTCCAGTTTTTGCTGTGTTCACATTGATCAGTCTGCAACCATTTTTATGTAAATATTAATAACATTACAACAACAGTACTAAATCTAAACACAGGATTTGTTAGAATGTGCCCCAGTTGAATAAGAATAATCTTTCTTGCATTTGATATGCGCCTTATCATGTCATTGAGATGTCTCAAAGAGCTTCATAAAATATATTGTAAAGTGGATTCACTGTGTATTTTGTGGGCGAAATGCGGCAGCTAATTGTGCATAGTAGTGTTCCACACTGGAGACGTGGATTGAGTGACCAAATGTTTTTTCTGAGGGATATTATCCCCCGAAAGCGATCCGCTAAATTGACTAATAACCGGCTTCCTACTTAACGATAGGTAAACTGAGATGTGTTCAAAAAAGAAACTTGCCTAAGGTTTCGCCCCGCCCGGGAATCAAACCTGGGTCCTCTTGCTTGCAAGGTGAGTACGCTAACCACTATGCTACGGGACTCTACAGATGGCCATTAGGCTGCCACCGATGCCGCTGCCATGTTGTGCTAAGTGCATGCAATACCACTATGTCAGTGGCGATCTCCCAACCCGTAAGTCAGTCACTTTCTTGTGCTTCATTTTAACGTGGGGTCTGGATATTGAACCCAGTTCTGACAGGTTTGCTCGGTAATGATGGTTTATTAACAATTCCAAATAGAGAAGTGTCATTGCCTGCTGACGGACAAAGAGGCACATTATCCCTGCAAACAGATGGAGAATCACAGAGATTAATACAGGGGATAGGAGCAGGAAGGTTTTGCGAAATAGTATTATTATTCTTGTCGGCTAGATCTCGTGATTTAACATACAGGGCAAGCTAGCAAGTGTGAGTGAAAGCGCATGACTGTAAGAGAAAGAAATCTGATCCTATCGTTCCATTCATAAAATGTCGTGCTAATGGACTTCTACACATAAGTTCATTTCAGAACTGGAGAAGAATGACAAAAATCTTTCAGCGCCAATTTCTTTCCCTCGTGATTCATTGAAGGATGCATGGATAATTCATTTGCAAGCTCTTTCCTCATCATCTGAGCCTTATACCTATCCAATCTCCTGAATATTTTGTGTATATGCTGCAGGGAACTCTCCTCAGTTGAAGATATTACAGAGAGCCAAACAGGCAGAGTCCTGTGACACAGAAAGAAAAGGTGAAGGAGAAACAGAATGAATGTAGTCTCACAGACAGAAACCGATAGCTGAACCATAGGGCACAAAGGCAGAGTGTTGATAGATGTAACATGGAACTGAATCAGACTGAATGGAAAACAATGAAATGACAAACCCAATGGCTTGGATTGCGAAACCTTGGAGCAGCTCCTAGCTTTATACTGATAATTATAATAATAATAATCCTTGCATTTGGAATTGCACCTTTCAGGTCAGAAGGATGTCTCAAAGCACTTTCCAGGATTTACTATAAAGTGTAGTGATGGTGTATTTTGTAGGCAAACACAGCAGCCAATTTCCACATAGTAATTTCCCACAGTCATGAAGTGAGAATGCCCAATTTTAGTTGAGGGATTCTTTGCCAGGACACTGGAAGAAACTTCTTTCTCTTTTGAATAGTGCCATGGATCTTTATTGTTCACCTGACCAGGCTGACGGAACCTCAGTTTAACATCTCATCCGAAAGACAGCACCTCTGGCCATTTAGTTTTGCTTTGCAATAGAGTGTCAGCCTAGATTATATGAGTTCAAGTTCTGACGTGGTGCTTCAGCCCACAACCTTCTGATTCAGAGGTGACAGTGCTACAATTGCTCCAAATTATCCAAGATTTAATAGTCAAGCATCTTTTTCAGTGGGACAGATTAACATTTGATTTAATTCCTCATGTGATGTGTTGGGACAGACATTACAAGTGTACTAGTTCAATGAGTTACCAATCGGTATACAACCCACAGAACTACAGAAGTGAGGCACTGCTATGGCAAGCCTTCTATATCTTATAAAACTAACCATTTGACATCTGTGAAGAAAATGTTATTTTAACAGATATTTTTTGATGTTTAACCACTATTCAAATTGTGGTCAAACGTGTATGTGGAGTGTTATGATGACTTGATAAGCCATGAGTGTCCCTTCAGCTGTGTGTTGTTTGAGGGTTGAACTGACAGTGTTTGACAGTCACAGAATGATAGAAAGTTTACAGGACACACAGAATACCATTTAGCTTTTAAATCTTTCTCTAGACGGCCCTGGCAGGACCATTATTTGTTGCCCATCCCTAAATGTCCTGAGAAGGTAATGGTTGTCTTCTCTTTAAATCCGCAGTTCTTGAGGTTGCCAGGTAGGGACATGCAGGATTTTGACCCAGCGGTGATGAAGGAGTCCAAGCTCATCATGCCTGTACTGTTATTATTGTCCTACCCTATTCCTCCGCTTGCTTCCACTGCTCAGCTAAGCTTGGGCTTGCTGCACGCTTCTCACCGTCTCCGCACCACCATCGGTGGCTGAGCCTTCAGTTTCTACATCCATAAGCTTCGGAATTCCTTCCCCTACCACTCCATATAACCCTTCTCTTTCTGTCTTTGACTACCACCTCAAATCCTATTTCTTTGAACAAACCAATGGCAATCTCCCTCACACCCCACTCCCCTCTTTCTCCTCCTGCTCCTCCCTCCACTGCCTTCCTCAGTGTCCAACTCTGTGCCTGTGAAGCACTTTAAGAACATATGAAACCACTATAGAAACCCAAGTTGTTTTGTTGGTAACTTCCCTACTGGAGTTAAAAGCAAAGGACTATGTATGAAACCAGGGAAAGTTTAGAAAAATAACAGGAGTTAACAATTTAACTTCATCCATGATGGAAACAGGAAATAAAAATCCCAAACAACTAAAAATAAAAAGCCATGACAACAAAAAGGAAGAAAAAATCAAGTGTCTCTATAACAAATGACCATAAAATGCAACAAATCTGCACCATGAACATGTTCACAATGAGCTAAAAGTCCCCGATAAACAAATGGTCATCACTGGACTGACTCAACAGATCAGAATAGAAATGCCCAGACACATGTACATGCATTCCTTCTCAACCTGGTTATCTCAGTATTGACCATGGGGATGAAGATCTTGAGTAAATAGATCAAAGTGTCTGGAGGAAATCAGGTTTCAACAACAATGGAGATAGTAAGGTGTCTGAATTCAATGAGGTACAAGATAATCTGCATGTATGCAGCTGAGTGTGTGTGTGTGTGTAGTATAGTCCACACTATATTGAGTAATTTATGAAATTATTTGGAGTACCACATTATTACAATTTTCAGTTTTGTTTTTAAGTTCTGTAAGATAGACAGAAAGACTGACAGACATATAGATACACAACCCAATGTTTTGCTTGCTCACACAGTTTTGTGGGGGGGGGGAGATTAGTCTAACTCTATGTTACTGATTCCTCACAGTCTAGTGGTGCTGATGTAGTGGAGCAAATGCTTTTATAACAATGGACATGCTGCATGAAGGAAGAATATTTTACAGGATTCATATCTCCGATCGTATAATATTACACAATTGTTTTTTCCCCTTTCTTATGAGCAGAATAATTCAATAGCTACCTTTGATAAAAATAAAATAATCCTTGTATTTCATACAGTGCCCATAACATTGAGAACAACTCAATACGCTTCACCGAGTTTTACTGTAATGTGTGGTGACTGTATTTGTTGGTGAATGTGGCAGCTGATTTTTGCGCAAAATAATTTCCACAAACAGCCATAACGTGATTGACCAAATTTTGTATCTGAGGGTTGTTAGCCAAGACACCAGGAGAAACTCTGGTTCTCTTTTTGAACGGTGTCATGGGATCGTTAATATCCACTTGAACAGGCAGACAGAATCTCAGTTGCAATGTCTCATCTGAAGAAAGCACCTCAGACAATGCAGCATTCCCCAGGAATTGAAGGCTACACATGATTATTTAATCTCTGCACTTCAGCATATGCCATGACTTATTGCAGGCTGCAGTGTACTAATCACTAAGATATGCTAAAAGTCTATTGCTTGCAAAAGGTCAGGATAGTCAGAAGAGTTGCAGATAAGCATGTTTGCACGTGATAGAAATAACTATGCATTAAGATTACTAAGCAAGGAGAAACCCGAGGCTTGTTAACACTTTGCATTTTACATCATGGTTATATCCATAATCAAGATTACATATATTTTTGCATTTATAGTACATATTCTGTACTTAATACGAGTGAGGTTTGTTTAAAAGCACATGATAGAAATCAATGGATTGCAGTATATCAATTCTGAATATATATGTATAAATAATTGGATATAAAATTGGTAAGTGCATATGACTTATGATTCAAAGGAAGTAGAGAAGTATTTGAAATACAGTTAGTGGTATGATCTGCTAATGAGCTGGGAGGTTGACTGACAGATTGTGAGAATGGATTGCTGACTCATTCAGGTGATCATTATAACTACTGCAAAAACTGGGCAAGTTCTGAATGGTACCACTAGGAATGGTGTGTGGCATTCATATGAGGAAACAAATGCATTGCCTGAAGATTTTGTGGAAAATGTTATTTGGGGCGAAGAACTGCCTTGCTGCCTGAAGGTAGGAATGGCATCAACATAGTCTCCTGGAACACCGCAGAAGCAGATGGGATTTGTGCAGTAGCTGGTTCTTAGGGCGAGGGAATGTATTGATGAGTAATCGCTGTCACTATGGGAGATCATCACAATTAGTCATGAGGGAGCAGAGAAAGATTGAATTTGATTTGCAGGAAGTGTGACCAACGTGGTTGGGAGACGTTCTTCTCTAAGGGCATCCAGCCACTTGGTGGCACTGCAGGAGCATGAACAGAAGTCCGCTGAGGCATCGTGGCTTGGAGGTGTTCGAGATAAACTGGCTTGGAACGACATTTTGTGCCACAGGTTCCACAACGTCAGCAAGAAAACATCTGTGCGTTTCTCAACTCCACTTTTTTCAGCAAGGAAATCTCAACCTCAGGTTGAGGCTTGCCATGCATGGTGATGCCTGTATATTGCCTACAATTTCAATGCTTTTCGCCATGGTTGCGAAGTACTTAGATTAAGATGAGGTACCAATATTTGGTATTTGAATGGGAACTGAGTATACACACATTTTCCATATGGTCAGATTTGAAATGCATCTGATCTGCAGGTGTAACGCGCTTTGAGATGTCTCAAAGACGTGATAAGGCGCTATGTCAAATGTAAGGATTATTATTATTATTTTGCTTTGCTAGAGCAATGGAATATAACGTGTAGAGAAGATTGAGCAACACCTGATGTGGAAACATAAGACTACAAAGAATGAGAAAAAGCCATTAAAGGTCTATCAAGCTGACACATTTCGAAGATCACACAAACTTGGTGGGAATGTGGTGGAGTACAAAGGAGTAGAATTAATAAATATTGTATTGATTCTCCTCCTTCGTACTCCACTCCATTGTATATAATAGTAGCTCCTAGGAGAAAGTTCAGCGTAGATAGTGAAATCAAGCAAACTCCAGATTATGTTTAAAACCATCCATAGACTGGCTTCTGCAGCACTCAAATTACTGTATCCTGTGGAGTTTTTGTTCATCTCAATCTGCATCTATCCCAATATCCACCAATACTCTTCTCAATCCTTAACTAGGTTGGTTTTGAAGGCATCTGGTGGGATTCAGCTCGAAGTAGCCACAACTCTGAGTGTGTGTGTGTTTGAGAGAATGCGTGTATGAGTTGGGGTAGGTGAGTGCTTCCAATTCCGGTTCTGCTTAAGTCTTCCCCTCCCTGCTCCCTTAAAAAGAATTAAGCAAAAAGACTTAAAAAATTAAGAACTTGTGCACTAGCTTTAGTTTTAAGACTATGAGAAATTCCAGTGTTTATAATGGTTAATTCCTAAAATGGATTTTGCATTCAAGCACAAAGTATAAACAAACGCGTTGAGCATTTAAAACATTGAAAAGAATACAGAAAACAATCTGCAGAAGCTGGTGAGAATCAATCTCCTTGAAGAGGTCAAAGAGGTGACTGATATGACAAGGAGACCTTTGGAATTTCATTCTGTGAACTGGATAGTCTGAATTTATAGGGCTTGCAAAACCCAGAGAGGAAGCAATAACTGAAATAAATGGTAACATATTCCTTCATAGAATATTATGATGTGCTGGTTACCCCTCAAACAGTACGATAGTAGGTATCCTGTGCTAACAAACACCTTGAAAACAGCCATTGCCAAATGTGCACTTGAAACTGTGGAACATCCATTCTGTGTTATATTAACACATATATTCTCTCAATCACAAGCTATGTGGTTTTAGCTGGTTAAACTCCAGCAGTGCCTCAATGTATTCTCTGGGGTACTCAACCTTTACCTTTTACTAACCAGCACCTAATATTCTCTGGAATTAGTTAAGCAGGATGTGTCCCTCCTATAAAAACTATCAAGTAAATGCCCAATTTACCTGAAGGATTATTGGCAAAGACACCAGGTGAAACTCTTTTCAAATAGTGTTATGGGATTCATTTCCATACACCTGAAATTACAGATGAATCCATTTGTAAAATAATAGTAACACAATGGCTAAGTTCAGGAGGCATGTCTAAAAGAAACTGAGTCTAAAGGACATTTCACCAAAGCTTTGTCAATACATCCCATTATCTATTTATCTACAATGAGTTTAAAGCACGGTGAAAAGACCCCGGTGCAGACAAATGTTTCCATGCCCATCTCACAAAGTATTGCAAGTTATATATCATTCTGTTCAAGAAGACCTTGTTGATAATGATCTATGTCTTACATACAAAAGGAACTGTTGCTTTGATTCTGCAGGTTGCATGAAAAAGTGTTCAATAGTTTAATTATTCATCGATTGTTGTGCATCCCAGGTAGTGAGCTGTGGAAGAGATCAAGTTGGGTCGAATAATGCGTGCTACATCAAGTGTGAAATTGAACTTGAAAAAGTGATAACGTTCAAAGAAAAAATAAATGCTTAAGTTATTACATAAATGAATCATTCCAGATTCTGTTCTCTTTAGTAAATCATTTGTTTCTCAGTTTCTTTATCTTTCTTGTTAGTTTTCTCCTTGTTTATTTGTTCTTGTTTTGTTATCCTCTCTGTGACTCTATTGCGATCTCTCTATTTCTCGGGTGCTCTGCCTGTTCATCTCGTTTTGTCTCTCTGCTGCTCTCTCTTTCTTGCACCTCTCTATTTATCACTCTCTATTTTTTGGTCCTATTTCTGTTTGATCTTGTCTGTGTTTCTCCCTCTGTCTCTCACTGTTTTCCTCTCTCTTTCTTTCTGGACCTCTCTTTTGCTGTTTCTATCTCTGTTCATCTCTCTGGTCCTCTCTTTGTTTCTCTCCCTGACTCCCTTTCTCTCTTTCTCTCTCTGGACCCCTCTGTTTCTTTCTCTCTGATCTTCTATTTTTATCCCTCTGCTTTTTTATTTCTTTGTTCCTCTCTTTAATTCTTCACCTGAATTTTCTGATTCTCGTGTTCTCTATTCGCTTCTATCTTTGGCCCTCTCACTGTCTACTTCTGTGTTTATCTAAAACTCGCTCTTTATTTCTCATCTCTTTCATCCTGGTAATTCAAAATCAGAGTTATCTATCAATCATACCGGTTTTAGCGCTTCTATTTTCTGTAAGGAGCACGACTCCTTGTACTGTTCCTCTCTTTCTCGCCTTCATACCTTTGAAGAGGTGTGAGATTGCATTGTACTTATTTATATTCAAATGCACATCTTGAGATTAAGGAATATAATTAATGTCAAACACTGCTGATTTACATTAACAATCGACTCTGTGATTCAGTGTAAATATTACTCAAAATACTACTTTTAAAAATTTACTGTCACTTTCCAAACTTTTCTTAAAATCTCGTCCAAGGACCTTTGCAGTTGTTAGTTATTGATAAGACAGAGGCTCCTAGGGCAGACCTTTCCTGTAACACAGGCGAGTCACCTTCAGCTGTCTTTGGTTCAGTTGCCCAGTTTGTTTACTAGTCAAGTCTAGTAAAGCTAGTCATGCAGTGGTTTACCAATCTGCTAGAGGGCAAAGTGGCTGAAAGCTCGCCCACTGAAGGTGGGGCGGAACGAGCAGGAGGCATGAAGCAGGCTGGAGTTGGCGAAGTTGAGGAATGGTTGGAGAAGCAAGGTTGTGGGAGATTGCAAAGACAGGGAGGTGCAAGGCCATGAGGCATTTGATGGTGAGCATGAGGATCTTCAACTTGATCTGCTAGGGGATAGTGCAGCTGGATCAATATGGGGTGATGGGCTCACAGCGCAGGAGAGGTTACAGGCTGCAGAGTTCTGTAGGGTCTTGAGTTGGGAGGGTGGAGCTGGGAGGTCAAGCAAGCAGAACCTTGGAAAAGTCACGTGTCGAGGTGACAGTGGCCTGGATGCGGTTTCCGAATTTGAATTGTGCACTGCTTTCTCATAAATGCAATCAAGAAGACTTATTCGCAAACTGATTTTGTTTCTCAGTCCAGTCCAGTCATAGGATATGAATTAACATCAACAATCTCAACCATCAACAATCTCAGTTTTGTTTTCCAGTGCCACTAATTTAATGAAATTTTTTTTTTAAAAAGTGTCTGCAAAAATAACCTCCAGATTACTTGGTCATCTATCCCAAGGTTGTTTGTGGGACCTTCTGGTGTAAAATGACTGCCAGCTTTGCCTACAAATACAGATGCTAGAGTTGGTAGTAATTTCTTGTGAAGCACATTTTGATGCTATAAGGAGCTGTACAAAATGCAAACTCTTTTTCAATTTTCAAACATAGCATGACTAAGGAGAGGTTCACAACACACAAAGGATAATAATAATATTATCACATCTTCGAGATGTCTCAAAGCATTTCACACAATATACTGTAAAGTGAATTGACTGTATATTTTATGGGTGAAACATGGCACCCAATTGCACACAGCAGTGTCCCACAAACAGTGGTGGATTCAGTGACCAGATTATTATCATATGTATTTATTTATTTTGAAGGAATTATAACCTGAGGGACGCAGCATATCAACCAAATTCAACTTTTGTCACTGAGAATAAATTGTGCCTAACATAAAGGGTCAGTTAGACAACAACAACTTGCATTTATATAGCATCTCCTTCATGTAAGGTAAGGTCTGGGAGTACTTATCAATGATGGGGTTGGATGTCAAGCAGGGAAACGTAGGAAGATTTTCTTCTTCTGGACGATTTTCAGAATATTGAATCATTTGTCAACGGGTGGCTGTTTGATCAGAGATGATTAAGGGAGAAGAGGAAGCATTTCAAAGAGATTTAGATCAACCCCCATGTAGAGTAAGGTTGAAAGAGCAGGGAATTGGTATTAGGAAGAATACTTCAATGTAGGATCCAGCAGCAATGCCAGTACAATGGGTCAAATTATTGCCTACTTCCACCTCAAACACTGCATTTGGCAATACATTCCACATCCTAACAATGCTCTGTAATCTCCCAATCTTAGTGTTCTGGCCAACATTCATCCCTAAAATAAAATTGTCACTCATTTCATGGCTGTTTGTGGGACATCACTAAGCGCAAATTGGCTGCCACATTTGGCTTCAAATACAGTCACTTCACTCTACACTAAATCCTGCAAAGTGCTTTCAGATGTCCCGAAACCGATTATATTAAATGCAAGGATTACTATTGATGAATTAAGTGTAGTGTTCTAACATTTGTAGTAAATGATTTGTTCCCCTCACCTTTGCCATTCAGCGCCTTGGGACATCTTCCCAACGTGAAAGGTGCTATATAAATGTAAATTTGTATTGTATTGTACTTTCATGGGTTGTTCAGGTAAGCTTGCTTCTCCTTTATTTTAGTATTTTCTTTGGCTTTCTGGGTTGGTGCTTGGAGCTAAGTGGCTGGTGGCTCCCAGGCCAATCTCGGTGCATTTGCAAGCAGCTGCTAGAGATACCTGTACCTCTCAGGGATGACTCTCACTTATGTTTGCCCTGTTCTCCGCAGGCACATGGCTCAACACTGCTCTGATTAACAACTGAAGACAGCGAGACATTATACACATATTATTATTTTAAATAAAGGAATGTAAAACAGACAGTTTAAGAAAATAGAAACCTTTCTGTTTATTTCTCTCTGATCTTCTCTCTAATAAAGGATTTTCTTCCAGTGTCCTGGCCAATAAACTTCCAGATAAAAATGGACATTTACTTCATAGCAGTTTTGTGGGATATTACTGTGTTATTGCAAATTAGCTGCTGCGTTTGCCTATAAATTCACAGTTCCTACACTTCACAGTAAGATCATGTGAAGTGCTTTGAGACATTTTGAAGATGTGATAAAACAGTGCATGAAATGCAAGGATTATTATTACATACTGTTGAATCAATTTAATACTTTACTAAATAAAAAAAAGTTTTGATTACATATAAAAAGACAAAGAATTGCAGATGCTGGAAATCTAGAATAAAACATAGATACGCTGGTAATTTATTAGCAGGTTAATGAGCATATAAATGAGAAAGACATATTCGTTAACATACTTATAATTTACATAGCACATTTCATGTCGAGAGGATGTCTCAAAGTGCTTGGCACTGCTGGCTGGGCAGCCAAACAGCGGTGAGAACCGAAGTGGGTAGGGAGGGGAAAGTTGACCAAAAGAGGTAGGTCTTGAGTTGGGCTTCAAATGAGGGGAGGAAGGGAGCGAGTTGGAGGGACTCTGGGATGGCAGTCCAGAGATTGGGTGAGGGGGGTGGGGGTGCAGAATGGCTGATGGTGGGAGGGCAACAAGGACATGACTCTTCATTGAATCTCATCAGAACTCGGAGGAAGGGTCATGTGTTAAACATTTATTAATCGTTGTCTTCCACATGCTCATCCAGCTGCTGTGGATTTCCAGCATTTCTAGTTTTATTTCAGTGATCTTTCTTGGACATGCTTAACCTGCTCCTCGTAGGCTTCCTCCACTGAAATCCAGCGTTTTCCATGCACCAGACAGCAAAGTGATGGCAAATGGTTGCACACACTACCAATGATGAAGAAGCTTCTGGGTTTGGATTGGTCACGAGTTAAAAAAGACTTGCTAGCCGTCTGTCATACAGTGCATTCTACATCATCTGGCTCAATGTTGGGCTTGCGGTTCATCACATTGCTTGCACTGATCTCCACAAACTCCGATAATGTAATGGTTTTAGTCTCTTCTGCAGACACATGAGACTTCTTATTGATCTTGGCAAATGACAAACATATTTCTGCGAAGGTTTGATTTTTGGTTTCAGGTAAGAGAAAGTGCAGATATATTGCTCCTGCCGCAGCAATTCCAGCAAACACCAAAAAGCAGAATGACCCCAAGGCACTCTGTATAAAACATATATATAAATAACATTAATAAGCAAGCATGTAAGGGCCATTGCAATGTGAACTGAATTAGTGGACAAAGATGTTTTTAGCTCCAAAGCTGACTTGCCTTGTTAGTTAGGTAGAGAACCTAATACCTGCACCATTGTGTGTTTGAAAACACTGTAGATACCAAGTCTCTGCATGTTTAGGTGTGCATCTCCCTTCCTAATGATTTGCCTCTCTAACCGTCTGTGTGTGTGTCACTTTCTCTCTCTCATTGTGTACTTACCTGGATCGATCTCCACCTTGCGTTACTGGTACACAGACCTGCTTGGATGAATTGTGAACCTGATAACCTAGTGTTGGAATTGATAAACCTCACTCAGCAATTGGCCACAGGTTAAGATAAGAGCATTAGTCTGGAATGAAGGAAAAGCCATTCAGACGATCAATCTTCTGACCGTGGTAAATAATTGCGGGTGAGGCAATGCCCTGTAAAATTTAACCCTGATCGTTAAACTAATTTAGCATATCAATCTAACACTGCAACCTACGATGTTCACCTCTGACCACGTCTATTTGAGAGATGAGATTTTCATGGTCCAGTGGAATTACTATATTCAGTAAAGTATTTGATCAACTACGTCTGTTTATAATCTATTTTAGATAATTAATTAGCCGTAAAATTGACGTCATCATGATTTATAATGATATGTATAAGATCATGCTTCACTCACACTTAATCTTTGACCCAAAATTTATACCAGTTTCAGTCATTTCTTCTCGCACCTCATTCTTGTCTGGTTCCAATCCTGCTTGACCCAGCTCCTCCACTTTCCCTCTTCCAATGGTTTCTCCTCCCGCCCTCGCATAGTCACCTGTGGTGTATCTCAGGGCTCTATCCTTGACCCTCTCATCTCCATACTCTCTCTTGATGACATCATCCGCAGATACAGAGTTAACCTGCACCTAAGTCTTGTCTTTCCACTTCTCCAATGATGTTCTATCCACTTTGACTGTTAGACATCAAGGCCTGGATGAGCCATTATTCCTTACAAATCAAGGCAAGGAATTGTCCAAAATTCTGCACCATTTTAAATTTTAAGACAAAATGGTCTGACAGGCTAAGGTAGGTGACCATTTGGGCCTATGTTGCATATATAGATCAGTAATATTATTATTATTATTAAGATCAGTAATGACAATTAGTGCACAATGCAACTGACATATTCAATGAGTCCTGATGGATGTTGGTTCCTCACTGCATGAACAAAGACTTGCATAGTTCTCATTGCATTGTGGTGAAGGAATCCAAACCCAAACCATGAGGGCAAAATGTGTGGGACAGGTATCAGTTCCAACAAGTACCGCTTGGGCAGTCGCCATGCTTTTCTGGAGAAAGGCTGCTCAGATAAACATCTGGACTGGTCCAAAGTTCCCACCTACGTTGTTTCCCTCCTCTTACCTCCCCTTTAAACTCAAGAAAGCTGCTCCAAGACACACACCAGGCTTTGCTGCAACAGCCTAGTTGAGGAGGATTCCTTGCTGTAGAGAATATATAATTCTATAAATATATGTTTTTTACGCAACTGTTTGGTAAGTGTGAGGGGTAGGCTGGGCAGGTTAAGGAGGTTGAAGCTACAGGCACAAAGACATTGACAGGAGCCAAGGAGTATGGTTTCTGTCTTGTCAACATTCAACTGCAGAAAATAATTTTATAAGTAATATATAATTTTATAAACATATGTTTTTCTCTTTACATAGGGGGAGTACTTCAAATGGGAAATACTCTTATTTTTGTAAAGTTTGTAAAAAAAAAACTTTTATTCCTAATGTGCTCCATCTACATGACTAAGATTAACAAAAACTACTGATCCTTGAAATCCAAGGTTTGACAGCAAATCGACATTTATCTTTTCAGGATGCATTGTTTTGATGGAGAGTCTACAATGTCAAAATGCTTCATAGGCAAGTGATGTAGAGTCAGGTTGGTACACACAACAGCTACAAGATACACAGCAAGATTCCACAAACAGCTGTGGAGTGAATGAGCAATTTACCTGGAGGATGTTTGGCCAGGATGCTGGGAGAATCTCCACACTCTTTTGAAATAATAGCAGATGGGACCTCAGTTTAATTTCTCATCCGAAGAATAGCACCACCGAAAATGCAATGCTCTCCTGGCACTTCATTGTAATGTCAGGGTCATGGTCAGGGATTGGATGAGGGGTATGAAGGACAGCTGAGATTGAATCTGATGTTTAGATTACGCAACTGTTTGGTAAGTGTGAGGGGTAAGCTGGGCAGGTTAAGGAGGTTGAAGCTACAGGCACGAAGACATTGACAGGAGCCAAGAAGTATGGCTTCTGTCTTGTCAATATTCAACTACAGAAGATTGGTGCTTAATGTCTGATGAGCAAGTGGCCAAAACGTCAGCGGGCCTTGAATTCCAACTGGAGAAGTAGATTTGTGTGTCATACGTTTACATGTGGAAGTTGATCCTGTGTCTACTGATGACATGACTGATAGGGAGCATGGAAATGATGAAAAGAAGGGGGACAAGAATGGAGCCTTGGGGTACCCTGCAGGTGACTGGGCGGGGGTGGGAAGAAAAACTGTTTGTGGAGAGGAAGTGATGGCAATTGCCTAAGTAGGGTTCAAACCAGGACTGTGCGGTTTGGCTGAGGTGGATGGGGGAGGAGAGGAGGTCGAGGAGGATGGCATGATCAACTGTATCAAAGGCAGCGGAAAACTACCAGGAGGACAAGGAGGCAAACGGACCATGGTCAGAGAGGGAGCAAACATCCTTTGTGACTTTGACGAAGTAGTGTGGGGCCAGTGTAGGAGCTGTGGCAGAAGGAAAGGGTGATATTGAAGGCGCGAGGGTGGGAGGTGCTAAAGGACTTGGAGAAGGAATACAAGGCAGCCAAGCAGTTTCCAGGATGGCCTGGGAGTTGAATGCAGTTTTCTCCTGTGTAAAATGAGGTATGAAAATGCTCGAGCCACATCTGGCTGCGATCCATGAGGCTGATTTTGTGCCATCTGAGCACGAGCTTCCGGGTTTTGGATTTAAGGAAGTGGAGGTGGCTGTTATAACAGGGGAACAGGTGGGCTTGGAGACAGTCCTGGATTTCAGGAGGACAAGGGAATTGAAAGTGGAGGAGAGACGATCATTTCGCAGCTTGACGGCTGCATCAAGATCACTGCAGGTGGAAGGTCAGAGGGAGAGAAGATCTGAGGATGAGAGGGTGTTTGTGAGGGACTCAAGGAGACAAGAGTGCTGGCAACTGAGTAAAGCTTGCTGTCCCCAGAAGCAATTCCCTTTTGTGACTCTGAATTTTTACAAATTTAGAAAACCCTGCATTCTAGAGCACATTGAAAGCAATTGACTTGTGTAGTCAATTGCATTCAATGTGGCTACATTAAATCGTGAACAATTGGCTGCTGGAAACCTTTTAAAATGATGGAGGTACTTGAAACGTTAGTCCTCAAAATTGGGGTTGATCACTATCATTAACCTTTGAAATGGGCATCCACTTACCCAGTCACCTAATGCCAGGGAGATACATTGTTCTTGAGGACATTAATGGAGTGCTTATGTACTTATGTTGCAGCATACCTCAGACCTGCTTCTATTTGAATGGCCTCTGAATATTATGAGGCTGTGGTTGCTAGGATCCCATCTCACTTAGGCCAAACCATGTGCTGTAATTATGCTGTAAGTTGTGAGTTACGATTTTAACATCAACAACAAATTGCATTTATATAGCACCTTTCACATCAAGAGGATGTTCGAAGGCACTGGACAATGAGGGGTTTGTGTCTGTGCAGCGTGTTGGGATCAGAGAGGGATGGAGGGCAAGGGCGGGTGAAGGAAGAAAGATGTCCAAAGCCACGGTCAAAAAGAAAGGTCTTGAAACAGGCTTTGAAGGAGTCAAGGGATGGGGCGAGGTGGAGGGGCTCCAGGATAGACTTCCAGAGTGTGGGGGCAGAAAGGCTGAATGCCCGACCACCGATAGTGTAGCAGACAGGATGGGGGACATGGAGCAGGTCAGTGCCGGCTGAACGGAGGAAGCAGACAAGTCATAGGTCGCAGAAGTTGGGCGAAGCAAGACCATGGAGGGCTATACAGCTGAGGACAAGGATATTGAACTCAATCTTCTGGGGGAATGGGGATCTAGTCAAGCTGGGATAGTGGGGTTGCCCAGAGATGCAAATAGATTGCTATACATGTTTCGCCCACAAGATACACAGTCAATCCACTTTGCAATATATTCTGTAAAAACTTTGAGATGTCTCAAAGACGTGATAAAACACTATATGAAATGCAAGGATTATTATTATAATATTGTATATGAAGCTCTCTGTCTTAAAAGCTTAATACTTTCTTCTGTAATACTCACAAGATTGGTTAGGATGAAGAATCCCTCCAGAATACTCACCCGACCAATCCTCCTATCACTGGAACACGCTACTTTTTAATTGCCTTTGCTAACTGGAAGGTTACCCTTGATATTCTCAGACTTGTTGATTGCTGTAACTGGAGCCGTAGCACACACTCAACTCATTTCCAAAGTGGAACATATTGATACCAAAACCATCAAATAAAAAGAAGCAATACCCTTTCTGAAAACAGAGACTGGCATTTCAGTTCTTGAGGAAACTCACCTGACTAAGCAACACATCTAAAGCTCACACAGGGTTTGGTGATGTACTTTGGTTGCAGACAGACTCTGGATTTTAAAGTGAGCCTGATTTGGTTTGCTGCCTATACATTGGCCACCAAGAACAAAGTTCTCAGAAAAAAGGTATATAAGATACTAAAAGGCATTAAGAAAGTAAACCCAGAACAGTACTTTCAGACACACAAAGGCACCAGAACAGGGGAATGAGAGGCAAGTTTAGGAAAGATAGCAGCAAGCATTTCTTTCCACAGGGGATAATTAACATATAGAACAGGTTACTAGGAAGGATGGCAGAGGTCAGGACACTGGATGGATTTAAGAAATAGCTTGATGTTTTAAATGTGAAGATGGTAGGGTTAGCACTGTCATTTGGAAGGATGAGGCCACACGAGGCAAAGAGCTTTCTTCATCTGAACCTCTCTTATGGACTCTTAGCATTCACACTGCTGGTAATAGATCAAATTGCTGGAGATAATAGTGGGAGCATTTTAGTAAAGGGTCTTGCAGGGGTTGAGACAAGTACAGTTTCCTTTCAAATATATGCAGCCAATAAGAAGCAAGCTACATCTGTACAAAGCTATTTCTAATACTGGGTATGAGCACAGATTTCTATAGGAAGACAGAGTCCTCCTGTAAAAATAAACCTAGACATACGGCAGCTAATATTCTGAAGCACTGAAAAGATACCTGGGAGATACTGTATACTGCAGGATCTGAAATCACCTTTTTCTCACTAACAACTTTTAACACGTGTGAATGTACTGGAGACATTCATATATCATTTTATTTTGTAACCAATTGTATACATTCTGATGCTTTTAATAGCCAACTATTACACTCAGATCTCATTCTTGATCTTCTACCTTACTGTGTAGTTTGGACCAATTGGATGCACTCTCATCTCTGAATTAGAAGATAATATAGGTTCAACCCCAACAAAAAGACATATGCTTTTAGTCAAATACAGTAAATTCTAACCCGACACATACATAGAAGACATACACAGAAGATACCTGGCAAAAAATCTTTTACACAGAGACTTTACACCAGTGTGAGGAAGAGATGTTCTGGGGGACAAGAGGGAATATTGTATCAGCAAATTCAAGAGGGAATTGAATAGTTATTTGGTGAAGAATTCAATTGAGGGGTTATGACCTTATCACCCAAATGGTGTCCTGATAGTCAGGGTGATATGGTGGTTGAGGCCAGGGTGTTGGATTCACATTTAAAAGGCAGCTTTATGTGATGGGGGCATGGTAGGGTGGGTGTTGTGAAGGGATGAGATTGGATGGGCCGAAGGGCCTTCTTCATCTAAACCAATTTTGCTTTGTTGTGAAGGATGGGATTAGCTCTGGCAGCACAAAATGTAATGATTGCCCTGGCACCTTTCCAGAGAAAATAACATCCAGTAAAGTTGTAGCTCTGCTTTCAGGTGCAAGCTTTGCTGTTTCAATTTTTTTGTGGACGTTGGAGATAACGGTATCCTAGACAATTATATTTGTGAATGTTGGGGATAATGGTATCCTAGACACCTTGGCTTCAGTAACATATACAGTGTATTTCTGATCTGATCTGATTTCAACAGAGCTCCCTGCACTAATTTGATTGTATAAAGCAGTGTGAAATGCTGTTCTGTACCAAAACTGTTATTCAGGAACAGAACTAAAATGTCTTTCTGCTGCCGAGCCCATATCAGAGCTGCGGGGGAGGGCCTGTCCTCACACATTGCCGGGAAACTGAAAACGGCAGGCGTGAAGTGTCCCTGTTCAACATGCAGCATTAAAAAATATTTCATGAAAAAAAGGTCGTCAAGAGATCATCAGGCTCAGAGGTCTCCAACTGCTATTGTTTCCTCTTCATTTAGATTTTAAGTCAGTAGTGTCGCTGTGCCACTGAATAATAATAGTAATCCTTGCATTTGTTATAGCGCCTTATCACTTCATTGAGACATCTCAAAGCGCTTCACAGAATATACTGTAAAGTGAATTGACTCTGTATTTTTGTGGGCGAACCGCAGGCAGCCAATTACATACAGTAGTGCCCCACAAACTGGAATGAGTGACCAAATTATTATTATTATTTTTTTAAGGGATTTTTACCCCCGGAAAGCGATCCACCAATCAACTAACGACCAGTTAATATATATATTTATAGAATGTACTGTAGTATGCACTATGTTGCTGCTTGCTCCTTCACTGGAGTATCCATTCTAATCCTAATTCTCTACTCTTTCCCCGGGTCTTTTTGAATATTGCTCTTCAAATACCTTTTGGGTTCCCTTTTAAACGTTCTACTTTAAATGTAGCTTCAAGAGGCACTTGTGCCAAAGCATTCCATGCTCTCATAGCACACTGTAGATCATATTGTTTACCTTGAGTCCCAAGGCAGGATCAGTTGGTGGTGGAGCGCAGAATGGCAGTTTTAATATGGTGAACTGGCATTATCACTATCATTTTATTACAGGGTAAGAAAGTGCTTGCATTTTTGATAGCAACTTACTCTGACTCTCAATTACATATTCTGCCCAATTCTGCCTAACAGTCCATAACAGGGGCAACACAACTGTGGGATATGTAATACAGTAGTGTTGTGTGGATTATTCGGTCCCTTTGTCTAACTATGGGATACTATAATCCTTCCATTTGATGTACCACATTATCACATCATTGAGATGCCTCAAAGTGCTTCACAGGATTTTTCACTAAAGTATAGTGATTGTGTAGGCAAACTCAGAAGCCAATTTGCACCCAGCAATATCCCACAAACAGCCATGAAATGAATGACCAACTTTACCTGGGGGATCGTCGACCAGGACACTAGAGAAATCCCTTCTATTTTGAGTACCACCATGGGATCTTTAACATCTACTTTAACAGCAGACTAGACTTCAGTTTTATGTCTCATTCACAGGATACCTACCTCTGACAATGCAGCACTTTTACTGGCATTGCAGTGGAGCATTAGCCTAGACTGTGAGCTCAAATAACAATAATAATAATAATAATCTTTGCATTTGATATCGCGCTTTTCACGTCTTCTAGACACCGCAAAGCACTTCACAGAATATGCTGTAAAGTTAAGTGACTGTATATTTGTGGGCGAAACGTGGCAGCCAATTGCGCACAGCAGTGTCTCACAAACAGTCGTGGATTGAAAATGACCAATTTATTATTTTTTTTGTTTTGTTTTGAACCCACTACCTCTGACTCAGGTGAAATTGCTACCGATTGAGCCAGACTGATACACTATCATTTCACCCACAAAATAGACAGTCAATTCACTTCACAGTATATTCTGTGCTTTGAGGTGTCTCATTGACATGATAAGGCGCTATATCGCACTTTAGGAAGGATATCAAGGTATTAGAAAGGGTCCAAAGGGGAGTCTAGAGAAGCTAGGAGCAGAGAAGTTCAGGAGAGATTCAATAGAGGTGTTCAAAATTATGAGGGGATTCAATAGGGTGAACAAGGAGAAACTATTTCCACTGGCTAAAATAGTTGTTAAAAGAAACAGAGGGGAGGTGAGGAAATTTTTTTTCACGCAGCAAGTTGTTGGGATCTGAAATGCATTGCGTGAAAGGGTGGTGGAAGCCGATTCGATAACAACTTTTAAGAGCGAAGTAGATAATTATTTAGGGAAGACAAGTTTGCAAGACTGTGGGGAGAGAGTGGGGGAGTGGGATTGATTTAGATAGCTCTTTTCAAAGAGCTGGAACAGACACAATGGGCCAAATGGCCTCCTTCTGTGTTGTATAATTGTTTAATTCTATGATCAAATGCAAGGATTATTAATATTACTGACACTTTTCTGTTTGTCTAGACTGAGATGGAAGTGGTTAATGTTGGGTAAATTTAAATTAATCCCAAAGTTGACAATGTGGGTCACTTTAATGTTTTGTATCCAGCTTGGCTCAATTTCCTGGTATGTAGCCGAGGCGAGCAATCAACAGGTACATTGATTAATTGAGTAGTTTTATCTAGGCCGCCTGTGGACACATAATGAGTCTCAGTGTAAAATTAAGGCACTCTGATCTTATTTTTTTTCTTGCAATAAATATTGAATTAAAAGACCTTTAGATCTTCAATTAAGTTCTGTATTGAAACATACGTGAGGCTTAGAACATTATTAGTGTAAGCAGGAAGGAGACAGAAACTAACCCATTATAAATAAGCTAGCTGTACCCATTGCAGCTATGTTTGCAACCAATTTCATTTAATCAGCCTTCTCTCTTTCAGCTGCCATTTTTATTTGCCCTTGAAAGGCTTGATCTTCGCTTCTTAGGCATCTTTATCCCTTAAGATTAAGAAAATGTGCAATTGAATTTGTTAGAATACCTTATTCACATAGTTGCACCCATATCCTTTTGGGAGGACTCCTGTGGGAGGACTCCTGTTGGGAGGATTCAGTGGGAGGACTCCTGTTGGGAGGACTCAGTGGGAAGACTTAGTGCGAGGACTTCTGTTGGGAAGGCTCCTTGTTCGGAGGACTCCTGTAGGGAGGACTCTTTGTTGGAAGGACACCTGTTGGTAGGACGCCTGTGGGAGAATCCCTGTTGGGTGGACTTGTGTTGGGAGGTCTCCTTATTGGAGTCCATACATGCGGGATGAGCTTGTTTATGTCACAATAGGAGAATCCCCCCAAAAAATATGTCCATGACACTAAATCATAAATCATGTCTCTGCGTCAATCGGTTATTGCGTTACAGACACACAAAGAGACATTTCATCTTTATTAGAAAAACATATGCCACGACACTCCCCCATGCAAGACCTTTCCAATGATGTATAAATCATATCTCTATGTCAATCGGTTATTGCATTCTTGGCGGACAGGCACACAAACGTTTTGTTTTTATTAGTATAGATTAGTATTATTTTTTTATAAACCTGAAAAGCCATTGGAGCATCGGTGCAGCAATATTCAAATAGCTCTCCAGGCAATTTAAGATCTGAAGTCATATCAAAATAAATGAAGAATACTGGAATAAGAAAACTACTGACTGCATAACTGCTTTGCATTTTTTGAATGTAAAGCATGAGAAGAAAGTTCTATAACTAAAAGAAAGTATTGTGCTATTTGAAAATTCGAAAAGAGAAGGGAGTTTCTCCCAGTTTTCTGGCTAACAGTCCCTCAGTCTCAGTCTCCCTTTATGTCAGAAGATCATGGTTGTTTGTGGGATACTGCTGTGTGCAAATTGGCTGTGTTTTCACCCACAAAACACACAGGCATTTCACTTCACAGGATATTTTGTGAAGCTCTTTGAGATGTGAGACATAAAAGACAGAACATGAACTACTTCTGACATGAAAGGCGCATCCACCAGAACAGGCAAATGAGACCTCAATTTAACATCTCTTTCGAAGGTTGGCAAAATAAGGTTCATTATTATTACAAAACACACAGTCAATACCATTTTGTAGTAAGTCCTGTGAAGCACTTTGAGACATCCTTCTGACATGCAAGTTGCTATAGCAAATCTAAAGATTCTTATTAATAAATACAACTTAAGTTTCTATTTCAGTCCATTTATTTGCCTCTTTCTGACTCTCCCACTAGAATTTTTAAATCAGACCATTGTCTATTTCTGCCACCTTGTTCCTTTTCCCCCCACAGGCTCCTGTCACTCTGTGTTAGTTTATTCAGTTGCTTTTGACCCAGCCTCAGTCACCTTGAGCCTCCACCCATCTTGCTTCAGTGCTTGGGCATTTCCAGGTCACGTTCTTTGCTGAAATCTCTGAAGTAGAAGATAACTTGGTTGCCCTTGAATATAATCTCTTCAGTCTCACAGTGCAGAGCATGTGATGCTGCAGTTTAGCCTCCCTAAGTACAGCTCTGACCTTGTTAAAATTTCTATGCTTCACTAGATGCTCTGCAGATAAATTGGCATCTGTGGAAATTCATTTTTCGTTGTATAAAATCTAATTCCTTCGTGGTTTCCAATATCTGTAGCCTGATTTAATAACTTCACAAGTAAACTACAATGGCCCATGACCTTACTGGGCTTTCAGCTTTTGGGATCAGGGTTCTTTGGGAATCTTCCATTGATATATGTAGAGTGGGGGCGGGGAATGATATTCTACAAATTTCTGAGAGTTCTTTGCAGGAAACCTGTTGGATGTTTACTATTTGGAGACGTCAAAAAATCCTTTGATTATGTTCAAGTCATCAATTTGTTCTGCAATTATCTTACTGTTCTCAAACCTGAATCAACAACTCCTTCTGAGATTCAGTCATCTGCTTCATCTGTCACTCACGGTATGAGCAGGAGAATGGATTAGATGAGGCACCCCATGTGGAGGCAGCATAAACTTGATGGGATAAATGACCTGTTTCTATGTGATAACATTCTAGGATTTTATGTAAGAGCCTCCCCCAATCTGTGCCTATTGTGCTGCGAGACCTTACCCCGTTTGAAGGGCACTATGCAAATGCAGGTTGTTGTTGTATTGATTTTCATAAGGGAATCCTTCTACTAGTCTATCCAACAGCTAATAGAAACAGCGGGAAAAATAAATAATTTCTGTTTCTATTACCTATCGTGACACAGTCCCAACCCTTTTCAGGCAAGGCTCAAAAAGGCTTGCGAAATCAGACAGGATTTTATTTTTTAGCCCATTGAAGTGTTTGAGTTAACGGTTGTTCTTTATATCCAGAAATATCTACGAATACAAGTCATTACACTTGACAGTGAAGAGCTGACAATCACTTGACAGTGATTATCCATGAAGAGTTTTGAGATGTTTTAACATTTAGGCTGTATACCAGGTGCAAATGCTGTTATTATTGAGCTATGCATTAGCTGTACTGTGTTTAGAAACTTTAGAAGCTGTACTGCGTTTAGAAGCTGGTGGTTTTCAGTCATATGTCTAATACTGTAATAGTTCCACCACAACCTGCTTAACAGTATAAATGCCCAACATCTGGGCAAACTTGCAAAAAAATCTGTCTGTCTCCAAACCCAGTGACTAAAGCTCTTAAACAAAAACAGAAGTCGCTGGGAACACTCAGCAGGTCAGGCAGCATCTATGAAGAAAGGAAAGTGAGTCAACGTTTTGGGTCCACGACCCTTCATCACAACTGGCTAAAGCTCTTGATGTCTGTACAGGGAGTTATGGTTACAGAACCACTCACTGTACAGAGCTTCCCCAGTAGAGAAAATAGTTGTTGTAGAACAGTCATAAACTGCACCCATGCAAGCCAAGACCTCTAATGTACACATAGCTGTTGTTTAAATCCTTTTGCCTCGAGTGGAAATGTTACCAAGTCAGAGTTGGGGAGAGCACTGGTCATGTATCAGAATCTACAATCTGGCCCGCAACAGGCTCCAGAATATAAACATGCTGTTGGGAAATATTTGAAGGATACAAATCTGTGAGTTCTCTCTCTTCTGGTAAACAAAACAAAAATTGAGGAAAGCCAAGTCCTATTACATAGTGGGCCTGACTTGAAAACATGGATCAACATCCAGTCAGAGCAAAATGTTGGACAAGTTTCCTTACTTCACAACCCTCTGTTTACCGAGCAATAAGTAGGAACCCGGTTGTTAGTCGATTGGTGGATCACTTTTCCGGGGGTAATATTCCGTCAAAAAAATAAAAAGTAATAATAAATTGGTCACTTCAATCCACGACTGTTTGTGGGGCACTGCTGTATGCAATTGGCTGCTGCATTTCGTCCACAAAATATACAGTCAATTCACTTTACAGTATATTCTGTGAAACGCTTTGACACGTCTCGAAGACACGATAAGACGCTATATTAAATGCAAGGATTATGACTATTATTATAAGTAAATGGAGTTCAGAGTAATTAACATATGTTGGGTCATGTAAGTAACATGAGTTAACAACTGGGCATGAGCTTGTGACAACGTAATTTGCTTCTAACAATGTGGTCTTCGGTTCATTCAATCCCAATTATTTCAAATACAAAACTGTTTACTGTATTTACTCAATTCTAAGCTGTGTTTCTTTTCAGAACCATTTATCTTCAAAATCAGGTTGTGCCTTGAAACAGTACTTGTTATTATCATCATTATATAATTATTATCATCATTCTTATAATCTATACTGGTAAAGAGTCTGTGTCTCTGTGTTTCTGCTAATAACTCAATAACCGAGACATGATTTATACCTCATCGGAAAGGTGTTGCATGGGGGAATGTGATGGGCATTTTGTTTTTTCAGGGATCTCTGATCATTGATGAGCTATATTTAAAAAATGCTTTAATTAAGCCCCAAAATATGAGGTATGCATGGTATTCTGCAAGAAAGTAGTGACAGAGCAAAGCACACACCCATCTAAAGAAATACATTATACTAATATATTCTGCAATAAATGTATGGCAGTTTTTTTCAGGTTGTCATGGGGGCTATAGTCCTACCAACAGGAGTCCTCCCAATAGCACATTTTCTTAATCTTAAGGGACGATGTCTAAGAAGCACATATCAAGCCTTTCTGGGACAAATACAAATGCAAGACAAAAGAGAGAAGGCCGATTAAACGAAACTGAAGAACGAAGAACAGCACAGCTGGACTTGAATACTGAAACAACTGCAACAACATGGCAAAATGAATTGCCTGCTCAAAGAATAGCGCGGCTAGACTTGAATGTTGAAACAACTACAAGAGCACGGCAAAATGAATTGTCCGCTCAAACAGCCATGTTACATGCTCAAATGTGGGTTCATCGCAAAACCTGTACATCATGCCGAAATGTCCCTGTTTGACATCTCAGAATCCATTCTCCTAAAAGGAACCGCACAATCTTAACTAGAGCATATTTATATACAATTTCATTTTTTGGGGAGCATGAGGGAGAAGGGAATATAGGGGTATGAGAGAGAGGATTAGGGATTAGTAGATAGGGGGATGGAGACTCGTGTGGTGTATAAGCACTGGCATGGACTATTTGGGACAAATGATCTTTTTTTATGGTATACAGTCTATGCCGTTCTGTTTCTGTGCTGTACAGGCTATATAGTTCAGCTTCTGTGCTGTATAATCTATATAGTTCAGTTTCTGTGCTATATAGTTTATGTAATATGGTTTAAAAAAAGAAGACTGCTCAGCTCAATCAGGCTGCTTTGCCAATTTATTAGTTCAGGGCAGCGTTTTGTCAGAATACTGGACTCACTAAATAAATAGCTTGATGCTGTAATGGGAGGACAGTAGGATGTGTATTCTATAAGGATGAGATCAGAAGGCCAGAAGGCTCTTTGGCCCATTTGATCTCTTCTTCCAGAGTAGAGCGATCACAAGAAACTTTCTTGTAATCTCTCTAATCCCCTTTCCCCCACCTTTTCTACTAAGGAACTAAAATAATACAAGAGATAAAAAGAAAATGCCTGCTTTTAATTTCAATTGATTCAGTACAATTTCCCTGTTGTGATTGAGATTGTTTTGTAAAGGGCCTCTCAATCCCCATGAAATACTAAAGCCATTGTACTTGTTGGTAATTTACGGATATATTTATTTCTCCCATAGACTATAAAAATAATGATAATCCTTGCGTTTCATATAGTGCCTTTTCACATTGGGAGGACATCTCAAAACACTTCACAGAATATGCTGGAAAATATAGTGACTGTGTATTTTGTAGGAGAATGTGGCAGCCAATTTGCATACAGTAATGTCCCACAAATAGCCGTGAAGTGAACGACCAATTTTATTTGCGGCAATGGCCTAGGGCACTAGGAGAAATCCCTTCTCTTTTCAAATATTGCCATGGGATCTTTAACTTCAATCTTGAACAGACCATATTCACCAATGTACCGTATTTACTCAATTCTAAGGTGGCCCTGAATAGATTTTAAGATGGCCCAGATAGATTTTAGAGCATTGCGGGAATAAATAACTTTAACTCAATTCTAAGATGCCATCAATTCTAAGGCACAGCCTGATTTTGCAGGTACTTTTTTAATGAAAAAAGCATGCCCTACATTCTAGTAAATATGCTAGTTGTGTATGTGTATGTGATTATTTGGTGAGACAAAAAAGGTCATTTGACAGTAGTAACCCACAAGGTCCTTTATAGTGAAAACACCATAAAAATGCAAGTCCTCTTTTCATATCTTTGTCACCTCACTAAGAATGTAAGTACGAGTCAACTAGAAGATGTCAGACCAATGTTCAGTGAGGATAGGATTACAGGTTGAATCTTTCTAAGTAGCCAGTGAATTAAAAATAAGAGTGGTGAAGGACATATTACATGGGTTTTAAATCAGTGTTACTTTGTAACAAGATGTCAGCCTAACTCAGTTAGCAGCTCTCTCGCCTCTGAGTCAGAAGGTTATGGATTCAATTCCTACATCAGGAGTTGGAATTCGTATGTAGTCTAGGACGAGCTGACACTTCAGTGCAGTGCTGGGAATATACTACATTGTCAGAGATGTTGTCCTTCAAATAAGATGTTAAAACCGAAGCGCCATCTGCCTGCACGTTATAGCACTATTTGAAAAGAAAAGGAAGATTCTTCCAGTGTGCTTGGCAACAAATCTCCCCCAAATAAAATTGGTCACCCACTTCTTGGCTGTTTGTGGAACAAATACATTTTCATGTGTGCAAATTTTACGGTAAATCTTGTGAAGTACTTTGAGACGTACTCCTGATGTGAAAGGCACTATATCAAATGCAAGATATTATTTGGAAATTCATGCTGTTTAGTGGCACATAAAATAGAAAGAGTTTGTCTTCTATAGCATGTAGGACAATATTTATTCCACTTGCTGTATAAATGACTTTGCACTGTTGTGGTTCTAACACTCTGCATTCACCAGTCTATGTTTGGACCATACCTGAATGAAAGGGAACAACAGTCCCACGGCAAAGTTGCAGAGCCAGGACACGGTGCCTCCTATCATGAACGCTGAAGCTCGGCAGGACTGATCGAACAGCTCGCCAGTGAGGATAAAAGGGATCCCACCTGAAATTGAACCAGTGTTACAGTCAGGATTCATGACACAAAGAATGAGTTGGTGGGTGCCAGTGGCTTGTGAGAAGAGTGTATTTAAGAAGCAACTAGAAACAGGTGGGTTAAAGTTCCATTAAGCATTACACATATTGCCTTTGCTGATGTCAGCCACCAATGGGATCTCCCAAAGGTGTTATGTGTGAAACTGAATGGAATTTTTATCCAAGAGAAACTGAAATTGAATCCACGTAAACTTTGTTCAGTGAGCAAAAAATACAACATTCATTACTGCTGATTGTAAAAATACAACTTAATGATTGAGTCACGTTATTACTTTTCAGGCACTGTCCATTATTTGTAGATCCAGCACGACTTTAGTTGCAGCTGCCAATGAAAAATATCTCCCCCCTTAAAAACAGACACCCAAAGTCAAATGCTTTTATCTCAGAATTTTTTTTGGTCAGCCAGATGTCTGCCAATTGCAGAAACCCATCACCATGCCTAAGAGTATCCACCCAAAACTGAGAGTTCCTTTCATTGCCACCCTCACATGGAAATTCCCATATTACAATGGAATGCGCACTCTCTCCCTGGAGGGTCGGATCCTGCTTACCTAATTCTGGAGAGTATTAGGTGCAGGTTAGCGAGAGTCTAGACTTGGGGACCCCAGAGTGTGCGGTGGGGGTACTGCTGGGGTTTAACTGCATTACAATGAAAGCACTGTCAGGCAAGCTTCCCATTGCTTGTTCTGGTTCTCCAATACCAAGTCACATTATTGAACTTGGTGGGGTAACTTCACCAATCATTCCCATAGCGTCTAGGATTGAGCTACTGCATGTATTTGTCTTCACCCACATCAGTAAGAAATGCTTGCCAATGGTATTCAATTCAAATTAACTACTTATTTAAAGATATAAGAAATGGCAAATGAGAAATTTCCATCTATCCATCCAAACATCATCACAATTCAAACTTGTTGGAGACACAGTTTACAGCATAAGGCAGTTTATCTGGCAGCGAGGCACCAATAACACTACTGTTTTCCTGAAGAGCACTTTTCAGTCCCGTTGTCTCTTTGAAGGTCTTTGAAAAGAGACGTCTCAGAGTGGGCATTATTGAGGTATATAAGATTTTAAATGCGATTGAGAAAGCAATATTTTCGGATGTACTGAGACAGCAGAACAAGAGGACATAGGTTTAGGTTTGGAAAGGGCAATTTCAGAACAAACAATTTCAGAATAATCATTGCATTTGATAAATAATAATAATAATCCTTGCATTTGATATAGCGCTTTTCACGTCAGGAGGACGTTCCAAAGCGCTTCACAGAACACACTGTAAAGTGAATTGACTGTATATTTGTGGGCGAACGCGGCAGCCAATTGCGCACAGCAATGTCCCACAAACAGTCGTAGATTAAGAATGACCAATTTATTATTGTTTTCGGTTTTGGAGGGATTATTATTAGATGTGTGGAGTAAGGAAACTTGCCCAAGGTTTTGCCCTGCCTGGAATTGAACTCAGGTCTCTCTCTTGCAAAGCGAGTGCTCTAACCACTGAGCTACAGGACTCCATAAGTACTTATCATGTTGTTGAGACATCTGAAAGCGCTTCAAATGAATTAAAGTGGAGTGACTGCCTATTTGTAGACGCAGGCACCAGTGAGTATCGCTTTACTCAGAGGAAAATGAATGGCTGCAAGAGTTACCAGGGAGGGAGGTTGAGGCCAAGACACTGGAATCATTTACAAAACTGCTTAATACTGTGATAGGAGGCCAGTAGGGTGAGTTTCTAAAAGGATGAGATCAAATCACTGAAGGGCAACTTGTGACCTTGTGTCTTAAACAGTACTTAACGTGTCAAAAATGTGTATTCATTACCTGGATTTAAAACTCCTTTCAGTAACTGGAAATGTGTTACACCGTCTGTGGGAATGCCGCTTTAACACAGTGTTATCAGTAGGATGGCTTGACACACTTACTTCTATTATGAGCAGAACTCACTAATTCAGTCGTCGCAGTTTCAGAATATCTCAGTTTTAACCCTGATCCCAAATGTGCCCACACCAGTGATCTACATAAGGCTAGAATATACTTATGATCCAATATCCTCGAGATCCAACCTAAAATTTGATTAGCGTTTGACATAGATGTGAAACAACAACAACAAAATTACATTTGTGTAGCGTCTTTCACGTCGGGAGGATGTCGCAAGGCGCTGGACAGTCAGAGTTACGGACCCGAGCTGGGGGGCGGGATCAGGGAGGGTGGAGGGCAGGTGTGGGAAGCAGGATGATTGAAAGCACGGTCGTAGAGGAGGGTCATTAGATGGGTCTTGAAGGAATCAAGGGAGGGGATGAAGCTGAGGGACTGTGGGATGCAGTTCCAGAGGGTGGGGGCAGAGTGGCAGAAGGTCCACCCGCCAATAGTGGGGCAAGCAAGGCGGGGGATGTGAAGCAAGCCGGAGACCACTGAGCGGAGGGAGCGAGCAGGATGGTAGGGGGGTTAGGAGGTTGCAGAAGTAGGGGGAAGGGCTTTGAAGGTGTGGACCAGTGTCATGAACTGTATCCTCGGTATGATGGGAAGCCAGTGGAGTTGGGCGAGGATGGGGGAGATAGGGTCACGGAGCCTGGTGCGGGAGGGGACATGGGCTGCAGATTTCTGGATGATCTACAGCCTATGGCAGGAGGAGTTAGGGAGGCCGACAAGCAAGGAATTTGCATAGTCAAGCCTCAGTGTAATGAATGTGTGTATGAGGGTTTCGGCGGACTGCGGTGTGAGACAGTGGCAGAGCCGGGCCATGTTGCCGGGGTGGGGAAAGGCAGAGCAGGTCATGGCACAGATGTGGGGTAGAAAGGATAGTTGAGGGTCAAACAAGACTCCAAGGTTCCGGACTGGCTTAGCAAGGTGGAGTGTGTAACCATGGATGGTGATGCTGTCAGCGCCTGAGGTGTGGAGGTGCTGACGGGAGCCAATCAGAAGAGCCTCGGTCTTGTTGACATTCGACTGAAGAAAGTTGGCTCTCGTCCAGGACTTGGAAGTTGACACATGTCTGCGGACGATGTCACCAAGAGGGAGCATATAGATATTGAAAAGGAGGGGACCAAGGACAGAGCCCGAGAAACGCCGCACGAGATGGTGTGGGGGCTAGAGGAGAAACCGTTTGTAGAGATGAAGTGGAGGCGTTGAGAGAGGTATGATCTGAACCAGTCAAGGACAGAGCTGTGAAGGTTGAGGTGAGAGGAGAGGCAGTGGATGAGGATAGAGCGGTCGACGGTGTTGAAGGCAGCAGAGAGGTCAAGGAGGATGAGGAGACCAGTGGGAGCCCTGGTTGCAGATGGACAGAGTGTCATTTGTCACTTTGACCAGAGCTGTTTCTGTGCTGTGGGCAGCATGTGAAACCTACAGTGAATGATAAACTTTCAAATCTTTTACCATATTGGGTTAAGGCCACCCCTTCATCAGATATTCATGGCTGCTGTTTCATTATGCATTAACTTATACTTATCTAGATGAAAATCCATATATCATTAATCAACAGTATGAAAATCATTTGGACAAGCAACCCACTAATTCCAACCCAGTACAATTCAACTATCTAGATTGGTTCCAGAGAAACCCAATTTGTTTGGATGACTGAGGGACTGCAGACAGATGCTCACAAGACAAATGGGATACGTTGTCCAGGGAGTTCGACCAGTTCAGGCAGTGGAGTCTAACAAGCCATAGCTATCTAAGGTGAACTAGTTATTGTGTGTTTGGAATGGGAAATGTCATCGCAATGGATAGTTCACCATTGATGCCAAACAATACACAATAGACATCAATGTCAATGCTCAGTAAAAATGGATGACAGATCACTCACAAGATGGGATGAACATGTATCCTACCATGTGGCAATAATTATTACATTGTTGGTAAATATGGTCCAAACAAGACGGGATCACACAAACTGGCACTCCAATGGGCATACCAGTGTGACTGAGATGAGGGAATCACATCTATTGGCATTTATCGACTGACTCAACCCTATTTGTTTTGGTCACCAGAAACCCATTGCTCTGCTAAAGCATATCTAAACCACTCTGAGAGTTCCACATAGATATGGCAGCAACACGTAGAAATTTCTGTGTGTTTGGAATAGAATGCATACTCTGTCCTTGAAGGGACACACCCTGCTTACCGGAGAGTATTAGTACTGCTGAGTTTACCAACCAAAAACAAATAGTTTGCCATTGAAAACACTGACCTCAAAATTTTTGCTACTTGTTCAACTAGTACCATCCTAACCAATATGTCTTCGGCTTGCATGGTTAACAGGAGCTGAAAACCTGAAAACCGCTGTTATCACACCCCTCCACATAAAACCCACCCTTGATCCCCCTGATCTCTCATACTACCGTCCCATTTCCAACCTACCCTTCCTTGCTAAAGTCCTGAAACGCATTGTTGCAGGGCAACTTCAGTCACATCTCTCCTTCCACTCCCTCCTCAGGCCCCTGCAGTTTGGTTTTCACCTTTCCCACATCTCAGAGACAGCACTTGTCAAAGTCACAAACGATGTCCTCTATCTGTGACCAGGACTTCCTCTGAAGACATTGGATCTTTCCGTCGAGTTCGACACAGTCGAACGCTCCATTCTCCTCCATCGCCTCTCCTGCCTCATCCATCTTACTAGAACCACACTCGCATGGTTTGAGGCCTACTTAACCAACCACCTCCACTTCATTTTGGCAAATGGTTTCTCCTCCCTCTTGGTAATGTCATCTGCAGACTTCCACATGTATGTGGATGACACATAAATCTACTTTGCCTCCTCCAGCGTCGATTCCAGGTCTGCCGATGTTCGATCAGCTTGTCTGGCAGACACAGGGCCTGGATGAGTGCAACCTTCCTGCAGCTGAATGTGGACAAGACGGAAGCCATACTCCTTGACTCCCATCAACGTCTTCACTCCTGCGGATCTGAACTCCTCAACCTCCCTGGGCTCTCCCTCAGACTCACTGAACCAGTGCTCAATCTAGGCATCTGGTTCTACCGTGGTTTCAGCCACCTTTCCCTCTCACCCTCTGCACCCAGCTCAGGCTGTCCCAATTGCCTACGTGAAGTAGTTTGAAATATTCTCCCAACATGAAGGGTGCTTCATAAATGAACATTGTGATTGCAGCAACTTGACAATTATCATGTCGCAATTCATTATCTAAAAACCTTTAAAACTTCTTTTAATGGAAATCTAATGGATTCAAAAATATGAATAAATTGGACATTTGACTGTGCTGGTGAACATTATAACACTTGCCTTGCAACAAATTAATTGGTAACATTGTGAATTTGTGTCCAACGCCCACCTTCTTATAAATGTCGGCTACATTAACAGTCTTAAAACGAACCGCTTACGAATTAAGGAATTTTTAAAAATTCTGCACAATTATATTTTCCTTTATATAATAAAAAAGTCTTAAAGCTAAGGACATGAGAAATGCTGGGCTGTTGTTAATTACCCTTAACCTTTAATATTCCTCTCAAACATCTACCCAATTCTGGCTTAAAGAACATATGAACTCTTCAACCATGATTTGTGACAGAGAATTACAATTACAAATGAGTGAGTCATCGGAGAAGCTCCATGTTTTTCGTCCCTGTTTATTGTAGAATAAAATCTGCTACCAGCAAAATCTGCTACCAGCTACCAGTGCTTCTTACATACATACGGGAAAAGAATTGTCAGCTGAATTTTTCCCCTGGAATTGGCAGAAACAAAACATCTTTGTTTTTAATTCTTTAGCTCTGATTTCAGTACAGTACAACTCACATAAGCCTGATTTGTATAAATCGTATAACCACCTAAACCGTACATCTTCCAAGCACCATTCAAGAATTTATACTCTATGCAAGTTTGACATAATTCATACTTTACATATCATATCCAACTGATATGACTTATTTAAGGGTTTACTGTAAAAAATGAAGCCAACAGCGTTTTTCATTGATGGACATAAATATTTAAGTGGAAGAGAATTTGACAATTTTCTTTGGATAAATTTGCTTGCGACAGACCTGCAATGAATAGTTTTATTGTGCACAGCACTGTCTTTGAAGCATTTAGAAGCAGGGAAGAACTAGCCTGTGTGAGAGTGATGAAATCACCAATTTGAAGCAAGAATTATTAAGGCACTTAATGGCTTTTAACGTACACTAGGATGACAATTCACAATTGTAGAATTATAAATTGCTGCACTTATCCTGCAGTATTTATACTATAGCTAAATTGATATGACAGACGCAAGTACATTGTAGTTGCATTTACACTAATGTTACATTTACGCCATAGTTGCATTTATATTACAGTCACAAATGTACTTCAGATGAATTTATATTTCAGCTACAATTATACTATAGTTGCATTTACACTACAGTCGTATATATACTACGGAATATTCAAGGCTGCAATACACCTTAGGACATGGGTTGTGATGTGATATTTATCACTAGTGACAATATCACATCACAGACTACATTTTCACCTCTTTGTTGTTTGAATGACATTCATTAACTACTCAAGGTTCAGTGTTGACGCCGGAACTCCTTGAGGCATCTACCATCCCATCCCATCTCGCCCATGTTGACGTTTCTTCATGTCTGAGCTTAGCGACTGAATGTCACCGGCACAGATAAAAAAAAATTAAAAATTTGGTCACTCAATCCATGACTGTTTGTGGGACACTACTGTGCACAATTGGCTGCCACATTTCACCCACAAAATATAGTCAATGCACTGTACAGTGTATTTTGTGAAGCGCTTTGACACGTCTCAACGACTTGATAAGCTATATCGAATGCAAGAATTATTATTATAAAATTATAAATGGTCCAAATGGTCTCTTCTTCTGATGAAAACTTTGTATCCTATTATTACGTATTGCAGGTGCATGTTAATAATAGCTCCATATGCACAGAGTCCTTTTGCAATCTACTGTCAAATCAGACTTACATACTTGGCCTTTAGAAAAAAAACAATTACAGCTATTTTCTGTTACACACAACGTGCCTGACTGGAATTCTGACACCAACCGTTACTCATGTGAGCCAAACTACCTCCCAGAGGCATCAGATTGGATATTAATGTTTCTGTTTTTAAATCCCATTATTTTCAAGACAAGAACGGGGAACAAAAGCAATTCACTTGAATTTCTATGATAACAGATAAAACTTTATGAAAGCGTGCCTGGTGAATGCACCATAGTTCATATGTAAAAGTTAATATAATAATAGGGTTGGTATATCTCACTCGTTCCGGCACTACCCCAATAATTACTGTTAAAACATCAATGTAAGTTATCTGAACATAGATTATTTGATCAAAATCAGTTAAAGATTTGGCAATGTTTGAAAAAGCAAATAGCTGGGGTTGTGGATGGGGTTGGGGTGATGAGAACTGAGCAGCAGCTCTGTAGTTCATGCCCAAGCAAAATGTCCCACATTGATCTTAAAGATAGATTGTACTTTATTAACATAATCGCTATATTCAATAAGATATATGGATTTCTATGATCATCCGAAGAATATTAGCTTTAGGAATACCGCATTACAAGCTTAAGCTTTGTATAGCAGTCACATTTATACCACAGTCACATTTATACCAGAGTCACATTTATACCCAATCGCATTTATACTCAGTCACATTTATTCTGCAGCGTTGACCTGCATCTACTCTGTACCTGACTTACAAGTGGTGACACTGGTGCCAATGACTATTTGCGGGACATTGCTGTGTGCAAATTGACTGTTGTGTTCGCCCACAAAATACACAGTCACTACACCTTACAGCGTATATCCTGTGAATCGTTTTGAGCCATTTCAACAATGTAATAGGTGCTTTATCAAATACAATTATTATTGTTATTATTATAAATCCCAGGTCAAGTGCACAGGGACCAGATACAGAGCAAAGTTTAGTTACAACATTGGGGCTTAGCCTGACTACAGCAGAAGCACCCCTCTCCTCCCCTATTGTACTTAGGAAATTCATCCATTTTGCACAATAACAATCTCTGAGTGATGTTGGGGAGGAGTGTGGGGGGTGGGGGGGAGAGGGGAAAGAGTCAAAAATATGCAACAATATTCGACTAGTTTTTGGACATATTGATTTCTGTCAGTAAGTAGATGTGTATCACATCACCAAGTCACGGAAGGCAAAGATTTGGCAGGGGGCGGAATTGTTTTAGAATAAGATAAGATTTTTTAAATTCTTTTGACAGGATTACACACATATACAGAACGACCAAGTCATGCATTCAGGGACTTTTCTTTCTTTAGAAAGAAATGTGGCATTTCTTTGTGTTCAGTCCTTCTATCATTATTGTTGCCAGGAACTAGATTAGGCTTCATTATAGACAAGGCAAGTTGCACTAAACCAGCTCTTTCCATTTCACAGCTGATTTCAGATGTTGTCTCTTGGCTTTCGAGATGCAGGCAGCCTTTTTATTTTGTTCTTCATGAGCCAAAACTCGCTGAAACAGCCGCTCAACTCACACAGTACACATTCAGTTCAAAAGAGGCTAAAATAATGACCATAGCCTGCTCAAACATTTCTGCTTCACACAGTGTATTAAGCCCAAAATCCACCTAGTCTTAGCCTGTAATACCTTATCGTTTTACAATTTATTTTTTTACAATTTCAGATGGTGAAGGATTGTGGAAAAGTCTTAAATCCAGCCTTAATTTGGAAGTCACTCTTATGCAGTTTTTCAAACAGAAGCAGCTTCCAAATTAAGACAGAATCTAAGAATTTTCCAAGCTGTCTGTAAACCTGACAGGACAGCAGGGATTACCGTGTGGTTGGGACTCCCAGTACATTAAAATAATCTTTTATCCCGGAAGAAGGACTGGTACACTTTTACATGGCAACTAATTGCCTTTTATCCATGGGTCAGTTAATCCCACTCAAGCTTACAACCCCAGTACTACATTTGGGAGAAAAAAGGTACAGAAATATCGACCTGACCTCCAATTTCATGTCAGGCTGATTTACACTGTAGAGGTTTGGCATGAGCAATGAAGGTTGCCCCCCATGCTCACTGTGAATTGATCCATGTTAATTCACACTAAACACAGCAATTTACAGTGAATTTAAAATGTGCCATTTTTGTTCTTCATCAGCCAATACTAAAATGTGCCATTTTTGTTCTTCATTAGTCAATACTAAAATGTGCCATTTTAAATTATCAAACAAGTGCAAATTTTGCTGCAAAGTGTGGAACAACCAAGCAAAGTGGTTAAGAATTGTTTCCTTTTTTTAAAAAAGCGTGGAGTCCTGTAGTGTAATGGTTGGAGCACTCGCTTCGCAATCGAGAGCACCTGGGTTGGATTCCTGGGCAGGGCAAAACGTTAGGTAAGTTTCCTTACTCTACAAGTCTCTATTTAGCTAAATAAGTAGGAGGTGAGCTGGTGTCCTAAAATTGGTCATTCATTTCATGGCTGTTTGCAGGATAATGCTGTGTGCAAGTTGGCCATTCTGATTGCAATACATTCTGTGACGCACTTTAAGACATCCTCCCAACATGAAAGGCGATATACCAAATGTAAGAATTATTGTTAATATACATACACATCAATCAATTTTTACATTGCTATTAAATCAATTGAATGTCGCTGTGTACAAGACACAAACCACCAATAATTTTACTAAAATTACAAAATTCTTTCAAAACGTTAGGTGACTCATGAACACCTCCATTTGTTTTACTGGTAAATGCTTCAATTATATTTATTTATTCCAAGGTTCGCCTAGCTGCAATTATAAGATGGCTCAGAAAAAAAGTTTTATTTACATGAAAATAAGTCCTGTGCAAAACGTCTTGAAACGAATTACTCGTGAAGACACTGCATTTTTATGAAGCCACAATTATTTCAAACCTTGTGAATAAAATCAAGCGAGAGAAATGTTTACCTACAGTCTCTTGTCAATGTTACTTTGAATCAGGATGTACACCAATGTGACTGAGCCTCTGGTGTTCTATACATTCTCGAACTTTCCTCCTACACTTGGATATGCCCAACAATGGTTACTACATCTATGCTCTTCATTACACAAATTCTGTACTGTTCACTGGTCTCAATGCTGACGATGTGACCCAGTCATTATCCACTCATCTGTTTTGTGTGGGATATTGCACGAGTTGTACCTAAATAACCTTTCACAAGGTCAAGATCAGTAAATTAGCTCTTGTTATCCCTTTGCACTGTTTTCTTTGATTTCTCATTTTATGAAATCACAGAGTAGCAAATTTGCCTTTTGGTGCAATCTCTCAACGTAATAGCACTGTTTCCTCTGTTTACTATGTTATTAATAACATCGCTTTATGTGTTTTCTTCTGTTTCAGTATCAAAGTGGTGTGTCACTAGAGCATTCAGTTATTCTGATTTATAGCATTGGACAACGCTACTCCATGGGGAACAGCAATGCTGATGAGTTTTCCCTGTGGCTCCATAAAGAAGTTAATGAAAGAGCTCCAGACCCATTCACCGAGTAAATAAATCCCCAGTGACTTGGGGCAATTTCCAATTTGTACATCAGGACTTCAGTAAATCAAACCAATAATCTGAATTGTAGAAAACATAGCATCGGAAACTCCAGTTCAAATTGTGCTATTAAAAAAGCAAGTACTTGAATGTACTGCACCATTTGGGAGGAATCTTTACCAAAATGTCACTGCAGTTAAAGTAGTTCTATTATTGCAAAGTCTGCAGGGCTGACAAACAACATTTAACAGTACTTGCTAGTGCTGCATATGAAAGAAATTTACCAAATTACAATTAAATCGGAGAAGCTGAGGGGGTTTAATACAATAAACCTCACATAAGTAGTACTAGTTGGCTCCATGCATTTAATATGACTTATGCAAAGTATGAATTATGCCAAACTTGCATAGAGTATAAACTCTTGAACAGGACTCAGTTAGATGTATGACTTAGGCGATTTTACAATTTATATAGATCAGATTTATGTGAGTTTTACTGTAATAAAAAATCAATCGCAGCTTATTGGTAAAACAATGGATTCAACAGAGGAGCAGTGGAAAGTTAGACCAAATAATAATAATAATTTGGTGGGAGGAGGTCTTCACATGATTTACTATAGAATGTAGTGACTGTATTTTTTGTGGCAGTCAATTTGAGCACAGCATAAATCATACAAGCAGCTATGAAGTAAATGATTGATTTTATCTGGAGGATTGTTGGCCAACCTAAGCAGTATTCCAGAGGGTCAGCCTAAGACATCCCGAATCCAGGATTCCTTTTTTCAAAACCTGTATGCTTTCAGTCCTGCAATTTAGCAAGAGCACTTTCTCCAGGCATTTTGTTTTGTCAATACTTCTGAGGCGAAAAATAGCATTAAAAAAATATTGGCAACCCACAACAGATCTAGTCAGTGTCAGACAGAGAAACGATAAACCTATTTTCTTACCCAGATGCTGATTTTGTCTTCTGTGGACTCACAACATTTCTGCTTATATTTAAGATTTGCAGTGCCTGCCGTTTCCATTTTCTATCTATTTGGAGAAACGTCTTTACTGGATCTCACAAGTGATTTACAGTTCAGGGATCTTTCCTTGGAGATTCAGTTTGCGTGCATGCATTGAGTCATCTATCATTTCAATTACTTGCAAAAATGCTGTAGAGAAAGAAATGAATTCAGTTGTTGCAATTACCAGTAAAATAGATGTGGGTGATTATAAACTGCTTCACTAGTCAGGTTGTGAATGGTGACCGATACACATTTAAGACAATTTGCTCTCAGCAGACTCGTTTCCATTTGTTGAACAAACATGTTGATTTCATAGCGTGAAAGAGGCAAAGGTAATCAAAATATAATTGCTGGGTCAAAGTAAAACGTTTATTTCAGTTCCAAGCTAAGTTGCATCACTCTAGCATAGCTGGAAGGCTGCCTCAATACTTAGCTTTCTGTTCCAAGGTCACAAAGGTTGGCACTTCTCTGGTGCTGTACGGTGTGTAGCTACTTGGGCATTGGAGTAGAAAAAGTGCTTCTCAGGAAAGTGCTGGAGTTGTTGGCGGCTCATGACATATACTATGTTTTCTGCTCTGAGTTCCCCAGAGCCAGCCTGACGAAACTCCTTGGACATCACACTGATTCAGGAGATCTCGGTTGCAAGGCAATCTCTGGTGAGTTGGCATAACATACAGGAAATGGAGTTTAATCCACGAGGCCCTTTTTCCAATGGCAAGTGGCCAATTGTGCTTTTTCACCCCCACATTGGTCTTATGATGGGATAGTGGTGTTTGCAGGTGAACATTATTAACATCTCCTCAATGCGAGCAATGCTACTTCACTGTACCTTTCAACACCAGCGAATGGCACGCCCAAAGTTGCATTTTTTAACATCAACATGCATGGAAGATTCATCCTTAATTCCCAAATCTAAATTGTAATCCATTGCAAATCATGCAGACCTATCACTTTAAACAAAAATAATGTTGTATCTAAAATACAAAGGAGCAGCTTGATAGCCAGCGTCTTGTCCATGACTCACACGCACTCACGTCGTGAAAGGTATTTCAATGATTGGGCTACTTTGATATAAACAGTTGTTATTAGTGAAATACTTCTTCCAGGAAGTACCGATGGATCCACACTTCAGCTTCCTTGTGATACAGTGGAGATCTGTGTCCAGGCACAAACTCATATTCACTTTATCTCAAGGCTCCCAAGGGTAGCAGGTGGATTTCACAACAGACTCCATGGTGATTGTGTTATGTATCTTCACGCTCTAGCGGGGTGTTGCTGTTTATCAAACAAATGGAAGAAGGTGCTCTGTGTCACAACTCCCTCACACTCCAGTCTGGTGCTGTGATTAGGAAGGGAGGGGGCTATTTTTCTGATCTCTGATAGTGGACTTGTTGTAGTGGGCTGAAATGCTTTATAACAATGCACATATTGTATGACATCAGAATGTTTTACAAGATTCGTATCCCCACCTTTATAATATTATATACAATTCATTGTTTTTTTCTGTGTCTTATGAAGGAACATAATTCAGTAATAGCTATAAACACGCAGGCCAAAAGGCAGGCAGGCAGGCAGGCAGACAGTTCAAAGACAGATAAGCAGGTCGAGACAGACAGATAGAAAGACAAAGCCATCAGAAAGGCAGACAGGCGCAGACAGAGAGACAAACAGCCAAAAAAAAACAGAGACAGATGACCCACTGTGGTGCATACATTGTGCATTTAGATTTTTTTCAGAATAGAAGCTGACCCACTTTTATGATTTACCAGGGTAATAAATAACCATTTTATAAATAACCTCAGATGTTACAGGTAGATTGAGATTCAGGACCCACACTCTCAGTCCAGAAGTAAGTTGATAAGTCCAGAATTAAGTCTACAGAAGACCTTTGTTTTCAACCGCGCCTTTGGTCACCTTCCTCCCCCTCCCCCTGGCTCGGTCCCGGGATCCGTTACTGTAAAGCGCTCTGAGACGCCGTCCGTCATGGAGGGCACTATATAAATCCAAGTTGTTGTTGATATTTTTGGAATAATATAATTTCGGGCCTCCATCATTACTTTATAGCAGGCCGCATCACCCTCTATACTTTCTCATGTTATGATCTGCATATTGAAGAATGCTGCACAATAATGTTAGCTTAATGGTGACTCAGAGCTCATGAGGTCAGAGCTCACTAGGCTGACAGTTTAGTGAATGCTCGTAGATATTCATGAGCTCATTTGTCCTCTGAGGAGATGACATTGGAGACCTTGAACCAGTTATCGGTGCTAACCAGAGACCCTACCCTGCCTTCATTCCAGCTTCACAGCCATATTAAACTGCACAATCTAACACTGTTTGATTGGGGTCATGAATAATGAGTTTCAATTGTAAACAGGGACTCTTGATTTAGTCACGCCCAGACCAGGAGTCTGTCACACCCAGACCAGGGACCAAGAATCTGTAATACTCAGACCAAGTGTCTGTCACACACACCAGGATTCTATCACACCCAGAGTCTGTCACGCTCAGTGAAGTTAAGACCTTGTTAAATGTAAAACTGAGTAATCTGAAAGAGGGCACCATTCTAGGACACAGGAGATGTGATCTGCGAATGCTTCTGAGTTCTATGAGGATATATTAATTTAAAAAGTTACAGATGGTTTTACAAAATGTAACCAGTGCCTGTAAAAGTGAGAGCTGAGGCTAACCTACATTTTCTCACTGCATTTAAGATCTTTTACAGAGAAGACAACTATAATATTTTGTATCACAGAGCACCATATCCAGCTTACATCGTACAGAGGTAAATTAGAGCCATAGAAATGTATAGCCCAGAAGATCATTCGGCCCAATGCGCCTGTGATAACTTTTTGAAAGAACAATCCATTCAGAAACATTTACCTGGCTTTTCCCCCCAGACTTCTTTTTAGATATCTATTTAGTTCCAACAACAACAAATTACATTTGTATAGTGTCTTTCACATCGGGAGGTTGTCCCAAGGTGCTGTAGTCAGGGATTTGGACCCAAGCTGGTGTTTGGGATCAGGAGGGGTGGAGGGCAGAGAGGGTGACTGAAGGGACGGTTGAAGAGGAGGGTCTCGAGACGGGCCTTGGAGGAGGCAAGAGAAGGGGCAAGGAAAAGGGACTGTGTGCAGGACTTCCAAAGGGTGGGAGCATAGAGGCTGAAGGCCTGACGACCAATGATGGGGTGGGCCGGACACGGGGACATGGATCAGGCTGGAGCTCGCTGAGCGGAAGGAGCAGACAGGTCTGTATGGAGTTAGCAGATCACGAAGGTAGGGAGGAGCAAGGGCATGGAGGGCTTTGAAAGCAAGTTCCCTCTTGAAAGTTAATGTGGATCTTGCCTTGACCACCACACTAGGCAGGGCATTCCTCATAATAACAACTCTCTGTGTAAACAAAATCCTCCTAATCAACCTCTTTTGCTCCCTTGCTAACTATGTTAAAATGATGCCCTCTGGTCACTAACTCACTGGTCAGTGGAAAGCAAGACGTTACCGAATAAGACACAGTCTGGTGAATCATTGGTTAACTTCAAAGGGAGTCATATCCTTATGGGGTGCAGAATAGTTAACAGGCTAGCAGGGGTTTGATGTGTAACGTTCCATACTAAAAGAGACAGGAATGACACTGTAAAAGCACACCATGAAGAATTCTCCACTCGCCAGAGTTAAGTATATCTGGAAATAGCTCAGTTTAATGTAGGTGCAGCTGTCAAGTATTATTTTTCTGATTTTATTGATCATTAAAGTACTGACATTTTTACAATCCAATTTATTGTGCTTATTTTCTGAGGATAGAGAGGTCAGCAGCCTCTTATTGATTCTCCGACATAATGAGGCTGAGGCAATGAGGCTTGCAAACGTAGAAAGCAAGGGAGCAGGTATAACATTCTTAGTAAACCGTCTTCCGGAAGCCAAGCCTTATTTAAGGGCTTCTCATAAATGAATGGATCGCATGTTATGAAGATTCAACAGTAAAAAAAACATACAGAGGAGAAAATGCAGGGGACAAGGTGACTGTGTTTGATTTCATATAACTTTAATACTTTTAATGTACTGGATGAGATGTCATAAGTCAGGACTATGAATGTTCAATATTCGCTCTAAACTGTACAGTCACTGTACTTTAAAGTAAATCTTGTAAAGCACTTTAAAGCAGTACATATCAAAGGTACACAGGCATATCAAATGCAAATATTATTATTTTATTATTTAATGGTTACATTTATGCTAAATCTTGGTTAGACCACATTTAGAGTATTGTGCCCAGCTCTTTTCTCTGCACTATAAGAAGGACATAACAGCGAGGGAAAGATTAAAACATAGGTTTATTAGGATGAGTCCAGGGTTGGCAGGTTACTGCTATCAGGATAGACTGGATAGGTTAGACCTTTTTTCACTAGAGAAGACATGTTTAAGGGGGGACTTAAGACAAGTGTTTAAAATTATAAAAGAGTTGGATAAGGTTAACATAAATAGGCTGTTTCCACTGATTGGGAGTCGGTAACCAAGGGACACAGATATAAGATAGCGACTAAGGGATCTAAAAGAGAATTTAGGAGGAACTATTTCATTCAGAAGGTAGTAAGATTGTGGAACATCGCCACTGGTTGGGTCGAGTGGCTTGTTTCCGCGCTGTACATTCTTTGTAAATCTTTATATTCCTGTGCTCAAATGAAGATAGAATTGTAATCACATTAAGAAATGCCCTTTGAGGTCCATCTGGTCAATCCCAAAGTACAACTATTCTCTGTGAAAAGTAATTAAATAAGGGAGCAATTTGCTGATATCTCATTACAAGGTCATGCTGGTAAATTAATAATCATAATATCAGACTCGTAATCCTCAATTAAGAGCCTCAAAACACATTAATTTAAAAATGCTTTGACAATTTTCTCCACAAGTCTGACCTCCGTCTCTCTCGAACACACTGACCCTGGCTAGGGTACGTTTCCATGATGGTGGCAGAGAACATTCTATACCTTATCTAAAAGGTTGTGCTTCCCAGGTGACTCGGGTAGTGAATGTCAGCAGGGAACCCAAAAGGACTTTATGAGGACAGCTATGAGGGTGGGGGGGGGGTGTTGATTCCTAAAGAGGTGTTATTTGCAGCAACATTATTCAGGTCACAGGAAGTGAGCAGTAAAAAAAACCTTATCACCACTATATGGCCTGTCCTCCTGAATGATGCATGAACCCAAAATACTGCTTTAATGCTGCCAAAGTGAATCTGTGTTATCAATCACATGCAATTGTGCACAACACTGTAGCTAATTTGTGAGTTCTCAGATGGATGATATTCAAGGGTTATCATTATCGCAGACCCCTGATATTCCTGCAGACAATTTCACAAAGAAAGTTAACTTGTAACAGGCAGGTTCTGTCAAGTAAAGGACTATTGCATGCCCCAGGCCTATCACCCAGTGCATTTACAGTTCTTCCTGATGCACCACATACTGCTTGCACATTAACTCTCTGACGGTTTTGATTAATTTTTCATCCACCGGAGGATTTAGATAAAAGTGCATTCAACTGTACCTGTCATATTTTGCAACCCAGAAATAAAATGGATATCTGGGCTGAACAGTTCTTAATCTTCTAGTGGCAAATTGAGGCTCTGTCTCCTATAACAAATTGTGCTACAGTGGCCTGCATGCTAGTTTGGAAAATATTAATAGGCGTTTGAATATTTATACTTGCGCAATTCTGTAGTGAAAGACTTTTAATATACTGCCGTGTTGGGGAAGAATGTTCATAGAGGCTGAAGAATATTCAGTTACTGTGCATTTAATCTGTATTATTCTGCAATAAAGTCACTTTGTTGTTAAGAAGGCTTTGTTTTTTCTCTAAGGGTCTCCCCTGAATGAACTATCGAAGTGTGCTGCATCAGTTGCAGAAGGAATTTTGTTTGGTCCAGCTGACACATGTGGAAACCCATCACTGTGCTTAAGAGCATACATACCAAGCTGAGAATTCCATGCATCCCACCTGCCCATGGAAATTCCTATGTTTTGGAATGGAATGCGCACTCTCTCCCTGGAGTGACACATCCTGCTTACCTAACTCCGCCAGAGTGTGAGTTGGGGTACTGCTGGAGTCTAAGCAACTAAAACCACATAGCTTGCCATTGAGAGCACTGTCTGGCAAGCTTTCCCACTGCTTGTCGAACTAGGACCATCCTACCCGTTAGCTCTTCGGCTTGCAGGAGAAGGAAAGGAAGTGGAATAAAATAGCTCCCAACAGAATCTTCAGTAAGAAAAGATAAATAAACTGAAGCGAATAACCCAAATAGTCCCTTCCCGGTTACAGTTACATTTAGAACCTCATAAAATGACGGATCACAGCCATTGTCAGTGCTTCAGTGTCGGAAGCTCCTCGATGACGTCGCTGTTGTCATCAGTGTGCTATGCTCAGGAAGCTGGCAGCTCAGCACAGCAGAGAGCAATGTACCAGCTCTATACCGCATGTCCACAGTACACTCACATTGTATACTGACGGTTCAACTACATTAACATTGTATTTATTGTTTAAACCCTAACATCAATGCACGGCGTGGGAACTGATTAGCCTCTCTTCTTTTTAAAAAAGCATTTATTCTACCCACAAGCAGTAATATTGCGGAGGTAATGCTATTCAGATGCCAGCAGATTAGACAGTAACATTGAAACTAAACCTAAACTATAAACAAAAATGCTCTGAAATAAAATGTTTTGCATAATCTCCCTTTCTCCATATACTTCCTCCTATTTTTATTATTTTAATAAAATACCTTTTGTTTTTTTCTGTCTAACATGATATAATCTATCCTTCCTTTAATTTTCAGCAATCAATACTAGATGTGTGGTTGTGTCACACAGAGCCCTGTGCCATGGAATTCTGGTTGGTAGGACTGTCACCAAAGACGAAAGAGATCAAAGAGCTGTACACCTTCATTCTCTGCGCTGAGTTCCCAATCTCAGCCAAGTCAGCTTCACAGCTGTCAAGCTTCAAGAGGAAGCCTGGAACTCAAAAAAATTGAAGAGGGAAGGGAATGGTGACAATGAGGAGAGATAATCTCTGAGGGGTGTCTGTGCATCTACAGGAAGCCAGTTTTACAATGGAGTCCTGTTCACTCTCGCACTAGGGCTTATGTCAGGTGGAAGGAGACCCCGACACGCGCAAAAAGTGAAATTAATTTACTTTACATGAAGTCAAAGAGCTGTTTGACTTTACTTTTAATTAAATCACCGCCACACGGAGTCTATAGAAGAACATTTCAACTACGGATCTTCAAAGAAGGGAAGTTGCAAGCAACATGATTAACAAGTTCCTCACACATAATGTACTTTGAAGTTATGCTCCTTTCATTTAGAAACTGGTTCAAAAAAGGTTGCAAATCTGAGTCAATCCTAAAAATGAATTACATTTCCCTAAAGAACAGTTGCTTGCGGAAGAAGCAAATAATGACTTTAAATAAAGCATAACAATTCAGCTACACTAATCCAGATCAAATCCTGTAGCTCAGTGGTTAGAGCACTCACCTTGCAAGCGAGACACCTGGGTTCAATTCCCGGCAGGGCGAAACCTTGGGCCAGTTTCCTTATTCCACACAGAGCCTAATAATAATCCCTCCAAAACAAAACAATAATAAATTGGTCATTTCAATCCACGACTGTTTGTGGGACACTGCTGTGCCCAATTGGCTGCCACATTTTGCCCACAAATGTACAGTCAATTCACCTTACAGTCTATTCTGTGAAGCGCTTTGAGACGTCTAAAAGACGTGAAAAGCGCTATATCAAATGCAAGGATTATTATTATTGTAAAGTGTAGTGATTGCATATTTTGTGGGCAAAACGCAGCAGCCAATTGCACACCCCAGTGTCCCCAAATAGTTGTGAATTGAGTGACCAAATAATTTTTTTTTTGGAGGGTTTATTACCCACGGAGAAGCAATCTGCCAATTGTCAACCAAGTTCCTACTTACTTCCAGGTAAACAGAGGCAAATGTTGTAATTAGAGAATCAAAGATCGTGGTCTAATGGATTAGATGGGAAGGATTGTGAATGTTCTGGAATTCTTCAATAACATTTTCAAAAAGAAACTAGACAAGTTCCTGGAAACAAAAAGGATTCTGGGTTACTGGGTAATGGGATAGATGGATTGCTCCATCTTAGCTATCCATCCAACTTCTTTTCAGAAGTTGGATGGATAGGTAAGATGGAGCAATGCCTTACTCCTATCTGAAACTGTCACTAAGTTTTTGCTTGGTCCTTTGAGGTTCTGGAAGAGTCTGTGTGGAGCTGTATCAAGACGACTGAGGGAGTGATGCCCACAATGGCATAGGTTTTGTGTGGTTTGTGGAATTTAGCCAATTTGATGGGCTAAATGGAGTTTTATTATTGTGTGCTTTACAATATTTTTAAAGAGTCTGATGGGAGTAAGGTAAGGAGAAGGACTAGCAAGCCTATTCCTCTAAATCCAACTCTGTTCTAATTATTAAGATGGTATTCAGAGTCTTGAGGCAAGAGCATTATACAATGGTAATATGGATGTGATGAGAAGACAGCAGCAACAGTGAGGATGATGTTTTCTATAAATCAAGTGGAATTCATTCCAAATTGGTATAAAAATCTAGAAGGCAGTATAACTTTTAAAAGCTAAAGCTTATTTATAACATTTAGAATGCATCAAGCTGTCAGCCAATATAACTGGTAATACAAACTATAGTTTTGCAGCACCAGCCAGCCAAATAAATAGATAAGCAACCACATGAGCAAACTAGCCAACTAAACCGGTACTTAACTAACTGCCACCTAATGAACAAGCCACCCAACCAACCCAACAAACCAGCCAATAAACGTATCATATCATCAACTATGCAAACCAGCCCACTAACCAACACATTATCTAACCAACCGCCCAGTTAGCTAGCCAGCATGCAGCATTTCTTTAGGTATACAATACTACTTCTTGCCTTTGATTTGATGCAGTGCCTCAAAATTCAAAATGAAAACATGGCTATCAAGTTTGTGGTATTTCTTAATAAATTTCTCAGTGAAGAAATCTGAGTAGGCTCCTTCCAGTAAGTGGAAGTACGTTACAGACATCACTCTGATTTGTGGGGCATCCTCTCTGAAGATAGATTGAATTGGAATGCCACTGCCTTAATTTAGTGTCACAGACGCCACAATTGCTTAAGAATTCTGTAAGAAATACTGCAAAATCAACTCATAGCAGATTACAATGTCCCATTTGATGAAATTGTGCCTTGAATGCTGAATGGCTTGTGATGGGTGTTACACATCACTGAAGAGACTGGAATATGCTTCCACATAAAGCTGTTGAATACCTCAAGGTTCTTCAGAATTACAGTCTGAAATAAAATTTAGAGCCTTGGGAGTGCAGTGAAAATTGTTACAACAACAAACAACAACAGGAACAAAATTACATTTATAGAGCGCCTTTCATGTCAGGAGGATGTCCCAAGGCGCTGGACAGTCAAGGGTCACAACCCGAGCATGGGGGAAGGGTGGGGTAGGGGTGAGGGAAGGCAGTGAGGTGGGAGGGCGACCGAAGGCACAATCGAAGAGGAGGGTCTTGAGACCAGCCTTGAAGGAGGCAAGGGAGGAAGCGAGGCGAAGGGACTGTGGGATGGAGTTCCAGAGTGTGGGGGGCAGAGAGGCTGAAAGCCCGGCCACCGATGGTAGGGTGGGTCTGGCGGGAGACATGGAGCAGTCCGGATCCCGCTGAACGGAGGGAACAAGCAAGTTGGTAGGGAGTCAGCAGGTCAGAGAGGTAGGAGGGGGCAAGGCCATGGATGGCCTTGAAAGTGAGGACGAGGATCTTGAACTCGATCCTCTGAGGGATGGGGAGCCAGTGGAGTCGGGCGAAGGTGGGAATGATGGGGTCACGGAGCCTGGTGCCCAAGAGTACACGAGCTGCAGAGTTTGGGATGTTAGGAGTTTGGGATTTTCTAATCGCTGGGAAGTGCGGTTTTCTACATTTGTCACTAAAAAATAATTGATATAAAATTAATTACAACAACTAGGGCTTGTGCAGCGTGTCAGAAAGGAAGAGAATAAACTAGGTCAACAGAGCAGGTGGAAGTGAGAAAAAGCCATCATCAGCATTTCGCAGCTTTCACTTTATAAAAGGCTTTTATTCAGTAGCACAGTATTCATTCCACTCCGAGGCACCAAGCAATCAAATGGTATTTGACTTAAGTGAAATTTTAGGTATGTTCTGTTAGATAACCTGGACATTGCGCTAGCTCAAATCTATCTCATATTGCATTCATGAAGTAAAATCCTTCTTTCCCCCCACCTCACACCCCAAAGTATCAACATTTACATTCTAGATCTATATATTTACTTACTTCTGGTATGTTTAGACCTCAGTTACTGTGCTCCTGCCCTCTGAAACTCCCTCCCAAAATCTATTCCCTTGCTCCGTCCATCAGTGGCAGAACTGTCAGAAACTATGTAATTTTACTTTTTTGTAATGTTCAATGTGAACAGATAGTTATCCTGTTTTAAATTGCTCTCCTAATCCAAAATTACCACCAAATTCAAATTAGGAAGTTGCTCACACGAAAGGTTGCTGTGCTTGTCTATATATAAATTCACCTTCTATTTCTAATCCATTAACACAGTGGAAGACACTTAAGCCAGACAAACGGCCTGTCCTGATGTGTCCGACTTAAGTAGTTTCTGCTGTATTTTGTAAAGGGTTTAGAGAAGTTTATTTTACATGAAAGGCAGTATACAATTGTAAATTATTGCTATCATAATGCTGGAAAACAGATATGAAAGGCTTAAAGCCAGTTACCCTCTCCTATTTTTCCTGACATAAGGCTTTCAGTTATTTTTTGGCTATCATAGATCTAATTACATGGTATAGAAAGAAAAAGAGATCCCAAGCAGGTTTACACCAGGTTTCTCTTTTAACTTATCACGGAGCCAGTTAGTGAACTAAATCAAATGACACTACATCAGGAGCCAGTCAATGCCCAAACAACACCAGTGTAAGAAGTGGAGACAGTTAATTAACATGGGAAAGGTGCCAAGCAGCTGAAGTAAGTGGATTCACAAATCATTCATATTATGTGGCAAAGGAGGATGGTGCGATAACATTGAGGGAGGTTAAAGCTAAACTGAACAATGAAAGTGCTTTTCTATTAGTGATTTTGGCCACCTTCCTAACCCATCGGGAGTCACTGAATGCATGCATTGCTCATCCAAACAAATGCAGAAGCCGTACACAAAAAATACAGTGAAAGCATGTTGTCATCTTTATTTCCAATAAGCATTGTTTGAAAGAATGAATGTAATTAACTTTTGCAATACTGTATTTTGAAATCTTACCTGGCCCAATGCAGAATGACGCTATTACAGCAATGATGAAAATAATGCTCAAGTAAGGCATCCAAAAAACTTTGTTCTGTAAGAAAAATATATAGCAAACATTGTATAAATCACATGGACAAAAATGCATGAGAAAGAAAGCCAGACAGAAAGCAAGAAGGGTGTGGTACTATAGAGCCACTTTAAGTCCTGATGGAATAATGTGTTTAGGTAGCCTTACAGCCAATTTGTATTTTGTGTGATGTGTCCAATTATCACAATAATAACAATAATGTGTTCGCTTATCACAATGTCATCGTTGAAACATGCTCAAATGCTTCACGGGATTTACTGTAGTGACTCTTTTCAAATAGTGCCATGGGATCTTTAACATCTGCTTGAGCAAGCAGATAGAGCCTTGGTTTAACATCTCATCTGAAGGCACCACTAGCAAAGCAGGACTCATCCTGCACTGCAATGGACTGTCAACCTGGACTGTAAGCTCCAATGCTTCAAGGACATTGCCAATAAAATTGGGGTGGGAGCATCTCCTAGAAATTCAGGTATATTTAAAACACCAAATATCAAATATACCAATACATTGACGCCAACATGTTATGAATGTGGAATGTCTGCTTGTGTGCAAAGCATAAATAAATGTTCAGCTTTGTTTGTATGAGTATTCATGGGAAATGTAAGGCAAATGCATCAATTTTAACTATAAACAAAATCTACATTCTAGTTATACAGTGTCATGTATAGTGAATTTCACGGTATGTATGGGATGGTGTTCTCCAGCTGTGATATGCTGGCACTTATTTACCTGTAGATTCAGGGAAACCGTGAGTAATCCGAAGAACAGTGCCATGAAAGCAAATCCACCAATAAGGAGGGGCCGTCGACCAAGGCGTTCAACAGTCAAGCTCTGAAAAAGCAAAGTAATTCTTCAATCACCATTCGTGTTATACCTATTAATAGACATTCAGAAATACTGGGATCAATATTGCAATATTTCTAAACACAATCTGTTCCTTAAAGAATGAGGTTAAAATTTCCTACCTCCCTCCCTCCCACCCTCCGTCCCTCCCTTGTGACCTCGGAATAATGCCATCTGGCTGAAATGCATTACAGGATATTGACTCTATACAAATGTAATCTTGTTGTTTTCATTTGATATGAAAAGTGGGCCTGAAAGTGCGCAATTCGAGATCTGAAACTTCAACTTACATCACTAAGCAATTTGACAGGCCACCACAGTGGTTAATGTCACCATGTTTGTAATTAGCGGGCGGGCTAACTTTAGGTAGCACCAATGATTAGACAAGCTTGTGCTCTTGTTGAGAGAAAATTTCTCAGATTGGACTTTATAGAGGAATATAAAATTTTAAAAGGAATTCATGAAAGAAACCCAGATCAATACTTTAGGATGCACCCAGGCAGTAGAACAAGAGAGGGTATTCTAGAGGGTTGAGAACAGAGGTCAACAATCCTTCTTGATCAAAACTGATCTTGTGATCTTGTATAATCTTTAATTGTTGTTCAGGATTCACTGCACAAAATATTGAATTCTAATACTAACTCAATAGCCAAATCTAGAGTTAAGCCTGTAACACATATGTGTATGCACCACAAGCTATAAAGATGATACGGTCTCAAAAAAGTTTAGTAAGTCGAGATTAAAGATCCTAGAAACACAATACCCATTGGCAAATAAATAGAATGAAAAATGAACTAATCACTCAATCTGCAATCCAATGAAAACATACCTAAAATAGAGAAAGATTGGGACTGCCAGACAGAGTGGGAATTATCACAGAATAACATAAAAGCTATCATATCCTTTAGCACATTAATCAAAATTAATGTGTCAAACATATAAAGCAGGTCCAATTTTCAAATTACTGGAGCTTTTATTTAATGCCGATTAGAAAATCTCACTTCAAACATTAAGGGTCTTTCTAACACTTGGCTGCGTTTTCCAACAAGGATACAACGCAAGTCACTTGATCGTAATAAGTTAAAAACACCAGTTTGATCCAATTGTCAGGAGCCAGATTGCATTAAGTGTTACTTGTCTGTAGTTTAATACTTTATTAAACTCTCTATTAGCTCAGTGCTGTAAATCACTGCACAATTAGCTAATAGGATTGGATTTCCATCCAATACAACAGTGTCCAAAATTGGCAATGTAATTTGGGGAGTGGAATTTTTAAAAAATTAGTTTCTGTTTAGATCTAAAATTCTGAAGTCTTTTTTTTGGAAAATAAATGTTAGCTTCATAAAACCATTAATCAGATTAGATTATGCAAATATCTTAATCACAGTTTGCTATACTTCAGAAGCACAACGTTTATTTCAGAGTTTCTCAAAGAACCAAAACATGGGGGTAACCTGGCTGAGTCGGTAGCACTCTCCCTCTGATTCAGGAGGCTTTGGGTTCAAGCTCCAAGTCGGGACATTGAATTCAAAATCTAGGCTGACACTCCATTGAGGGGTAGAGGAGCAATGCATTGTAAGAGGCACTGAACTTTGGATGAGACATTAGACTGAGGTCTCATCTGCCTATTCAGGTGGGTGTTAATGATCCCACTATTTGAAAAGATGAGGAAGTTTCTCATGATCCAACACCCCCACCCCCTTAAGATCTTTTAAGAACTATAGAAAACTGACTTGAAAGCTAAGACTGAAATGAACAGTCTCAATGATACTCTTTCAATATTCTCCAATCTATGATTAAATGAGATTACAGTGAGAAGGTTATTTGGCCTACGAAACTCATTCCACCAGAGACCATTTCATGGAACTGTCCACCACTACCTCCCTTAATATCTTGCCTCTCTATTTCTTAACAGAATTCCTGTAATATTTGGACTTCGCAAGTATCCATCCGTCTCCTTCTTGAATTTCTCCATCAATTTCTCATCTATGACTTTCTGGGCAATGAGAAATTTCTGCAAAAATAAATTAATTATGGCATGCAATTGAATGCAATTGAACTATGGAATGCAATTGAAAAAAACATTTGTTCCATCTGAAATCCTTTGGTCACCTACCTCTTAACTCCCACTATGCTCTATGAAGTCCTTTGAGGCATTTACTTGTCCTTATGTGTAAGGTGTTATATAAGCACAAGTTGTTATTCTTGTTGAAATTCTCTGACAACAACCACAATAATTTATATTTCTATAGCTCCTTTTGTGCTTCTAGTCAACTGTGCTTCAGAGTGCTTCGCACAGTTGACTAGAACCTGAGCTGGAGAAGGAAAGGGGAAAAGTGACCAAAAAGTTAAGTGTTAAAATAATAACATTGATTGCATTTGATATAACGTCTTATCACGTCATTGAGACGCCTCAAAGCACTTCACAGAACATATAGTAAAGTGGATTGACTGTGTATTATGTGGGCGAAACGCAGCAACCAATTGCGCACAGCAGCGTTCAAAAAACAGTCGTGGATTGAGGCAGGTTTTGAAGGTGATGAAGGAGGGGGCAAGGTGGAGGGACTCCAGGATGGGGTTCCAGAGAGCAGGGCAGAAATAGTGAAAGGTTGGCCATTGATGGTGGAGCAGGGACATGAAGCAGGTAGGTGATTGCTGAGTGGAGGGAATGATCAGAGGGGGTGGCGGATACAGTTGGTTGCAGATGTGAGTCGAGCGATTGAAGTGATGTGAAGTAAAAATACTTAAATGAGAAAAGGATGTGCTATTTCTCCAATTAACTTGGGTTCCTCCAACTGTATTTAGTTAAAGCGCGTCCTTAGACATAAACTTTTACTCCACAACTAATTATCGTAATTGCATCTCAGCGATATATTAACCTCCAATCCTATTCACATATTTCTGAGAAGGGAAGCTGTAAGGCACACTACTCTGTCTGTGCTGCATTGGTACTTAGGATCAGTTCTGTGCCTAAATTATTCGCACAGTCAAATTAAATTGCACTTTTTTTTTACAAAGCCTGAGAGCACACACGTGTTAGTATTCCTGTCTCTATGTGCCTTGTAAAGAGATGATAGTGCTCTGACTGAGGGAACAGCAGTGGAGCAGTGAAGAGGAGCACAGTACAGAGAAGGTACAGTAGAGAGGATACACAGAGCGGTATGGCAAACAGGAGGCACAGCACAGAGGAGTACAACACAGAGATGTTGTACCTTTAATTTGGTATTCTTACTACTGCTTGCAGCTCATCAATAATTCATTTCAATTCTTGGAATGAATTTATAAACAAATTTGTTTCGCAGTGCAGCAGTCCTGACTACTTTCCTATCTCCCAGCACTTTGAATAGCAAGAGAAGGTTCCTGCTCCTTTGTGAATCTCATCACACGGTTGATTGATAGGAGTGCCATTCAGCCGCTGATCTCTCCTAGTTAGCATGAAATCCTATCAGAATAGTGTGTGGGCTGCAGACAATAGAAGTCCAGAAGGACTTGACTTTTTGTTTCTGATTAATCTTTTACTGGCTTCTGCAGAGTCTTGTAGCTCTGTGGTTAGAGCACTCACCTCGCAAGGCGAGAGACCTGGTATTGATTCCCGGCAGGGAGAGATGTTGGGAAAATTTCCTTACTTGGCACACCTCTATTTACCTAGCAGTAAGTAGGAACCCGGTTGTTAGTCGATTGGCGGATTGCGTTTCTGGGGGTAATAATTCCTTAAAAAAAATGAATTGGTCACTTCAATCCACGACTGTTTGTGGGACACTTCTGTGCACAATTGGCTGCCATGTTTCACCCACAAAATGTACAGTCAATTCACTTTACAGTATAATGTGGAAGCGCTTTAAGACGTCTTGAAGATGTGATAAGGCGCTATATCAAATGCCAGGATTACAAGAATTATATTCTAATTTCTTATTTTTAAGAAAAAACACCTTTTCCCCAAACTTTTTCTCTTCTACAGCTGTATGTTTTCATTCAACAAACTGTAGATCTATAGTGCCTTTTTACATTTGTCTACAAAATACATATTCACTGCACATTGCAGTATATCCTGTATACAGATTTCCTTGTGAGGTGAAAAGCGCTATATCAAATGCAATGATTATTTATGTATTGTGTTTTATTTTTTCATGCAGAAGAATGTCTCGAAATTCCTTAAATTGAGTTGTCTAACAATTAAAGGGGAAGAAAAATCTTGAGAGATTACAGTCCCTGGGTTTTTAAATTATTTATTTAGTCTCCCTGTACCAAAAATCCACATTTTCTCAATTTATATCTCCTAACACCTCCTAAGGAATGTAAGTCCATCTGCCATGTCAGTTTATAGTTCTGATGCATTCTTACAGTCACTCCTTGGAGCAGTGAGAGGATGTATTTCTTTTGGTCAGGCGGGTGTCTGACACATGGAAACTCATTACCATGCTTAAAAGTATCCAAAATAAACTGAGAGTTCCATGCATCCCACCTGAACATGGAAATTCTCATAATATTTATTGGAATGGTATGAGCACTCTCTCCCTGGAGGGAAGTATCCTAATCTGGAGAGTATTAGGTGCAGGCTGTCAAGAGCCAAGGCTTGGGGACCCCAGATTCTGTGTTGGGATACTTTTGGAGTCTAATTAGATAAAACTCATAGCTTGCCATTGAGAGCATTGCCTGGTAAACTTTCCAGTTGCTTGTCCAGCTAGGACCATCCTACCCAAATGGTTTGCAGGGCTAACAGGAGCTGAGAGGGAAGAGTCCCTGCTACCAGTGACTGGTCTGCTCTTCGAAGTCTTGCCAATGAGCCAGGCTGGCTGAGCTGTCATCAGCAGTGCCCTGGAGTACTATGGACCATGGCTACTACAGCGGGTTGGTTCGATTCTGACATTCTATTGCCAAACATATCCCATAGGAGCTAGTTCAGTTCCAAGGGGACCCGCTTACCTTGGAAGAAGCCCTTGGTTGCAGAGGAGAGCAACGAGGATGATCCTAGTGTAAGAAGAATGGTTAGATGATTAGGGCTCTTCAGCCCTGAAAAGAGGCATCTCAGAGAGAACGTTTTAGTGATAATAATAATCAATGCATTTAATATAGCACCTTATCACGTGTTCTGGACGTCTCAAAGCGCAACACAGAACATACTGTATAATGAAATGACTACATTTTGTGGGCAAAACGCAGCAGCCAATTGCGCACAGCAGTGTCCCACAAACAGTCGTGGATTGAATGACCAATTTTAAGTGGGATTGTGAAAATAAATTTAGAATGATAGCAGTGGTAGTATAAAAAGAGGGCACAGGATCAGTGTTGTGAAGGTCAATTTCAGAGCAGACACTAGGAAGCATTTTGTTAAACAGTGGATAATTAACAGGAACAGGTTACTAGGAAGGAAGGGGGAAAGGCACCAGGATGCGGGACTCATTTAAAAAGGTTGATGATGCTGTAATAGAGAGATGTTAGGATGAGATCAAATGGGTTAAGGACCTTCTTCATCTCAACCTCTCCTCTGATCTTGTGAATATGTGGTGAATATATCTGTGGATGGTGGATTAGTATGGCCACTCTCGGACTCTATCCTGCGTGAGGGGCCCTATATAAATGCAAGTTGTTGTTGATTATAATACTAATCCTTGCATTTTGATATAGTGCCTTATCTAGTCTTTGAGACGTCTCAAAGCACTTCACAGGATATACTTTGTGGGCGAAACGCGACAGCCAATTGTGCACAGCGGTGTCCCACCAACAGTCGTGCATTGAGTGACCAAATGTTTTTTAAAAAGGGTTTATTAACCCTGTAAAAACAATCCGTTGTAGTATTTGTGATAGATATCTGACTCAGATGTGGCATTACCAAAATTCAAAGCCAAATTTGAATTAGGAAGCAAATGGAAATCAAATTTGATCATGGACTGAAACAACCATTGAAGTTAAGATACAGAAATAGTATTACTTCCAACATGTAGTCCTCTACTGAGAGCAAAAGATTAGAAACACACTCTGGAATTCCTGCACACCCCCACTGCGAGTCCAATTTGTCAGCTTTTTGAAGGCATCCACTGTAGCATCATTGTAATTCTTGCAGTTTCCCTGTAATTTTTATGCTTGCCATCAGAATGAAGGAAAGCACAGCAGTCGTTGGACAGGAAACTTCCTGGGGTATGGTATCCCATGGAGTGCAGTTCAAAGAAATGTCTGCCACAGGGGAAAAGTCATCATTTGGGCTCATCAATCTGAGCGCTGAGTGAGGGCAGGATGCAGTAATGTGACAGGAAGCATGAGTGCCACAGCAATAAATCTGCGTCAGCCTTCACACAGCCAGCAATCAACCCGGAATCAGGTCCCTCAGGGCACCTGTAGTTTCTACGAACTTCGGTCCATAAACTGTGAGGCTAAGGAACAAGAATTTACACTTATTTAGTGCCTTTCATATTAGGAGGACTTCTTACACAGACTTTACACAGTTGACAGTGCATCCAAGCTGGTGCGGGAAGTTACCGAAAGTGTCATTGAAAAGATAGGTCGTAAGGCCAACTTTAATGGTGGGGAGGGGACAAAGTGGAGGGTTGAAGGTGGAGTTCTAGAGAGTGAGGGAGAATGGCTCAAAGTTTAGACAGTGATGGAACAGCACAGCTCTTCAGCACAGTGTTGGAAAAGCGCTGCTTTGTCAGAGGTGCCATCCTTCGGACGAAACATTCAGGTATTAAAACACCAACTGTTGACATTTTCATGGATGCTAAAGATCTCTTGCCAATATTCAAAAAGGGAAGAAAGTTTCTCCCGGTGTCCTGGCCAACAATACTACAGATTAATTGATCACTCATCTCATGGCTTTTTGTGGAACGACTGACATGTTTCACATCTTGCTTACCTAACTCTGGAGGCTGTTAGATACACGTTGGCAACAGCCGAGGCTTGGTGTGCTGCTCGAGTTTAATCAGCTAAAACACAGAGCTTGCCATTGAAAGCATTGTCTGGCAAGCGTTTCCATTGCTTAACCAGCTAAGGCAACCCAACCCGTTAGAACTTTGGCTTGCAAGGTTAACAGGAGCTGAGTAAAAAGAATTCTTCCCCCCAGTGACACACCTCCAAGTCCTGCCAATGAACCTAGGCTGGCTGTGTTGTCATCAGCAGTGCCCTAATTGAATTAGAAGTTGCTGATGTGCAGCCCTTCTCGGGGTAGCATCAAACTACACCTAAAAGGGCTATAGCATTGTTGGGATAATTTGAACTGGGTTGGTGCTCCTCTGTCCATTCTGGTATGTTAAACACAGCAATATATAATCACTGTGGGGGAGAAAAACATGAATTTAACCAATTATTCAGGGCTGATCCAATTAACTAAAGTAGCTGTTATATATTCTGAGAGACATTGCAGTTGAACCAGGTTTACTCAGCACTGCAGAGTTAACCCTAAAAATGCCAGCCGATCTACAGCTCCTCCGGTACGGTGGGCTAACCGTTTCTGTATGTTTCAGTACAGTTTCAATGTTGTGCTAAAAGAACAGTAATATTCCAGTAATAGTTACTCTAATATCAGAAATAGCTTTATTACTGTAAATAATCCCTCTAAACTCCAAATAAAAAAACATTTCCTGGGCTTCCCCCTTGTTATGTACATCTGCCTCCACCCTCGACTCCAGCATCACTGCTGTTCTGACCGATTGCCTGTGAAACATGAAATCCTAGATGAGCTCTAACTTTCTTCTGTTGACCGTCGACAAGACAGAGGCTCCCATCAGTGGTTTCTCACTTCAGGTGCTGAGAGCATTAACCTGCAAGGATGCTCAATCTCACGTTTGTAAATCCAAAACTCAGTTTCAATTCACTAGATCGTTTATTTAAACCTTACACTTCCACTCTCTTCCACAATCTGCCCAGTCACTTTCCAGAATCCTTTTCTATTTGCTTGCTTCTCATTGTCAATGTCAAATTGCCAATTAAGTCATTAAATCAATATGCAACACACTCCACCTCGCAGAGTTGGTGCAGAAACTCAGTAGCTTCTTTGGCTCCAATCTGCCCTTTGCACCACACATCCATGTTCTGACCGGCTCAGCTTTCCCCACAACCTTCGAAACATCCTATATGTCCCCTTCCTCCTAGAGTCTGTTTAACTGCAGGTTCTTGCTTAATCAGATCTTCTCCCTAACCTTTTCCATCTTATATCTACATTGTTCAGCACTTGGGACAGTGGCCCCCTCATCCTTTCTTCAATCTGAAAAATGATAAACCACAATCTTAACATTTGCAGTTGGACCACTTGCGGGTGGGTTCCATAGACCTTGGCATCTTTATGGCAACATGAAATGACATGTGCCTCCACAGAGATAAAGTAACAATTCTGACTGTTACATAACACCCTACATTCATTGCATAACTGCCGTTCTGCACATTGTCTAACCATTGTCACTTTTTCATTCAGATCTTCCATACAGACTCCTAGAGTTAATACGAAGACATATTCTGGAAGGATGAAACCAAATGGACCAAAGAGTCATTTTCATCCAAATTTCTTTTGTGATCTCAGCCACAATGTCCCACATGGTCGTTTCCAAACTGGAACCCATTTCATCATCTTTTGAGGCTAATGATCTCCAGCCAGACAACACATATACAATTGCAATCTTCTCACCACAGGGAATTTTTCTAAATGATCTTTTGTGAAAAGGCTGTAACATTTAATAACAGTTAAGCTATAGCTGCTTTTGTGACCTGCAGCCCTGTGCAACTCAATTACCCAGCATGAAGACCTCAGCTTTTCACACAGAAATCTTAACCCTTTTGAGTGCTGTTGCAATTTGCATTTATATATTCTCTAAAGATGAATAACCTTTGCAATCCTGAATTACTATCCAGGAAAGTAATGATATTAAAATCAGTTTGGATTGCTTTTTCAAGCCATAATTAGAAATAAAATTCCAACTTGCAGCATCGTTGCCACACCAGATTGATACTGCTATGATAAGACTCAAATTAATTGCTCAATTTACATCTAAAACAGGTTTGAAAGTTGCTGTAAAACTCTACTGGACCCTAGTGAGTCTTCAATCCTCCTGGCTTCAGGAACTGTCTGGGACAGCACTGAAAAAATCTGAAACTGTTCTGGTCCCACGGGACTTTAAAAAGAGATGGATCCCCCTGGATCGGCTTATAAATTTATTAATGGTTGTGTTTAATAAAGGCACTTCATCAAAGCTATGCCGACTTGTCATAGCTAATTGTGCATTCAATTTAACTTCAGTTGCAAAGAGGACTGCAACTGTATTGTGGAACTGTATTGGCGGAAGCTATGTATGAGTCAGGAAGCATGAACGTGTTTAAAGTGTAACTCAAAGCACACATGTGGGAAAAGGGACTAGAGAAGTATAGGAGAGGGGATTAGGAGTGAAGGAAGTATAACATTTGGAGTATAAACAAGGGCACAGATTAGTTAGGCTGACTGGTCTGTGCTGTGATGTTTTACGTAATTTTGTAGTGGACTATTATTCGGGACTGACTGGGGGAAAATCCCCATTGCAGTGACTCTCCTGTTAGCTGTGGTGGAAAGTGCACAGTGGTTGCAGATTAGAGGACATTTTTCTGCAAATGCTATTGAGTGCATGGCAGGTGTCAGCCTAGCTCAATTGGTAGCACCTGTGCTCCTGGGTCAGAAGATTGTGGGTTCAAGCCCCATGTGGAGTCCTGTAGCTCAGTGGCTAGAGCGCTCGCTTTGCAAGTGAGAGACCTGAGTTCAATTCCAGGCAGGTCAGGGTGAAACCTTGGGCAAGTTTCCTTACTCCACACAGAGCCTAATAATAATCCCTCCAAAACCAAAAACAATAATAAATTGGTCATTTTCAATCTACGACTGTTTGTGGGACATTGCTGTGCGCAATTGGCTGCCGCGTTAGCCCACAAATATACAGTCAATTCACTTTGCAGTGTGTTCTGTGAAGCGCTTTGGGACGTCCTCCCGACGTGAAAAGCACTATATCAAATGCAAGGATTATTATTATTATTATTATGTCAGGATGTGACCTCCCACAATCAGCTGAAACTCAATTGCAGTGCCAGGGGGACGCTGCATTGTCAGAAGTGCCATCCTTCAGACAAGATGTTAAACAAAATTGTATTCTTACCAACCACTGAAAAATAACAGACACCAATGTCACTGTTCAAAAGAGAAGGACGTTTCTCCTTGTGATCTGGTAGACAATCCTATACATTAATTCTCCATTCACATTGTGGACCTTGCTGTGAAAAATGAGCAGTAATTACTATAAAGTGCTTTGTGACGTCGTTATAGGTGCTAATAAAAGTACAAGTTCTTTTCTTGGTCTTATTTTTAGGTTTAATACTTTTTGCAATTTGTTAACCTTTTCTCCTGAAGGCAGTGACTCATGCTGAGAATGAATCCCACGGGCATTTGCAGGACTCCATTACCTCTCCCAAATGATCAGTCTTCATGTTGAGTCCAGACATTGAGTGCTTGTTGGTGAAAGGGAGGGAGGGGGGGTGGGGGGAAAAGAACCTATCACAACCCTGCCCAATCCTATTTGTTCTACCCGTTCTTCAGCTGGATGTTAAAGATTCAATAATAATAATAATAATAATCATTGCATTTGATATAGCGCTTTTCACATCGGGAGGACGTCCCAAAGCGCTTCATAGAACACACTGTAAAGTGAATTGACGGTATATTTGTGGGCGAACGCGGCAGCCAATTGCGCACAGCAATGTCCCACAAACAGTCGTAGATTGAAAATGACCAATTTATTATTGTTTTGGGTTTTTGGAGGGATTATTATTCGGTGTGTGGAGTAAGGAAACTTGCCCAAGGTTTCGCCCTGTGCCTGGAATTGAACTCAGGTCTCTCACTTGCAAAGCGAGTGCTCTAACCACTGAGCTACAGCACTTGACAGGTAAAGTAAAATAATGATAATCCTTGCATCTGATATAGCACTTTATCACATCCAAATACAATTACCTGTGAAGCACTTTTTAATTAATAAGGCACTATAAAAATATAAGTTCCTTCTTTGCTAGATAAACACCCAGTATATATAACTTATATTTAAGTTATAAATACTTATAGTCATTACACTTCACAGTAAAATCCTTGAAGCCCTTTGAGATCTTTCGATGAATTGATAAGGAGCTATATCAAATGCAAGGACTATTATATTGTTAATTAACCCAGGCTGGGTTGTCAGCTCATCCAGTTTGTAAAACAATATTCATATTTTCTTTTGCAGAATAATTTGAGTTTCTGTCATGGAAAGATCAACAGTAATTGAAACTCTGGATATACTCAGGAGAATAGAGAATGGTAAAGTGAAGATGATCATCAGAACAAAATTAACCTATTCATTCAGACACTTTGGCCAGTTTGAGGCAATAGGATAATTAAAAATAATATCAAAATACATACAAAATTGCATTTGTAAAGCACCTTTCACTGTAGAATGTTGGCTCTCATCCGGGACTTGACGCAGATGACACCAAATTCTATCTCTCTGCCTCCACCCTCGATCCCAGGACCACTGATGTCTTGACAGACCGCCTGTCAGACATCAAGTCCTAGATGAGAGCCAACTTTCTACAGTTGAACGTCAGCAAGACCTAGGCTTTCCTGATTGGTTCTCACCTCTGCACCTCAGGTACTGGCAGCATCAGCATCCATGGATGCACACTCCATCTCACCAAGCAAGACAGGAACTGAGGCATCGTGTCTGACCCTCAACTGTCCTTTCTCTCCCACATTGACCCCCTCTGCCTTCTCCCACCTCCGCAACATTGCCCGAATCTGCTACTGCCTCACCCCTCAGGCCTCTGAAACCTTTTTAATGCCTTCATTGCAACCAGCCTCGACTATGCCAATGCCCTAATTCTCTCCACAATCTGCAGATCATCCAGAACTCTGCAGTTCATGTCCTCTCCCATACCAGGCTCCGTGACCCCATCACACCCACCCTCGCCCGGCTCCACTGGCTCCCCATCCCTCAGAGGATCGAGCTCAAAAATCTCATACCCACCTTTCAAGGCCCTCCATGGCCTTGCCCCATCCCACATCTCCAACCGGCTAACCCTTTATCAACCTGTCTGCTCGCTCCGCTCAGCCCACCCCACCATCAATCACCATTGCCTCCATCAAGACATGCCTCAAGACCCTCTTTTTCGATTATGCCTTTGACCACTCTCCTACCCTCTCTGCCCTCCACCCTCCCTGGTCCCAACCGCCACCCCAGCTCGGGTCCTAATCCCTGATTTTTCAGCGTCTTGGTCTGTCCTCCCGACATGAAGGCACTTTACAAAAGTAATTTTGTATTGTATTGATGTCTGACAGACATTCTGTCAGGACATCTGTGGTTCTGGGGTCGAGGGTGGAGGCAGAGAGATAGAGTTGAGTGTCATCCGCGTACATGTGAAAGTTGACTGCATGTCTACGGATGATGTTAACAAGCGGGATGAACAGCATGTACAGGTTGAAGAAGAGAGGACGGAGGACAGAGCCCTGAGGAACACCACACAAGATGGTGCGGGGGCTGGAGGAGAAGTCATTTGTGGAGACAAAGTGGAGCCGGTGTGAGAGATAGGATCTGAACCATTCAAGGACAGATACTTGAAGATTAAAGTGAGAGGAGAGGCAGGGAGGAGGATAGAATGGTCCACAGTGTCAAAGGCAGCAGACAGGTCGAGGAGGATGAGGAGACAGAGGGAGCCCTGGTCACAGATGGACAGAATGTCATTTGTCACCTTGACCAGGGCTGTTTCCATGCTGTGGGCAGCACAAAACTCGATTGGAGGGGTTCATAAAGAGAGTGGCAGGAGATGGAGGAGTGAAGCAACAACTCTTTCAAGGGCCTTGGAAAGGGAGGTTGGAGATGGGTCGGTGGTTAGTGAGCAGGGATGGGTCCAGGAAAGCTTTTTTAGAATAGGGATGATGACAGCTGTTTTTAGAGAGATGGGAACGGTGCCAGTTGACAGGGAGAGGTTGAGAAGGTCTGTGAGTAAAAGGGCGAGGAGGTGGAGCTGGGAGGTAAGGAGGGGGGATGGGGTCGAGGGAGCAGGTGGTGGGATTCATGCAGGTTATAATGGTGATGAGAGAGGAGGGGGAGATAGATTCCAAGATGTGGATGGAGGGATGGGTAGGGGGTGGAGTGTGAGGGAGAGATGGGGAGGGGGTGGTGGTTGGGAGGGCGGAGATGGCTGAACAGATCCCCTCGATTTTGGTCTCAAGGAAATCCAGCATCTCCTCACAGTTGGAGTTGGAGGAGAAGATGAGCGAGGCGTGAAAGGGTGGAAGAAGGAGGCGGTTGGTAGTAGAGAAGAGAAGCCTGAGGTTGTCCTTGGCCTCCAAGATTTGATAGCTTTTAATGACTCGGTTAACAAAAGGGTTTATCAATGAATTGAGAATTGACAGTGGATGTGGTATATGGAAGCAGCAGGAGCTGATAAGATGAGAATGAGCTGCCTCTCTGTTTAATAAGGGATTTTAATCAATTTAAGAGGATCCTGTCACAGTGTTTCACTGGTAAAAGAGGCAAAGGGAAACCATTCCAAGAAACAAGGTGGGTCCAGTCTTCAACCTGGATTTTTTTTGTGGTCAGTTGGATGTCTGACAGGTGGAAATCCATCACCATGTTTAAGGTTATTCAAACCAGATAGAGTTACACATGCATATGCCCCTTACACGTGGACATTTCCCTGTGTCTCGAATGGAAGGTGCACATTCTCCATGGAGGGAATCACTCTGCTTATTTAATGATGGAGATTATTACAGTATATTCTGGGAAGCGCCTTGAGACGTCTCGAAGACGTGGTAAGGCGCTATATCAAATACAAGGATGATTATTATTATTACTAATAGGCGCACGTTGGCAAGAGCCCAAGGCTTGGACACCCAAAAGTGTTCATTGGGATACTGTTGGAGTTTAACCCGCTAAAACCACACAACTCGTCTTTGAAAGCTATTGTGGTAAATATCCTACTGCTTTGTCTAGCTAGGATCACCCTACCCATGAGAGCTTTAGCTGGTAGGTTTAACAGGGATGGGGAGAATCCCTGTGCCTGAAATTGCTTGTTTGTAACTCTAAACCTATGCTCTCTTATTCGACTATCTTGGTGCATCCTAAAGTATTGATCTGACATGTGTGCAGTTATTTCTATTGGGATTCGTAATAGGGAAACCATAGGTCTGTCACACTGAGCTGCAGGAGCTCCACTTTGACACAATCTTCTTTTGAAATGGAGTTTTTGCAGTTTGGTGATAGACATTCTGTTCCCAGTAGGAGTTCCCATTTCTAATTCATTATTAAGGAATCCCAGTACATGACTGTATGATTCTACAAGTGAAAGAAACAGCTTTAGCTTCTAATCATCTGGATACAAAAGAAGGGAAACATTCAAAATAGATTGAATAAAAATATTCTTTCAATTTATTCATACCGGGATTTGAAGTTCTGTTTGCTTGAATAACTAAAACAGCGGTCATAAATGGTTATTATCCAGTGAAAACAATGCAACTCCTTAGTTATGAAAGCACTGCACTTGCTACTTATTTGCTTCCCCTAACTGGAGGTGTTAAATCCTACAGTGATTTACCACAAGAGAAGGCGACATAGACCCATTAAATATTATTAGCCCTCCACCAGTTTTACCACATCAAACAACATTGCAATGTTTGAATTAAAATAAAATGTAAATAAACATGTTGGGAATTTAGGGCGGTTTATAGGCATGAATCAATGTGTTCAAGACTTTCTTTTTCTGTTTAGTAAATTTCCAATAGGGCCAGTTGTAAATATTTGACAATATCTATTGTTTTTATCTACCCTTTGTCCTGCCTTTCTTGTGATAGCCATAAGCATTCAGTACAACTCTCGCTTTATTTGTGGAATCCTGTAGCTCAGTGGTTAGAGCACTCGCTTTGCAAGTGAGAGACCTGAGTTCAATTCCAGGCAGAGGGCGAAACCTTGGGCAAGTTTCCTTACTCCACACAGAGCCTAATAATAATCCCTCCAAAACCAAAAACAATAATAAATTGGTCATTTTCAATCTACGACTGTTTGTGGGACATTGCTGTGCACAATTGGCTGCCGCGTTCGCCCACAAATATACAGTCAATTCACTTTACAGTGTGTTCTGTGAAGCGCTTTGGGACGTCCTCCCGACGTGAAAAGCGCTATATCAAATGCAAGGATTATTATTATTATTATTTATCCGCTTGTGCCTTTTTGTAAGTGTTCGCCTACTGTAGAGAAATGTCCATGTGTAGGTGGTGTATATATGTGGAACTCTCAGTCTGATTTGGATCGTCGTAAGCATGGTGATGTGTTTGCACAAGTGTCAGACATCCAGCTGACAAAAAAAAACTGACTTTATACAGAACTTTAGCAATGGGATTCAGGAAAAACATACTGTCAACAACAGTTTGGCTGATCTAAAAAAAACTGCCAGCACATTTTCAGATAAATCGTTTGCTAGCAATTATTACACTAACAACTTATACTCAGCAGCAATTGTACCTCAATTTATTCTTTCAAGTCCCATTGGCAATGAACTAAGTGGTTCTGCTCAAAGCACAACTAAAAGACTATAGTGTAGTTAGTAAATTTCCAACAGGACTAGCTATAAATATCCTTATGGATTCCAGGATCTAGACAAATAAAGCCTGGCTTTACTCTGTCTGGAGAGGCAATGGATAAAGGCCCTTGCTTGTAAAGTATCAGAAAAAGGAAATCAAACAGGTTTTCTGTGGTGAAAATGGTTCAGTGAAGTTTAACTAAAATGTATCAATGTTATCCCTTTGTCTCTCTCCTGGTTTGTAAGGGCTTTTTTATTGATATGTTAACTTTAAAAGTAAATAAGTGCTTTTTTGTATTTTACACTTCACCATGAGTGTTTGAGCTCGATCTCTGTTGATTTAATGCTGTGCTCTCTACTTACAGAAACAAGTGAAGCCAGAATCTCAATGCCTCCAGTAGACAGGGTGATGTAGGGTATTTGATGCTCCTGGATACCAGCCTCTTTGAAGATGCTGCTTGTGTAAAACCAAATCTGCAATGGAAGAAAGAGCAAATGAAACAGTTCAAGATGCATCAAACCAGACCCAACCTGCAAGCACTGGGAAAGACTGACAGACACACACACATGGCAAAAACGGCATTTGACGACTGCTGGATTTTGCCCTTTTATCTGTTAAACTGTGAGCTGAATATATTCTGTACAAATAATTAAGGAGACTGATAACAATTTCACTATAGTATTGCAGGTACTGAACACACTTACGTGAGCTGAACGGAGAATCTAAGTGTGTCCAATCAAGCAAAATTGGCATTTAAGCAAGATTATGGGAGGAGGTAATTTAATGGCGTTTCATAAACACTGCTAATTTCAGCCTATACATCAAAGCAAGTTCTTACAATCTTATCATTTAGTGCAGGGCATAGTACAAAGTAGTTCGAATAGATTGAATCAAAAGTATGAATGAAAAAACAGAACAATTTTTCAAATGGGGTTAGTCAGAGACTACTGGTCTTCCCATCAATGACAATCTATTCGCACCAACCCGAAGGAAATAATTTATTTTTCAGCAGTCTGTTTTTTATGGCTTCTTTTTCCCTAATAGTGGTTCCATATTTCACCTTTACTCTTCCAGTCATTATGGTTTGCTCTCAACCTAATAATGGCACTAAATCTCTCAACAAGATTCGATTCTGATTAGACCCAGCAAATAAAAGTGCGCTCACTGTGAAATTAACTGGGATTGCCAAGCTACCAGAGTGATGTTTTAGCTGTCTATTGAGGAATTGGTTTAAGGGACTTCTTATTTTTTTAAACTCAAGTTAGTCAATAGTCTTAAAACACAAATAGCTGCTATGAAAAGCTGTGCATCATTGCTTCTAGAAAACCTCCCATATTTTAATGTATCGATATACTGCAATCGATTATTTTCTTTCTCTCAATGGAATTTATTGCCATTTAGGACAATGTGCAATGCTTCCTGTGTTTTATGAGAGCCTTGGATATGACTTATCAAATTGATAGAATGGCCCTCACCCTTAATGGCCCTTTCTTGCACCAGAGATTTCTTTTTAAATCCACTTTAGTTATGCTCAAAGCCCCCACGTGACAATCTCAATGTGAACCTGACGTCTGGATAGGACAGCAGGCACCCACACTTAGGTTAAAACCCATAAATAGAACTGTAATTAAATGTCAGCTCACAATGATTTTCAATAAGACTGCAAACAGTTGCCCCGTAACTATGCTGAATGTATATTTAAAGAGCCATTTATTTCACTGCTTTAGGAGTGCACCCCAATCGAAAAAGAAATGACAAATGCAAGAGAAATGAGCAAGCATTCTATCACAATATTTCACAGACTTCAGTGGGGGCAGTTACTGCTAAAACACTGTGACTCCCAGCTCCACTCTATGCCAGGATCTAAAGAACAGTTTGAAAGTTTCAGACTCAAAAATGCAAATTTTTCTATTGAGCCAGAACTACGCAAAATACTCAGATCAGTTACTGAATCAAGAAAATAAGCATTGCCATTTTCCCAATGACACTGACCAATGCTCTTTGCAACGAGGTACTAACATCGTTTATATCTATTAGGTATCAGTGCTCCAAGACTCTATCCTGCATGAGGTGTGCTATATAAATACAAGTTGGTCTTGTCCAATAACATCAGAATGAAAATCGCAATTTAGATAAAGTGGATGTTTATTGGGTAATTTGTTGATTTAGAGACGCTTAGATGGGACAGAAAAGATTTGGAACCGAGATCACAGCTGTTCCGCATGGATTTTTCTGGCAGTCAGTGTAAATGAGCTTGGGTGGGGGGGGAAGAGCATCAGTCATTGATACTGGGGATAACACTGTAAAGAGAATCAGTCAGCAACATTGCGGTAATGCTGTAAAGTTCACCACCCACCTCCGCTCACTGAAGAGCCAGGTACGAGCCGCTGAACAGCCTCTCTGCCCCCACCCTTTGGAATTCCATCCCACAATGCCTTCGCCTTGCTCCCTCCCTCGTCTCGTCTCCCTCATTTTTGACGGTGTGCTTTCAGCAGCCCTCCTACCCCCTCTGCCCTCCCTCATCCCAAACCAGCCCTTCCTCCCCACGGTTAGGTACTGATCCCCGACTGCTCAGTACTTTGGGATGTCCTGATGACATGAAAGGCGCTTTACAAATGTAAGTTTGTTGTTGTTGTTTGTTGTACATACCCGGACAAAACTCCGTACCCTCATCTCAGCAGTTTTGGCCAGGCTCCACTGGCTCCCCATCATCGAACGGATCGACTTCAAGATCCTCACACTCATTTTCAAATCGCTTCACTCCCTGGCACCTCCCTCCCTCGTCGACCTGCTCACCCCCCAATCTACCAACCGGTGCCTCTGCTCGACTGGCTCTGGCCTCCTGCTTGTCCCTCGCACGTCCCGCTCCACCATTGGAGGTCGCGCTTTCAGCCACTAAGCCCCAAAACTTTGGAACACTCTCCCTCAATCTCTCCGGCTTGCCACCTCTCTCCCCTTTTACAATTCCCGCCTTAAAGCCTTTTTTGACCGCGCTTATGGTCATCTCCCCCCAACCCCCGGCTCAGAACCAAACTCTGCCTCTGTTAAGCGTCTGAGACGCCACCTTGCTCGGAGGGTGCTGTATAAGTGCAAGTTATTTTTGTTTGCGCTAATGACACTATATTCGGTAAAGGCAAGTTGCTGTTGAGGAATTTCTCTCTCCTGATGCCTATTTTTTGAGAACTAACAGGCACGTTTTATGCTTCAGGCAGATTTCAAGCACAAATCTCCATGTAGAATACAAGGACACTTCAAAGCTCTTACTTTGCAAATAAATAATAGATGCACTTAGCATCCTTTCATAAAGTGGAATCTCATACCCACTTCACTATCTATCCAACTACATTTCTTAATCTTCTGTAAGCAAACTGAAATTAAATGCATTCATTGAACACCTCATGTCCGGTATGAATGGTGCAATGTAAATGCAAGTTGTTCTCATATTATCTGAATTAGGCTGGTAAGTGCGGTGCCATCAAGAACATTGAACCATTCATCAAATACACTCTGCGTTTTACATTGAAGACTAGTACTGACAACTAGTACTGATCCCCGTGAGATCATTAACTCTGAGCGAATATTAAACCAACTCCCAGGTGAGCTACAGAGAAAGGTGGCCCATAGCAGTAAAAGGTCTAGAAAATGTACCTTGGGACATTAACTATCTACGGTAGGGTATCACAAAAAATATTTGCCACACCAACATACAGTAATAATAATTCTTGCATTTGACATAGCGCCTTTCACATCAAAACTTCTCAAACTATCAATTAATTTTTTTGGAAATTGCAGTGACTGTATTTGTAGGTGAACGTAACCATCAATTTGTTCCTAATAATGTCCCACAATTTGCCAAGAAATGAAAGACAAATTTTTCTTCTTGAATAGTTTTGTGGGATCTTTAATATTCTTCTGCACAAGCACAAATTGAGTGCTCACCTCATTCAAAGGTGTCAAATATGTCATCCGAAGGACAGCACCTCCAACAATGCAGTGTTCACCAAAAATACACTGGAGTGTTAGCCTAAAACTGTGAGCTCAAGTCTTGATGGGAAATTTTGAACCCACAGTCTCGAGGCTCAAAGGTGAGAGTCCTAACAACCGAGCACGGCTGACACCTAACCTCTGCTCTGACCTGACATCAGCTCGGAGCAGAGTTCTCATAAGTCGGTGTGATGTGCATGGTATTTCCTGCACGTTTTCTCAAGTGCTTTTTCTAATGGGATGCAGTTTTTCATCTTGAAAGATTCAATAGCATCGCTGGTATACTTACGGCATTCAGACCGCAGAGCTGGTAACTGGCCATGGTGACAATAACCGTGATGATCTGCCAGCGCATGGAACGTTTTTGCAACAGTTTACAGACAGACACCAAGTTAACGTTCTTCTGGTTCCTTTTCTCTCTCTGGACCTCTTCCATTTCCTTCGTGACATCTTCTTTTCCAAGAAAGACTTGAAATCCTGAAAACAAACGATGATAGTGGGCATTTATCTGGTGCTAAAGAAAGACAATCAATTCCATTACAAGATCACAAGATACAAAAACCTTCTACAGCCCACAGATTAATTCTTACCATTCAAACAGAATAGACTTCAGCAATAGTATTAAAACTCCGTAAACGTACCTCACCTACACACTCACACATAAGTCTCCGAAGTTCTTAAACGGTTGAGTGTAATGTCTTAAAGCATGAGAAAATAACTATAGAATCATGAGATACTCACAGCACAGAGGAGGCCATTCGGCCTATTGAGTCTGTACTGGCTCTCAGAACAAGATGTTCATTGAATCTCAATGCCCTGACCTATCCCCATACCCCTTCAAATGCCACGGAAGTGAGAGACCTGGGTTCGATTCCCGGGCAGGGCGAAATGTTGGGCAAGTTTCCTTACTCCACACGCCCTGTTTACCTAGCAGTAAGTAGGAACTCGATTGTTAGTCAATTGACGGATCGCTTTTCCGGACATAATGATCCCTAAACAAAAGTATAATTTGCCCGACCTGCCTTCGAAATCTGCCTCAATCCATGACTGTTTGTGGGACACTGCAATAATGCACTGCACTGATTCAATAATAAGTTTCAAAAGGGAATTGGATATGCACTTTGCAAGGATATGGTGAAAGAGCAGGGAAGTGCGACTATTTGGATAGCTCTTTCAAAGAGCCTGCACAGGCATGATGGGTGCTGTAGGATTCTACATTTGTATAGCGCCTTTCACGTCTGGAGGAAGTCCCAGTGATCAATACCTGGTGAATTGCTGTGTTCACTAAAGTGAGGTAATGCCAGAGAACAGAACGTTTTTTCCACTTTTGCCACCTTATGCGGGCTTTCAGCTACTTTGTCCCCACTTTCTGGAAGTCTCTCCTTAAATCCGCCCATCTCTCTCCCCCAATCTTCGCTATCTAAACTGGTCTGAGACACCAAATATCTGATGGAAGGTATCACATGCTAGCAATTCTGAAGGCTTTCCTGATGAGATGTCTGTTCAGGATGCCTGATGGGTGGGTTAGGCTTATCAACCAGAAACAAAATCATTTCAGTAAATCCCACCTAAAAAAAATTTAATCTCATCAATATTGGAAGAAATCTAAAATCTTAGAACTGCTGAAAACCATCTCTCCTTCTGCTTTGGGAGGAATATGTTCCATGAATGTGTGGCTTTGTGCAATCCCCCAGTGGTATTGGTATGCAAAGCTTAGAAACACAGCAAATCACACACACCACACACCTGTCTTTGCCCAACGAAACTCAGTAAGTTGTGATTCTTTAAAATCTCTCAGGTTCAGTTTCCAAAGGATGTGGAGGACAAGTATGTGGGAGGACTTTAAATTAAACTTAGCTCTTGGGGGAAATCATGAAAACTCAAACCTTCAGATAAAATTTGGAACTGAACTCCTCTGTACAACAATAATTTGCACTTATATGGTGCATTCCACGCAGGGTAGCATCTCAGAGCGCTTAACAGAGCCTGACTCCGAACCGGAGCAGGGGAGGGGAGGACGGGGGATGACGGCCGTGAAGAGAAAGGTTTTCAGGCGGGACTTGAAAAAGGGGAGAGAGGGGGCAAGGCGAAGGGATTGAGGGAGAGTGTTCCAGAGTTTCGGGTGTAGTGGCTGAAAGCGCGACCTTCCATGGTGGGGCAGAGGGTGCGAGGGACGAGCAGAAGGCTGATGCCAGTCGAGCGCAGGCGCCTGGTGGTGGATTGGGGAATGAGGAGGTCGGAGAGGTAGGGAGGTGTCAGAGAGTGACAGGATTTGAACACGAGAGACTAGTTTGCTAATATCAATTTTTCATCTATTTTGTATGTCAGGCAGCCTTCACTCAACTTGCATACAGATATTTGCTGGATTATTTATTCTGTTTAATGTAATGCTTTATCTAAAATTCTTCACCTACATTTACACAGACATTTCACAATCCTGTGATCCTGTGAAGACCCTTGATACTTTGGCAATGTGATAAGCTATGCAAGGATTATTATTGTATCAATTCTCTGTTTGACGCAGTATCTATATCTGCTTAGTGCAGTGCCTGTAACTGTCTCTGTTTGACACATTGCTTGTGTCTGTGTTTGGCACTTGCCAGTAGCCCAGACATTATTTAGGAAATAATTAAAGTAATTGAATCACCATGAGGGTGGGAGGTGGGGTTGCGGCATTATTGGAGGTACCGTTCTTTAGATGAGATGTTAAAATAAGAGCCCTGCTGCCTATTCAGGTGGACATTAAAGGATCTCATTCTCTTTATGAGTGCTGTTTACTGCCATATAAATGCAACTTGTTGTTGTTTTCTTTTACCCTGGCTTTTCACAATTAGACAGAGCTCTGGTTCACAGCCTTGTATTAATCACTAAGCTGCACAATTCCACCAAGTTTAATATGTCTAATAGTTTAATATGTTTAATAAATACCATTGATTTTAGATTTAACATCAACTGTTTATTCTCATGAGTACAGTAGATATCCACACAAAATTAGGACCAGCCTCATTGTATTTATAAAAACAGGTTATAACCTCATGAAAGACAGTGGGTCATAAAATCCCATCATAAAAGTTACTTGTTATTTCAACTTTAAGCTATTCGTGGAATTCTGCACAATGACTAAAACATCACCTGCCATAAATATTGTTCATGTATTCCCCAAATACGTCCCAAATGGCATTTGGCGTAATAATAATAATTCTTGCATTTGATCAAATCTTTGAGATGTCTCTCAGCTCTTCACAGGATATTAGCGTAAAGTGGATTCACAGTATTTTGTGAGCAAAACACAGCAATGTGCCAAACAGCCATGGAGTGAGTGAACAATTTTATTTGGGGGACTGTTGGTCAGGATAATGGAAGAAACTTGTTTCTCTTTTTGAATAGCGCTGTGGAATCTTTAACATCCACCTGAACATGTAGATAGGACATGGGTTTAACATCTCATCTGACAACGCTACCTGGCTTGGGGGTTAAACTCACAGCCTCTGACTCAGAGGCGAAAGTGCTACCACTGAGCCAGACTGATAAACAAGTACACAGAGGTCCCTAAGCACTTTTTTATCAAACTCGTAAGGACTTTCCAAGCTAAATATAACAACACACATTAGAGGTGAACTCCTGAACGTTGGCTTTGGAACATACCTTTCCCAAAAGACATCAAAATCACCTCCCCCCGATGATTTGTAGTTCACCTGATTATATAACAATTACTCCAGACTGTCATTCCAATGAATTTATCATTCCTTTAACAGATTTGTTTCAAGTAATAAATGTAATCTATAAATTACTTGTTTCAAGTAATGAATAGATTAAATCTGTTTTTAATCCAATCCAAACAAATGTTGCGGCCTTATTCAATCCATACTGTCACCCTGCTTGTCTCTCTAACTTCTAGCATGTTGTCACAGCCACAACTAGCTGTAATATATAAAATATACATACATACACACACAGGACCTGTATATATTACAACATTTTGTTGTTGGATCCTGAGATTTAGTTTCTCACAAATGTGTTGAGAACACATAGACGAGGAGTGAAAAATGCCCTGAGGTTCATCATGTTAATTCCCAGGAGACTGTGGCAAAGGGCACAAGGAACTTAAGAATAAAATAATAATAAAAATAATATTTGCAATTGCTGCATTATGGGCTTAGAGGGTTCTGGATGAATTGGGACTTAGGCAAAATGGAGGCTGTAGGGAGGCCAATGTCCGAAGACTCAAAAGGTGAAGAAGTGTGAATGAGGCTCTGAGAGCTGGAGGTAAGCGAAGCTCCAGAACCACCTTTGCCTACAAGACACTAAAGTCATAAGAATATAAGAAATGCTAGACGAGAAAAGACCTTCCACCTTCCTGGCAGTCCCACGCACATATGTCCCAAACTCCCTATGTACTATATCCCATAATGTTATTTCCTAAAAGAAAACTATCTAGAAAACTATAAGTCCACAATTACCTGTGTCATCTGACTGTGAATAGATACAAAGCAACTCAATTAAGAACTATCCAGGTACATTCAGCACCAATTCCTTTCAACTGATGAATAAGTTAAGTATTCCTGGATTCGTGAGGTGTATTGGTTAGAGCACTCATAAGAACATAAGAATTTGCTAGGTGAAAGAAGACGAAGACCCATCTATTTCACCTTCTACCATCCTGGCAGTTGCTTTATATGTCTTGCAAGCAAGAGGACCCAGGTTCAATTCCTAGGCAGGGTGAAACCTTGGTCAAGTTTCCTTACTCCACATCGGTGACGTGCTTTGAGACGTCTCTACGACTTGGTAAGGTGCTAAATCAAATGAAAGTATTATTATAATACTTTCCAAATCTTTGCCAATAATCAGGATGCACTACTTGTCCATACACATGTCATACATCAACTCAGTCTACTGGAGTCTACAATATACTAAATGCCAAACATTGCCATCTTATTGTTATTGGGAAAATCTCACTAGAAATTCATAACAAGATCACCATATTTCAGCGCTTAAAGTATGATAGACCACATTGCATAATAATCTTTACATTTGATATTGCATTAGCTACAAAACAAATTAGCCTTTCACATTAGGAGGACGCCTCAAAGCGCTTCACAGAATTTACTGTAAAGTTTAGAGACTTATTTTGTAAATTAAGTCGCAGCCAATTTGTGCACAGCAATGGTCTACAAATAGCCAGGAAATGAACGATCAGGTTTCTGTACTTGTGCAACCCTCACCATGACACTCTGCTGTCCATCCCTCACAATTGGTAGAAAAACAAGTATTTTGAACCAGTTGTACATAATAGCAGATGGCTGATGATTTATAGACAGACATACATCCCTTTAGGCCTTCTAGGTGTTATTTCAAACTTCTCAATAACATACTGGCCTGAATCCAATGGAAACAACTGCTATTCTTTTTACTGACAAGTAAATTAAGCTGCAACAGAGAACTTCTGCTTAGTATATAAATTAATGTTAAATACGTATCATTGAAATTATCTATCACATTATTCCAGTGTTGCCATTCCAGTCTTGTCACAGATCTATACTATAATAATAATAATATATTAAGAGTAATAGTGATCTTGCATTTGATGCCGACAACACCTAAAAGTCTCAAATTGCATCACAGGGAATTTTTGCGAAGTTTACTGACTGTATTTATAGGCAACTATATGTCAATGACTTTATTATAAATTACTAATTTGCTTCTGTTTGAACTTTGTAATGCAGTGATTTAGAGCAATTTATGATAACCTGACTTGCTGAAATGACAAATTTCATTAGTTGGACAAAATCCCTTTATCCTTGACCTATATCTTTATCATTGGAAGCAGCAGTAATTAGCCATGCAATTTTAAACATGTAATATTTGATGATACTGTCTTCTGGCTTTAATTGCCGCAATTATGTAGGTGACATTTTATTTCGTAGCTAAATCTGGAGAATATTTATTTTTTAAATTGCAAAAATATTTTCTCCTGTATGGAAGCAGTCAGCCTGGCTCAGACAACAGTACTCTCGCCTCTGAGTCAGAAAAATGTGGGTTCAAGCCCCACATTGGGACTTTAATCTTATATACTAGCTGACTGTCCAATGCAGTGTTGGGGGCGCCCTACTTTGTCAAAGGTGCCATCTTTTGGATGAACTTATAAACCCCATCTGCCTGTGCAGGTGGACATTAAAAATCCCACAGCAAAATTTGAAAAGAGAAGAAAGTTTCTCCCTGTGTCCTGGCCAACAGCACTCCAGAAAAAATTGGTTGTTCTAATAACTAAATCCTTATTCTTTTTTTATCAGAATGTATGCAAACTAGACTGGCTTACTTGATCAAAATACAATACAAATTTGGATTTATGTAGTGCCTTTCACTTCGGGAGGACGTCCCAAGGTGCTTGGGAATAATATTTTTCACCTTCTCTGCTCATCTGCCTCCCTCTTTCTCTCTAGTCTCTATTCTCGTCTGTCATCACAGCTACAGGAAACTATAATATTTATACGTGACTCCAATATTTTTATTGTTGAATCCTGCCATCTAGTTTTACTGCCAGGCTGATTTGTGTTGCCTAAAATTCTATTGTTGACTAGCTGTTGAATAAAACAGCTTGTCCCATTCCACTGAAAAATGTCAAGCAGTGGTAGCAAAATCAAGTATCGCTGCAGCAACCATCAGTCACACATCCTCTAGCAGTACCAAGGCCTCGGAGTGAAGACTCACTGAATCAAATAAAAGAGAAAGCAGTGCATTATCTACCAGCTCCAAAAAGGGTCTTTTCCTGAGGCACAAGGAAACATACATGTATTGTGAGTGAACAAACAATAATATGGGATCTTGCTGCTCCATGTGGCTCAATAGCATATCAGGCACTATGCTTAGCCTGGGATAATAATAATCCTTGCATTTGGTATAGCGCCTTATCACATTGTCGAGGTGTCTCAAATTTAAGACAGTAGGATGTAGAGGGCATTCTGCGATCATCAGTAAACTCAACAATCTTAATGGTGCGAATTTATAACTTATTTTTTCCATTGTAATGCCCACTGCTAGTCAGGGCTGTTATTGTGTCCCCTTGGTAGTGCGGTTTTCATTCGTCAATGCTCTGCAATTCACAATTATACAATCACAATTAAAAAAGCTGCAAAATAATAAAAATTGCTCTAGTCACATCTGTAAAGCTGAGCTGTGTGTGTGTTAGTGTATATAATAATAATTATCCTTGCATTTGATATAATGCCTTATCATGTTTTTGAGACGTCTCAAAGTGCTTCACAGAATATACTGTAAAGTTAATCGACTGTATATTTGTGGGCGAAACACGGCAGCCAATTGCTCATAGCAGTGTCCCGCAAACAGTTGTGGATTGAAGTGACCAATTTATTATTATTATATTTGTTGACCAGAACACCGGGAGAAATTCCCTTCTCTTTTTGAATAGTGTCATGGGATCTTTAATGTCCACCTGAACAGGCAGATGGGACCTTGTTTAATGTCTCATCTGAAAGATGGCACCTCCAGCAATGCCACACACCCCCAGCACTGCATTGGAGTGTTAGCTTAGACAATATGATTCCAAGTCCCGACGTGGGGCTTGAACCCAGAATCTTCTGACTCAGAGGGGAGAGTGCTAAGCTGACACAATCCATCAGAAGGCCTTATATATAAATACACACAGAATACAGGTGGATAGACCTAGATTCCTCAAGGGGCACCACTAGGGCAGAATAGTAAGATACGATACTTCTTTTCAAGTATTCAGTGGTAACCCAGATAAGTTATGGTGTTGATGGATATTCCATTCAGTACATGTTCAATAAATGTCAAATTTGAACATCAGAGCTACGTGCAACTGTCCAAAAGATGCATTTAATTAGGTCTGAACTGGAGCTGGCTGCCACAAACACCCTCAAAACGTTCCAGTCACGTCCGTGTTCAACCACGCTCATTGTCACTGAGCTGAAAGCGTGTAACCTTGTCTTGCTCGGAAACACAAAATAAAAATATGTCCGATTGTCAGGATGAAAGGCGGAGGAATCGGATTTTCCCTCGAGGGCTGCTGGCAAGTTCCTGCTACTGCCATAGGTAGAAATACTGCGTGACCCAGTTTTATATGTATCCATTGACCCAGAGATATTTACGTGTCATGGGGGTAATACCCTTCCTCCATCACCTATTGAGTTCAGAACATCATAATCACTTTTAGACATAGAAACAACCAGGGCAACAATCACACATGTTACAAATCCTAAAGTTTCCCTGAATTCAATAGTTGCTTTCTTTTCGTTTAAAACAATAGGTTAGGTATCTCACACACTGGAAACCCATCACCATGCTTAATAGTCTCTAAACTACTGAGTATGCATTGTGTCCTTAGTGTTACAGCCTTCTTTTGTAATCCTAGAGAGTTTAGGTGCAGATTAGCAGATTAGCAGGAGCCAAGGCTCAGGGACACAATAATAATAATAATCATTGCATTTGATACAGCGCTTTTCACGTCAGGAGGACGTCCCAAAGCGCTTCACAGAATACACTGTAAAGTGAATTGACTATATATTTGTGGGTGAACGCGGCAGCCAATTGCGCACAGCAATGTCCCACAAACAGTCGTAGATTGAAAATGACCAATTTATTATTGTTTATGGTTTTGGAGGGATTATTATTAGGCGTGTGGAGTAAGGAAACTTGCCCTAGGTTTCGCCCTGCCTGGAATTGAACTCAGGTCTCTCGCTTGCAAAGCGAGTTCTCTAACCACTGAGCTGCAGGACTCCACAGTGCATTAGGGGTCTGCTGGAGTTTAAACAGCTCGCACCTCTTACTATATCCCACAGTCCCTTTGCTTTGCTCCCTCCTTTTGCCTCGTTCAAGTCCTGTCTCAAGATCCTCTTCAATCATGGCTTTGGTCACTCTCTGACCCTATCCTCCCTGCCCTCCACCCCTCCTGATCCCAACCCCCAGCTCAGGTCCAAATCCCTGACTGTTCAGCGCTTTGAGACATTCTCCCGACGTGAAAGGCAATATACAAATGTAATTTGTTGCTTTTACAAACACCCGTAAGTTTCCTACTGCTTGTCTAGCTAGGACCAATCCATCAGTGGTTTGGATTGCAGAGTTAAAATGGGCAGAGTGGGAAGATTCCTTGCCCCCAGTGACTGGTCTGCTAATCCAAATCCCGCTAATGAGGTAGACTGGCTGATCCATCATCAACAATGCCCTGATGTACTGCGGACCCAGTGTAGAATCGATCCACTCGACTTCTATCTTTAATTTTCAGACAAGTCACTTTGGATCTAACTTAGCCCCCATCCTGCAAGATGAGCATCGGGATACAGTGAATAGGGACAAAACCGTTATGCTGTCAATCCCATGAATCACTGTGGATCCTACCTATGTGTAACGGGAAATACAGTGGAGTCAAAGGGATGGGGTTTCTTAAATTAGCACCTGAGTTAATTTAAAGAAAACATAAGGAATACTGCAGATTTTACCCCATATATTTCAAAAATATGGATCAAATTTGCAGGAGGTCCAAATTCTGTTTATTATCACAAGGGAAATGTACTGTGAACTGTTGCAAATGTCACTTCTGTAATACTGCATTTCAAGAATATGAAACTCTATGCACAGAAAGTGTTACAAAATACCTGCCTATGGAATGCATACTACTGATGTCCTCAAGCAATTACCTGCTTCGTTACCTGATGGATGGGGTAGGTAGGAGGTAATGGGTGCTGAAGCCTGTGCTGTGATATGTGTTACCAGTTCAAGTTAGAGAACTGTAAGTGGGAGCATTAAGATGTGCTAAAGTATGAGAAAAATAATCCTACTCCATCCAAAGGACAGATGGCTATCAGGGTATAAACGTGTTGGTAAACTTAGTCAGCCACTGACCCCTCTTGTTCTTGGATGTGACACACTTAAATGTAGAGACGTCACGCAACACATCTAAGACATTAGAATGCCAATCTCCTGCTCAACCATGTGTAGCTCTGTGCAATGAGCAACGTCAATGCACAGTGACATGTGGAGCTTCAGTTAAGAAAAGTGAACTAGCTGCCAAAGAGTCTGCATGTAATAAACTATAACATTTCAGTTCTCCAACTGTGCCCTGCACTCTGAGGAATCCCCAGGGGATAGTGTTTTTGAAGATGAAAGGGAAATCTTTAAAGTATCTTGTCGGAGTGCCCAAATTACACAGGCAGAACAAGAATGCATAGCTGGCAAGAAAGGTCGGCCATGGCTGGGGAAAGCACTGTTCATTTGTTAAGGTCACAAACGGGGTAAGAATGGAACGGTTGGTCTCTGTGTCAATCTGATACTCCTGCGGGTATCAAATGAACCTTGATTTCCTCTTCTCACCCTTAAATTTTGCAACACCAGACAGAGGAGAGCATCACCTGAAAGCCTCCTGACTTAAATCTTGTCCTCAACACCAGCACTAATATTAAAGTGATTTTATTTTTAGATGTCTGATATACGTGGAAACCCATCACCAAGCTTAAGAGGCTTTAAACCAAACCACCAAGAGTTCTCAGGTATGGTCTCTGAGTTTCTGGCATGGAGTGTGTACTTTCTCTCCAGAGGGGTGCATCCTACTTATCTAATCCCATAATGTCTAGGTGCAAATTGGCATTTGCCAAGGCTTGGGGACCCCAGAGTATGCATTGGGGAAGATCAAATACTGGCAAGCTGCCTGTTGTTTTATCCAGCTCAAATCCAGCCCCAGGGTCACAGCTGACCCAATTAGCACCCAGGCCCACCCATCGCTCTCTTTACTACTTCCCACCTCCCATTCCAGCTCTCTTCCCATCATTCTGCATACTCCCTCAGCGCAGAGAGAGATGGGAAGGGAGGTGGAGTGGTAAGTATGATGCAGTGTGGAGAGTGACGGGAATAGAGCCGGAGTGGGAGGAATGATACATTGTCCAAGCTAGGAATAGAAATTTAGGCCACCATAACTTGGTACCCACCCAAATTTCCACTCTAGCCAAGCTACTGTCCAGCACCCCTGAGGCCTGCTCTTCCAAACATGCTAACAATCCAGGCTGGCTAGTCCGTCATCAGAGGTGCTCTAAAACCGTCTGGCTAAGGCACAGGATGATCAAGACCACCATGGAAGATGGAATCGATTGTAATATTTTACTGCCAAGCATTTCAATTTGCAGCCAACACCAACCCAAAGAGATCTTGCTTATCTTTGCCCTCCCTCCCCCAACCCACCCTCCCATTGAGGATAGATGAAAATGAACATAAGAAACTTCCCAGAGCATCATACTCACCAATACATGTGATGAGATATCTGGTTATCTGGCATCAACAACAACTTTCACTTATATAGCGACCTTCATGCAGGTTAGCATCCCAGAACACTTAACATCAGCCCTCGCAATGCTGTACTCTCTGTAATCTCTTCCCTCAGCACAGATTCCCAATGAGTTACTTTGATCTTTTATGATTCTCTAAATAAACTATGGATTGCAATGACACCCATGCCAGTTTGCCATTTCATTGATGATGTCTGGATGAAACCCTTTGGGTGACAGTTTTGACAGATCTTAACAGAGAAAGCTAAGATAAGCGCAGGGTCAGCCTATGCTGATCAGAGGATGATAAACATAACGTGAAATACCCAACTGTGTAAAAACTGTCAGATTGACTGAAGCTTAAAATTGCCTGAGGTGTATCACATTTGTGGATCAAATGCAAGGATTATTATCATCTGTACAAGTAGTACGCATCTCTATGGTCTGATTATTCAATGATCTTTGCCCACAGTACAATAAAGAAAACTAATCAAAGCATTATCAATTACCTATGTACTGGGATCCATTTTTGGATTCAGCCCCTCAATGCGCATGTACTACTGATAATGATGCAATGGCAATGGGAGCTAAAATGAGCTAATAACCTATCTTCTTATTCTTATGTTCTTATGTTCTTATCTGTTAACCATGTTCAAATATAGAATCACCTGTAATTATTTTAATTGGCAGTAAATTGTATAATTTAATACACTTGCATGCATAATAATAGAATAATAATCTTCAATACAGCACCTTTCACATCAGGACGTTGCAAATTACTTCACAGGATAAACTGTGAAGTTCAATAACTGTATTTTGTGGGCAAATGTGAGAGCCAATATGAACAAAGCAATGTGTAATAAACAGCAATGAAGTGAATGAACAATTTTATTTGGGAGATTGTTTGCCAGGACACCAGGAGTCCCTTCTCTTTTCAAATAGTACCATGGGATCCTTAACATCCACCTGAACAGGCAGCCAGGGTCTGTCAACTCATCGACTATGATAATAATTCTTGCGTTTGATAAAGCACCTTATTACATCATTGAGATGTCTCAAAATGCTTTACAGAATTCCACTGTAAAGTATAGTGACTATGCATTTGTAGGCAGCCAATTTGCGCACAGCAATGCTCCACAAACTGCCATGAAGTGAATGACTATTTTTTAATTGGGGGATTGCTGGCCAGGACACAGAAAGAAACTCACTTCTCTTTTCAAATAGTGTATTGGGATCTTTAACATCTTCCTGAACAAGCAGATGGGATCTAATTTTAATATTTCATCCACAGGACAGCACCTCCAACAATGAACACCCCCCCCAAGCACTGCATGGAAATGCCAGCCTAGATTGTGAGTTCAAAATTCTGAGAAAGGGCTTCAATCCATAACCTTTAACTCAGAGGTGAGAGTACAACCAACGGAGCCAGGCTGATATTAATATTAGGATACAAAGAAGATATATTTTTTAAAAAATCAAATAAGATATGTTTAAAAATATTCGTTGTTATAATTGCACCACCACAACGAAACACACAAGTTCCGTGTTTGTGAACATATTGCAAAAATTGAATAAATTCAGTACAATTAGTTAACCAGACTTTCACCTGACTGCAAAATACTGACTTTCTTTTATAACTCAAATATCAAACACACACAAGTTCTATGAATATTTTTGTTCTTTATGTGCTGACTGTATTTTAATACTCTATGATGTTCTGTAAAAGTAACAAAATATATTATTCAAACAAGAGAAATGGATTGATGACAGTTCATTCTAGTGCTTCTCAATTATAATGAAGTATTTTCTGCGGACAATCATCCTTTACCTGCATTTTCCAACATTTCCCATGTTTCTTTCTTGCAGATTCCCTGGTAAAATAAGCAAGAATTTACTATCCTCCCTGTTGTCTTGCCATCTTTGTTTTCTTTCTCAAATCTCATTGCCTCTCTCTTCTCCGTCTCCTACTTTTTAACCTTACCATTTCTCTTTCTTTGTTTCTTCTACTTCTCTTTGCCTCCACCCTCTTTTCCTTTTCGTTTCTCCCTGTCTCCTTTGCTGTTCCTTCTCTTCTCATTTCCTGCTGCCTCTTGCCCCCTTTGACTCTTCCTCACTGACCCTCATTTGTGCCTGGCTTTGTGCCTCCTTCAATCATTGTGTTTTGGTTAAGCCTTCTGATTTGAAACCTGATAAAACTTTAGGCTTGCTTACATTCTGCCTCAGTTGCTCTTTTTAGGCTAGAAGTATTTTTGCCACAGTTTCCTTTTCAATTACCCTTCTGGCCTGCAGGAATGAAACGGATGCTATTGGGGGTATTAAAGGATATGGCACAAAGGGATTGGGCATTAGTATTAAAATATTTGCCAAAATCTAATAAAGTGGTGGAACAGGCTCAATTGGCTGAACAACCTCTACCTGCTCCTGTGTTTCTAATACCACATTGAAGCCCTTTTATCTCTATAAATGCTATTTATTTAAAGCTGGCTTCTAGATTAGAGAAATGACTCATGGGTTGAACTACAAAGGTAGCTTTTTTTTGTAATCCACAGGTAACTTTTTGGAATAATATTCCTTTGTTTGATAAATGTCAAAATCTGTACCTTATAATTTGACTCTGCCATAGCTAGACAATTTTCTTTTAACACTTCAGGAAGAGAACAAAGAGCTACACTATTTTCACTTCTGCCGCACCCACATTATATTATAATACACAGTACATATTATTCTCTCCCATCTCTTCTCCTTTTACCTTCCTGGAGGCGACGACTTGGGTTGAGGTGCAGTCTACAGGGATTAATGGCAGCCTTCCACTATCTCACTATTCCATACACATGATGCTAAAGCAATCAGTGTTGGCAGGATGTTTGATGGTACAGATGTGTGTGTACATGTGTTTGAAGCCTTGGTACAGTACACTGGTGTGAGCTGGCAAGGAGATCCTTGCCTCATCCTGTCGTCCAGGACACTCCATAGTTTGGGATTTAATTTGCTTGTCCTAGAAACAGCTTTAAGTTTCTCCTATTTTATATTGTACCTGCTAAGGTATTTTGAAAATATGTAGTTACATAGAATTATATAAAAGTTACAGCATCAAAACAGGCCTTTCAGCCCAACTAGTCCATTTCGGTCTTCGTATTCTACAGGGGCCTCCATCGCTCCCAATCTCCTCTCGCTATTCCCCTCTCATACCCTTCTATTCCCTTCTTCCTCATGAATGCCTGAGAGTCATATATGCTGGGTGCTATCTCAGGTATTGTAACTTAAAGAAAATTCGGACCTTTTGATGCTAACACCCAACTCATTTGCAGATACTAAAGACACGAGTTTCATTCTATTTCCCTGATAGCGGAAGCTTTTCCAGTAATCAGTCGCCCACCTATTGTATTGTAGAATTGCACTACTTTAAAGAATTGTTAATGACTCCCTAACTGAGAGAGCTAGTTAACACAAAGCAAAGACTGAGGGATGATTTGACAGCTGTTTAGGATTATGAAGGGACACAATAAAACAGCTTTCTCCCCCTGGTGGCCCATCAGTTACAAGAGAACTTAATCTTAAAATGAGAGCAAAACAGGTTAGGACAGGGATAAGGAATATTCATTTCTTCTTACTGAAAACGATAATCTTGTGGATTATACTTAGGTTTTCACCTAACATAGCCAGATATTATTAAATGACCTGCCACATCCTGCTACAAACAGGAGCCATTGTTACTGGCACAGTTCAGTGAATTGAATATTCCTACCATGAATATTTCATTGCATTATGCATTACATTGACAATTCCCCACTACCTACTTTCAGAGCTAAGTATAGTATTGTTCTTGATTAAATTCTCCTACTACACAGAATAAATGAAATAAATGGGGTGTGCTGCAATGTTAGAGGCGCTGTCTTTTGAATGAGATGTTACTGAGAATCTGTCAGCTTGTTTAGGTGAATGCTAAAAATTCCATGGCATTATTTGAAAAGAGAAGAGCTCCCAGTATCATGGTCAATAATCCCCCAATTAAAATTGGTCATTTACTCCACTGCTGATTGTGGGACACTGCTGTGTGCAAATTGAATGCTGTATTTACCCACAAAACACACAGTCACTGCACATTACAGGATATCCTGTGAATCACTTTGAGACATCCACACAACAATTAAAGAAACAAAAAACTAAAATCATCTATTTGAGAAGAGTTTCAATAGTGTTCCCATACCTTGGAACTCAGCTCTTAGAACAGACAGAACTCTGTTTGTACTAGGAGTCTCTCAACTCTGTTCTCATGTCAATGAATTATTACATCTTTTCTACAAAGCTGACAAGACGTTTTCACAATTCTTGCTTTGCCATTTAGTTTGCGATGAATGAACTTATGGTGCCAAGCCAGTATTGTTAAATGCCTTGGGACATCTTCCCGACAAGTAAGGTGCTACGTATATTGATTTATGTAAAAAGATCACAACTGAAGACCTTCCTGTTTGATCAGGCCTACAGTTACCTCCCCTTTCTCCCAGGCTTGGCATTAAACAGCACCATTAAGCGTTCTGAGATGCTACCCTGCGTGAAGGACGCTATAGAAATGCAAGTGGTTGCTGTATGTTGTATTATCAGAACTGAATTGCATTGCTGTGACTTTACCTTTCTGTGCTTTAATATAGTCGTTCTTTTCACACAGCAAATATTTGGGGCTTTCAGGGAGGAAGGGCAGGATAGCGAGTTGCACCAGGGCCGGAACCACATTCATTCCGAACAAGAATGGCCAAGTGGATTCCTTTGGAAAAAGGGAAAACAGAAGCCATGTTACACTGGAGGACTTTATATCCCACTTGCTTCCTTTTCTTCTGTTCGTGAGCACGTGTCATAGAATCCCAAGCCCCACTGTCCTGTGCAAAGAAAGGTCCATTCCAGCACTTGGTGAGTGAAGATAATAATAACACTCTGAAATGAAATGCAATTGATCAAGTGGTTATTGTGAAATATACAAGTAAGCAATGAACAAAGCCCTACAATCAGTGCTGTGTGTCAAACAATCCTAGCAACAGTCACGTACAGTGTATGCTCAACTGCACCAATTGCTGCTCTTGTACAGCTCTCAACGCTTTGTTATTGTGCATATATCTTCCACAACAGGTATCCAGCGAGTGACTTTAATCAGACTGAACTGAGGCTTATCGCCCACATGCTTTGCAGTTGGTTTCACTCTCTGTGTGTGTATATATATATTCTTACTAAAGCACTACCCTCGGAGGATTCTTTCCCTCTTGAATATAAATTGTAATTTCATCCGTATCGTTAATAACTCTGAACCACAGCGGCTCCACAATACAATGCCAGCTTTGTGCATCTCCTTTTAAATGGATGAACTGAAATGAGAGTTGGCTGTTATCAGAAGTCCATGAAAGTGTTCAGGAAATTCAAAGGGGATATAGAAAGCAAAGTAACAGATAGATGACCACGAGCAGAGAAAGGGATCTTTGAGGAAAGGGTTAACCACACAGGAGCCTAAATTGCTATATTTGAACAGATTATCCCCGGGAAAAAAAATAATTAAAAGAACAGATTTCTCAAACTGATGGTAGATCATTGCTGTGTGTCTCTCTCTCTCTCTTGTGACAGCGGGGGCCACTTATTGCACAGCAGCTGCCAAATTCCCAAGGTACAAGATCATAAAAAATGACTGTTGCTTCATGTAGCTCAGCTACCTTTTCATCTCTGGCACATCACCCCAGTCAGTGCTTCCTTGGTAAAGCCACAAAATAACATCAAGGAACATCACATCAATAGTAAATAGATCAGTGGGGGCAGAAATGCCATTTGCGTCCAGACTTACTTTTTTTTATCATTTCAGTGACAGAATTTGGCAAATTGTTGGCTTGGGTCTAACTTCAAAGCCAGTTTTCATTGTTTGCTAAAAGAAATTACAGCTTCAAAATTGAACCTGCGTTTAAGAATTTGACAAATTCTAGACTCTGAAATGTTCCAATAAATAGTCAATCTAGATCCGGTGGAATTTCTACCTCCAGATTGGTATTTGTACAGATCCAAACTCATCATAATGACGATATTTTACTTGTACATTTTGTACACTGAACTACATGTGGAAAGCAAGCAAATTTACTTCAACTTTTTAGCGGAATAAGTGGTGGATGTGGACAGGAACAATACTTTAGAGCTTATATCGAGAGAATAAACTCTGAATGGAGCCCTGTGCACAAAGGCTGTAACTAAGCAATTCAAATCACTAAAGCCAGTGACCTCGATCTCCTCTGAATGCTCCAAGTAATTGAATTGATCCACACAGATGGTTTAGTGGAACAATAATTTTTTCAATATTCCTGCACAGACTGGTGCATTCGCTTTGTGGAAGCTTTAGAAAGCTCCAATAATGATTACCATTTTTGTGCTGCTGGGGTTTTGACACCATGGACTAGAGTGAAAGTTCCTAATAATGGTTGGAGACATTTCAGCTGGCTATAGATTTACTCTATTTTCTCAGTGTTTCAAATCATGCCAACATTCGGCAAATTGTTGAATTCAGTCTTGACTTTGAAGCTCTTAAAAAGAACTTCAATAAAATTGTCTGCAAAATTAAGTCTGCGTTTAGAAACGTGTTAAATGCTGGATGTTCTACAATGATGCATAATTAGAGTGAATGTGAACCCAAGATGAATTTCTACCCAGTGTTGTATCTGGAAAATTAGAGTGTCTGTTTCGTATAATAGATTGACATTCAGACATTCATCAAGCAAGAGTAGATGCACGAACCACAAATGTTCCCATCTAACGTATTAAACCTGGAGATTCTGGTGTTGTTATGTCAGAATTATACAAAGGAATATATTTCTTTGAAGTACAACATTGAAAGGCTAATGTGTTAAATGTTTGTGAGGGTAATAGAATATCATGCATTTTGAGAGTTCAGGAACACTTCAGGCAGGAGGCGGGGCAATTAACTTCAAGCAGGCTTCATCGTGGATGGTTGAACAGGCTGAGCCAAACATCCAAGCTTGAAGCTTGCCCTGAAGGATGTTTTTAAAAGGTTCAGTGATGATGTCTGAGACTAAAATTAGAAACTGAGGAGGCATACAGTGAAATTCACACCCACAGCACGAACAAATGATAAACTTGTACATTTTGTAAAGCATGGAAACAGATTAAGCCTAGCCATTTGATGGGTTCCTCACTGTAATATGTTGAAGGACCTAAAGCACTAACCACAGGATGATTATTCTAGATCTGAACCAGGCTTGAACAGCAATGACCCATTCAGGTTATTTCGGGTTCATTTGCAAATTCATCAACATGTTCAATTCTATTTCATGTCTGCCTTTCCTTTATGGTACAAGGCAGGGCGGCTGCAAAATGGGAGCCGAATGCATGCAACTACACTCCATATCTTTTATTGAGTCAACTATATTGAGACATTTCAATGTGATAAGATCCTAGAAAATTGCAAATTCTTTCTTTCTTCTAGCAAATTAGAAAATACACATTGGGATCCTGGCATAACATGGTTGAAAGGCAGAGATGGAAAGTGTTCTGATCACTCAGAAGTGAGCAACTCTCGTGAGCAAGAGGTGAGCACAGGTATAAGAGGGGGAGAAAGGCGACTGAAAGTTGGAGGACGGGCAGTATGACAGAGGTGGAGGTAGACGGTCCTGGTCAAGCATCGGATGTGAGTAAGGAAGGACAGCTGAGGGTTGCACACTTTTGTGACCCTTATCCTTAGAGCCATTGATTCAAAATTTGACCCTGTGCATGGATTTTAAAAAATCTTAAACTCAATTTTAATTTGGAATCCAGTTTTCTTCATAAGAACTGCGAGGAAACCAGGTTGTACATTTGGCCTGAACTTATGAATTTTCCCAAACTCTGCACAATCTTAAATTTTAAGACAAAATGATCTTATGGTTAAGAACAGGAAAAATCTTCGAGCCCCAGAACAGCACTGGGAAGGTGTCATATGAACGTAACAATTTTGTAAAACTATAAACTCTAAAAGGGTAAGGTGTGTAATGTTTCAGCATGTCTAATGTAGCTAATTGTCCAGCTATACGCTGACCTTTCTCTCTCTCAGACTTTCTGGCAATATGTTAATTCTCTGTAAAGCGCAGGCACTAAATGTCACGGCCCAAGAGAATCAGGACAACTCTGATTATCTCAGAGAAACACTAATTACAAACTGTCTTGTTTTGGTATTGCTTAATTTCTAATGGTAACCATGGCAATGGGTTTTGGGAAAGTTAGCATTGGAAAGTTAGCATCTTAGTCCTGCATTGGTGAGGATCTCCTGCCGAAATCAGGTTGGCCTTGCACAGTGAAAAAGTGGGTCATGTTTACAACCAGCAGCACACCTTACCAATTGCAGTGTGAATCATACTGAACACAACAACAACAAAATTACATTTATAGAGCATCTTTCACGTCGGGAGGACGTCCCAAGGCGCTGGACAGTCAGGGGTCAGGACCTGAGCATGAGAGAGGGATGGGGTAGGGGTGAGGGAAGACAGAGAGGTAGGAGGGTGACTGAAGGCATGATCGAAGAGGAAGATCTTGAGACCGGCCTTGAAGGAGGCAAGGGAGGAAGAGAGGCGAAGGGACTGTGGGATGGAGGTCCAGAGTGTGGGGGCAGAGAGGCTGAAAGCCCAGCCACCAATGGTAGGGCGGGTCTGGCGGGAGATATGGAGCAGGCTGGAGACGACTGAATGGAGGGAGCGGGCAGGTTGGTAGGGAGTTGCCTTAACACAACCAGGAGATGATGGCTTAAAATGAGTGCAACAACAACAACAACAACAAGATTTCATTTATAGAGCGCCTTTCACGTCGGGAGGACGTCCCAAGGTGCTGGACAGTTGGGTCGGGACCCGAGCAGGGGGCAAATGGTCAGGGTGAGGGGAGGGAAGGGAGGGAGCGAGGAGGGGGTAGAGAGTCGAGAGGGGAGCTGAAGGCACGGTCAAACAGAAAGGTCTTGAGACCGGCCTTGAAGGAGGAAAGGGAGGAGGCGGCGAAGGCACTGGGGGATGGAGTTCCAGAGCCTAGGGGCTGAAGGCCCGGCCACCGATGGTTAGCGCAGTTCACATTGTGCAATATAAGCCATTGTGGCAAATGTGAGTTACACCAGTCTCGGTCTGCATGGAACCATCCAAGAGCTTTTTAAACAGTTTTAAAGTGTTCACTGTGCGATAGATCCTTTTAATAACATTAATCAATGAAAACTCTTAATTTGAGCAGTGTGCATAGGGGTCATTGTGTACGTGAACTTCAGTCAGGATTTGTGCTTTGTACAGTTCCAATTTGATGCAATGTGGAACTGTGAGTACAAGTCTACTGCTGGAAGTAAAGTAACTTTGCTACTGACAGTATAAAAGCAGATTTCATAGGATGGGCACCTCTACCCGCTTTAGGATCATAGCTTTTGTGATTACTGTACACCTCACAGTGGTTTCTCTTTCATAATACAGTAATTTGCAATGTGAATTGAAAGCTTTTGGGAATGTTAATGTTCTGTATGTTCCTACATGCATGGCCTGTTACTGCACTGAACAGTGCCTTTACTCACGACTTCATTGGACCAGCTCAAGAAATTCTGTTCATTTTATTTGATAAGGCGCTATATCAAATGCAAGGATTATTATTATATTATTATTTCCAGGGTTTACTTCATTTTTTTTCTTCATTTGAAGTGGGATGGGGATTGTCTTGAAATCAAAGGCTTTAAAATATGGGCATTCATGTTATTTTGTGTGATATTTTAACTTAAATTAACTGGGTTCGATTCCCGGCAGGGCGAAACCTTGGTTTGCTTACTCCACACGCCTGATAAGAATCACTCCAAAAAAACAATAAAGAATTGGTCATTTCAATCCACTGCCACGTTTCGCCCACAAATATAAAGTCAATTCACTGTACAGTATATTCTGTGAAGCGCTGTCAAATGCAAGGATTATTATTATTATTACTATTATTATTAATTGTTTTTGTTTCTGAAACCACTTTGCCCAGCATATCACCAAAACTTGGTACCAAAGGGGAGAGAGGGATGGGGCAAGGTTTGCCCTTTATTGATAGTAGTTAACAAATTTCTATGCGTAAGTGGGATACATGGAGCTTGCAGTCTGGCTTGGATATTGTTAAAGCATGGTGATGTATCAAGACAGTGGTTGATAAAAATAAATACTAGTTAAGGAGCTCTGTGATTCCCAAGTAATGGGCAGAGTCAACAGAGAAGATGCATTGTGAGTCCAAGGGCAGAGCGCAAGTAATTTCCTGGACACTGGGTAGGTACATCACAAGGGGCAGAATTCCGCTTCCCACTTGTAAGGTGATGGAGATTTAGGAAAATAAATCTGAAAGATACAAAAACCTCAAACACCGCAGCCCCCACTCATGTTGATACGATAACTACTTAAATGAGAGTTTGCATGCTTTAGTGTAATATGCAGCCTGTCTAAGTGTGATATAACTGCATCAACCTCTGTAAAAATAAACAAAATGCTTGAATGCAATTAACAAATCTATACATTCTGAATGAAAAATTATAATTCTGCACATCAAGAAGCGAAATGTATCATCCCAACACTTTAGAGACACTTCAGTGTAGCTTTGAAATTCACTTCAGGAAATATTAAAATGTTATCTACAATACAATAAGGCAGTTTTCCGGGGAACAAAAACAATGGGTGGAATAAATCATATCACTAAGTAATTTGTTGAGCTGGATCTTGCGGATGTTTTGTTTGCCTCTCTTCTCATTTTAGGAAGGAAAGGGGGAAAATGATTTAAAAAAAACTGAAGGTTACAGTCTTTAAAGTTATGAGGGGTTTTGATAGTCAATAGGGAGAAATTATTTCTATTGGTCAGTGAGGCATCACAAGAGGTATCTACAGCATTTAATATAAACAGCAAAAGGGAAATTAGGATGATTTTTTTTATGCAGGGTGCTGTTAGGATGTGAAATGCCCTGCCAGGTGTGGTGGTCGAACTAGGATCCATATTGATCATAATCCTTAGCTTTCAATAGGGAACTAAATAGATATCTAAAATTAAATATTTTGCATGGGAATGGGGAAAACGCAAACAATAACGTCTCAGAGTGCTTATGAAGGGAATGGGACTGAATGGATTGCTCTTTCAAAGAGCCAGCACAGATATGATGGGCCAAATGGCTTTCTTCTGTGCTGTACAGTTCTGTGATTCAATAGAGAGCAAGAGAAATGTATTGGTGGTAGTAGATAGGGGATAGGAAGAGAATGCACAGGAAAGCTATCACTATATCATTCACATGCAAGGCTATCCAGATAACATGAGTGATCATTGACAACACGATGTCGCAGATTGGGCAAGTGCTCTCAAGTACTCGAGCAATGTTCAGCAGAGCAGAGCTCAGATTTTGTTGGAAATGCTTTTCAAATGCTTCTATTACTTCCTCCCACAGCTGTGCAAGCAGCTAAAAATGAAGCGCACTGCATTTGATGCGGTATGTTAAATAGTCCGATGATGATCGCAAGCTAAATGACTCACTTGGTCATTAGCGTCATGAGTTAAATGGGCCGACATTTGTCTGTGGCTGATAGTTTGGAAGGTCATACAGATCCCCAATGTTCAATTGGTGATCTTCAAGAATTCTAGAGCTGCATTTGCTAGCAACTCTTTCCTCTCCCTCCCAGAACTGATTTATATCAGAAACTTGTAGGTTTTAACAAGAGCATTGTCATCATAACTGTAAAGTTAGAGTTTATAATCGTAAAATTAGAACTAGACCAGTAAAGTGAAATCAGAAAAACAGAGTTGTGGAAATGTTGAATTCACTGCCACAAAAGGCTGGAAATACCTGACCAATTGAAATGTTTAAGAGGGAGGTAGATGAATGTTTGATAGACAGCGCGGTTGAGAGAGATGATATTTATGTGCAGATTACTCATGATCTAATAATGCGGTGGAGGAGTGAATGGTCTACTCCTTTTCCTATCTTATTATGTGTTCACGAAAACTCTTTGACAAGTTTTTCCATTTGTTGGAAGGCACTTAGCATGATGGAAAAGCATCAAAGCGAATCGCTACATCTCATCTTATCACAGAAACAATTGTGCACGGCTTCTTTTGGTTCCCCACAATAAATATATATGTAAACCTTCTTTAATACTTAAAAACAATTGCCACACCGATTTTATTATCAGTATGGACTGGACGCAGGTGCAAAATAAAATGTACTTAGACAACACATTCAGAGCAGTCAACCGTTATAAACGCTCCATAAAGTAAAAAGAAATTGTGAAGAATGAGCAAACAAATAACATTTGTGAGTATCAGCTCTGCTGGTGTTGTACTGGTCCCAATGAGATCCTAACAACCAGCTGAAAAGCTGCAGTGTCATACATCTGAATGAGTATTAATGCTTATTCCTCCCACTGCTTGTTTGAGTGAGAAGCTTGGCAGCTTGCCACCTAATAACTTCACTGCTGTGAACATTATAGGTTAGGAATGAAAGCCCACTGCCTGCTGCCAACTAAATAATCAGTTGTTATCTGTATATTAAACTTAGAAACCAAATGTTACACAGCAATGAGTGAGAGGTCAGGAAACATGCCACGATGCCTGTGCCAGTGAAATACATAGCAGCCCTCATTTTCTTCCGAGAACCATGTTTACATGTCAATTCCTAGAGCTTTACTCGGTGTGAATATCTACCAGAAGGTAAAGGAATTTCCTTCTAGCATTTAGGCTGGCGCGCCTGACTCATGTAGGAACATGGGAAATGCACAGGATTGGAAAATACCAGTGTGCCCATCTGGCTAGTCCTTGTTTCAACAAAAAACTTGCACTTATATAGCATTCTACATGCCAGATAGCAACCTAGTGAGCCCCACACAGTTCCTATAGGATTCCTTGGTTATTATTCCAAGATCTTCCTAATCCAGTATTTTCTTTGTGTGTAAATGTAATAAAGATTCCAGAAATACTCAATCTCTGATATGACTCCGCCAATTTCTAGGCCAAGTAGTTATCCAGTTATCAATTTTGCACCATCTGCTTCCAACACCTCCCTAGATAGGCAATTCCACACTCTCTTTCTGAAATGATTACATTTGAAATGTCTGTTCACCTTCGTCTCTTCTGAGCTTCATGTTGTTGAATTTGTGACTAAGTCTCAGTGTCCCAGCCGATAAACCCCCAGATGAGACTGATCATGTCTGTTTGTGGGACATTACTGTGCATGAAATTGGCTGCCGGGTTTATGAACTTTTGTGTGGGCAAGTTGGATTTGCCCTGCTCTTTGCAGAGATTGTACTGTTGTACTGTATTCCGAAGTGCTTCACAATACAGTACAATACTACAATTTACATTTATACAGTGCCCTTCACCTTGGGAGGACGCACAAAACTCTACCCCCATCACACCAGTGCTTCCTGGGCTCACACTGGTTCCCAATTTACCAAACAGATCAATTTCAAGACCTCTCACTCATTTTGAAATCCCTCTATGTACCTCCTTACCTATCTGACTGGCTTATCCCCTACTCCACCATCTACTGGCTCCGCTCAGCTGGCTCTGGCCTCCTGTTTGTCCCTCGTCCCCTCTGCTCCTCCATCGGCAGCCATGCTTTCAGCTGTACGCCCCAAAATTCTGTAACTCTCCCCCAATCCCTCCATCTTGCCTACTCCCTCCCCACTTTCAATCCCAGCTAAAGATCTTCCTTTTTGATCATGCTTATGGTCACCTCCCCCTCCCCTATCAAATGTGCAGAGTTAGAGTGCATTCCTCTAAAGGGCAATATGTTAAGAGGGTTTTTCATGCAAGTGAACATTTCTTCAAGCAACAATTAATTGCTCAGTCTTAATGGGACTGTTTGCAAAACTAAGTCTTTCCATTATTTTACATGAAGGGTGCTGTACATATTTAAGTTGTTTTTTTGCTACTCCAAGGAATTCATAGATTTAGAAGATGTTTACATCACAGAAGACCATTTGACACATGCCAGTACCGGTACTAGCTCCACGACTGGAGTTGTCTACTCTGTAATAATCCTTGCATTTGACATACCACATCTTCAAGACGTCTCAAAGTGTTTCACACAATTTTATTCTGAAATGTAGTGACTCTGTATTTGTAAGCAAACACAGTAGCCAATTTGCATACTGCATACTGAAAACAGTAATGAAGTGAATGACCATTTTTTTTATCCTGGTCTGTTGACCTGGAAGGTTAGGAGACTGAGAGAAACTCCCTTCTCTTTCCCATCTCTTAGTGTCATGGGAAAAGCTGAGGAGTCTGGCGAACAGGGCATTGTAATAATCAAGCTTGGACGTGATGAAGGTGTGGATGAGAGTCTTGGAGGTCCAGGTAGGGGTAATGGTGGAGATGAGCGATGTTGCAGAGGTGAGGCAAACCAGAATAAGTGAAGGCTCGTTTGTAGGGTTTGAAGAAGAGTTGGGAGTCAAACAAAATACTGTGTTTCAGTGCAAAAGGCCAAGTGAATAGAAGCTCAGAAGATAGAATGTCATCACAATACTGGCACTACTGGCTCCAGGAAGAAAGAAGAGTGTGAGAAACTCAGACAGATGAGAATACTGTATAACTGGCATTTTTTTGTGGCCCATTTAACTTAGCTATTTTTGCATTTGGAAATTTTTGCGTGAAATTGGATGAGCCACGAACGATAAACAAATTAAACTTTACCTTCATTTTAATGGGATAAGGCAGTCCTGTCCTTAGCGTTTGTGTAGAAATGCAAAGCAAGAGACAGGGCTCTTTCATAATACAAACAGCAGCCGTCAAGTTAAATGGGTTTACAGTACACAACAGTGGTAAACCAGTCAGACTAAAAGGAATTAATATCGATGGAAGAAACATTAGGTTAGTTAGAAATTCAAGCAGGACTGAGAAGTCATTTAAGACGTTTACTAGGAAATATTAATTGTTGAACAAAACATTTATACTGGAGAAAGACCTTGGTGTAGTAACCAAGGTATTCTATAGGACCTGTCCGGAGCTTACTAGGATGCTAGATACGAGAATACAGTAGAGTCCTGTAGCTCAGTGGTTAGAGCACTCGCTTTGCAAGTGAGAGACCTGAGTTCAATTCCAGGCAGAGGGCGAAACCTTGGGCAAGCTTCCTTACTCCACACAGAGCCTAATAATAATCCTTCCAAAACCAAAAACAATAATAAATTGGTCATTTTCAATCTACGGCTGTTTGTGGGACATTGCTGTGCGCAATTGGCTGCCACGTTCGCCCACAAATATACAGTCAATTCACTTTACAGTGTGTTCTGTGAAGCGCTTTGGGACGTCCTCCCGACGTGAAAAGCGCTATATCAAATGCAAGGATTATTATTATTATTATTATGCTATCCTGTGTGTGGGGTGCTATAATAATAACAATAATAATAATCATTGCATTTGATATAGTGCCTTATCATAATCGTCGTGACGTCCCAAAGCATTTCACAGGATATACTGTGAAGTGGATTTGACTGGGTATTTTGAGGGCAAATGAAGCAGACAATTGGCACACAGCAGTGCAGGAATGAGGGTCCAATTTTATTTGGGGGATTGTTGGCCAGAACCCTGGGAGAAACTCCCTTCTCTTTTCGAATAGTGCCATTGGATCTTTAACGTCCACAAAAACAGGTAGATGGGACCTCGCTTTAACGTCTTATCTAAAGGACAGCACCTCCAACAATGCAACCCATGTCAGCTTAAACTGTGTAATTTCAGATTCCTACGTAGAGCTTGAACCCACAACCTTCTGACTCAGAGGTGAGAGTGCTACCACTGAGGCCGACTGACACATGACATATAAGTGCAAGTTGTTGTTGTATTTGAGTCCTCACAACGAAGGCTTATAGCATAAACATTCCATTGGCACAACGGAATTCTTTGACTTCAACAACAACAACAACAACTTGGATTTATATAGCACCCTCCACGCCGGACGGCGCCTCAGAGCGCTTTGCAGTAACAGATCCCGGGGCTGAGCCAGGGCGAGGGGGAGGAAGGTGACCAAAGGTGCGATCGAAGAGAAAGGTCTTTATCAGAGACCTGAAAATAGGAAGAGAGGGAGCGAGGTGAAGGGAATGAGGAAGGAAGTTCCAGAGCCTCGGAGCATAGTGGCTGAAGGCACGGCCAGCAAGGGTGGAGTGCAGGATTCGGGGGACGAGGAGGAGGCCAGACCCGGAGGAACGAAGGCAACGGGCACTGTTTTGAGGAGAGAGGAGGTCAGAGAGGTAGGGAGGTGCAGAGGAGTGGAGGGATTTGAATACAAAGGCGAGGATCTTGAAGACTTCCTCACCATATACTAAGTAACTTAGTAAAAGGAATGATCATTGCAAATGGAAGACAGCAATCGATAGACAGCAGTGAAGAAGCTTTTGATGACTGGTAACATGAGGAGACAGGCTATAAATATTGACAACGTTTGCGAACTGAGTAAATCAAAATTGACAAGGAAGAATGAATGCAGAATGAATTCACTGAGCTGCAGTTACCCCAAGTTTGAGGTCACATTACTGTACTTAGTTCAGTGAATCTTATTTACTGCTGTTTGATGAATTGAAGTGAGATCTCAGAGGTACGCACTGAGACTAGTGTAAAGCGGGCCACTCACAGAAAGTATGGGATTAAATATTGCTGCATAAATTATCAGCGTGCTAGTTAGCCATTAATAATTATAATCCTTGTATTTGATATAGTGCATTTCACATCAGTGGGACATATCCTGTGAAGGCTTTGAGATGTCTCAATGATGTGATAAAGCACTATATCAAATGCAAGGATTATTATTATTATTATCTCAAAGCGCTTCACAGGATTTACTGTAACGTATAGTAACTGCTTTTTTAGAGGAATGTGGAAGCAAATATATGCGCAGCAATGTCCCAGAAATTGCCATGAAGAGAATGTTGAATTCTGGAGTGTCAGCCTAAAAGCTGAGTTCAAAGTCCTGATGTGGGGCTTGAATTCACAACCTTATAATAATAATAATAATAATAATAATAATCCTTGCATTTGATTTAGCGCTTTTCACGTCGGAAGGACATCCCAAAGCGCTTCACAGAACACACTGTAAAGTGAATTGACTGTATATTTGTGGGCGAACGCGGCAGCCAATTGTGCACAGCAATGTCCCACAAACAGTCGTAGATTGAAAATGACCAATTTTATTATTGTTTTGTTTTGGAGGGATTATTATTAGGCGTGTGGAGTAAGGAAACTTGCCCAAGGTTTCGCCCTCTGCCTGGAATTGAACTCAGGTCTTTCACTTGCAAAGCGAGTGCTCTAACCACTGAGCTACAGGACTCACAGGCGAGAGAGCTACTGACTGAGTCAAACTGACTCCCTGTTTTGGATAGGAAGTCTAGATATTAATAGAATAGTGATTGAGTGACTAAGATAATTCAAGTTATCAGGTGAGAACCAAACCGGATGTGAGTTCCGGTTTGGGAAATGAATGAATACTGCATAAAACGCTGGGCTCTAATTTGCAATATTCACAAGTCCGAATGGCTGCTTTAATTGCAACTTTTGAGAAATTCGCAGCTGTCAAATCGGAAATGCCAAGTCGGCAATGTCCAGGCACAAAATCCAGCAACTGAAATAAGGAATAGAGTTTGAGACTGAACACAGTCCAGAGCTTTAAAATACAACAACGACAACAACACAGTTCATACTGCACCCTTCACGCAGATTAGGATCTGAGAGTGCTGGTGCACAGTGGCCGGATTGGACACTGAGTAAGGGAGAAGGGGGAGGGCATTATAGCAGTCAGCCCACAGCTCCAATATACTGCAAAGTTTGGAAAATAGAAGAACGAGAAGAAACGAGTACAACATTAACAAACCTCCAGTGTGACATAATAATAAAATAATAATAATCCTTGTATTTGGTATAGTGCCATATCACGTCGGAAGGACATCTCAAAGAACTTCACAGGAATTGCTGTGAAATTGAATGACTGGGTATTTGTAGGCAAATACAATTGCAGCAGTACAATTGCACATAGCAATGTCCCACAAACAGTCATGAAGCCATTGACCAATTTTATTTTGTGGGATTGTTATTTGGGGTGCCAGTATACCGGGAAAACTCCATTCTCTTTTCGACCAGTGCAATGAGATCTTTAACGGCCACCTGAACAGACAGTCAGAGCCTTGGTTTAACGTCTTATCCGAACTATGGCAAAAGTGACAATGCAACACCCCTCTTGCAGTGCATTGGATGTCATTTTAGACTATGTAAATTTAAATCCTGATGTGGGTTTTACAGCTTACAAGAGATTATATGAGATTTTTTCCCTCTGTGGAGAATGATAAATACATTTCAATTTATAATGAAATGTTCTTAGCAAAAGGATCACTATTATGGTTATTATTATTGTTATTTTCCCTGTCTGTGTTCTTTTGCAGTTGCAAAAACTTTATAAATTAAACATCTGAATAAATATCTGAGAAATGGGCTGAAGATTATAAGGATAATTACAGACATAGCTGACCAAACAAGCAAGGAGTTACCGAAGTGTATAAAATTTTAATTGGAACTGACAAAGTAAACCCAGGTCAAAACTTTTGGAAGCACCAAGGCAGTAGAACAACAGGACACAGGTTTGGAAGTTTTTCCTTTACTCAGTGGGCAATTAACAAGTGGAAAAGATTGGCAGGAGGAGCAGTTGAAGCCAAGACACTGAACTCATTTAAAAAGGAGTTTGATGCTGTGACTGGAGCATGGTAGGGTGGATATTTTGAAAAGACGAGATCAAATGGGCATCTTCTTCATCAACATCAATCTTATAATCTTGTGAAATCCCCTGGTGAACAGTTCTATTGGGGTCATAGAACTGGCACGTGCCAGAGATGAATAATGTAGATTGTATTTTTAGATTGATGCAGAGTTTTCACTCTATCTATGCAGTTCAGGGAGATCAGCGAAATTCCATCTTGACCTGTGGTGATTCATTTGATTTAGGGCATTATATACTTTGGCTGAGGAAAATCATGTGCAAATTATACCCAACGTGAGAAGTGAAAGATGAGCTCAGTGACTCTAAAGAGGACTTTTCATTTTCTTATTTCAGACTAGTCTATGTAGAATTAATTCAGATTGCCTGTGTGCTAACCTGCAGTATCATGACACAATATGATTCAGTGAATGTCAAACTGTATTGCTCCATTTACCATAGCAACCTACGAGGGACTAAACAACAATACTTTGAAAACTGAATACTCTGTCTCCGTGAATACAGAAGTGATAGCTCACATCATTAATAGAACAAAAGGATGGTTAATGACAAACAACAACAACAAAATTACATTTGTAAAGCGGCTTTCACATCGGGAGGACGTCCCAAGGCATTGAATAGTCGGGGATCAGGACCTGAGCGTGTGGGGAGGCAAGTTTGGGATGAGGGAGGACAGAAAGGTAGGAGGGCGGCTGAAGGTATGGTTGAAAAGGAGGGTCTTGAGTTGTGCCCTCAAGGAGGCAAGGGAGGGAGCAAGGTGAAGGGATTGTAGGATGGAGTTCCAAAGGGTGGATAATGGATAATGTTTTATTCTACTAACTTTTAACTACCTGAAACAATGCTCTGATAAGATAGCCAGTAGCAGGTTTAAAGGGAGTTAAGGAGGAACTTCTTGACACAGAGGATAGTGAGAAACTGTTGTTGAAGCAAAAAGCATCAACATAATTCTGAGAAAACTTAATTCATACATTCTGGAGAATATAAAACTCACACACCACTCCATTACTCATCCCCTTCGCTTAACCGCCTCCAGCCTTCTGCACATCTCTCAACCCCTTGAGTATCGGCAGCTGTACTTTCAGCCACCGTGCCCCCAAACTTTTGGACTTAGTGCTTCAATCCCTCCATCTTGCCCCCTCTTTGCTCGGCTTCAGATAACACCATGCCTATGATCATCTCCTCTTTCTCCCCAGCTTAGCATCAAGCTCAGTCATTATTTGTGGAGTCCTGTAGCTCAGTGGTTAGAGCACTCGCTTTGCAAGCGAGAGATCTGAGTTCAATTCCAGGCAGGTCAGGGCAAAACCTTGGGCAAGTTTCCTTACTCCACACAGAGCCTAATAATAATCCCTCCAAAAACCAAAAACAATAATAAATTGGTCATTTTCAATCGACGACTGTTTGTGGGACATTGTTGTGCGCAATTGGCTGCCGCGTTCGCCCACAAATATACAGTCAATTCACTTTACAGTGTGTTCTGTGAAGCGCTTTGGGACGTCCTCCCGATGTGAAAAGCGCTATATCAAATGCAAGGATTATTATTATATTATTATTATTAAGCACTCTGAGATGCTATCCCATGTTAAGGGTGCTATATAAATGCAAGTTGCTGTTGTATAGGAGAAGAGAAGAGTAAGGGTGAAGACTTGTGTGGAGTATAAACTATGGACTAGTTTAGTCGAATGGTCTGTTTCTGTGCTGTGAAGTTCTATGTAATTCTATGTCATTTTTGCTTTGTGCTTTTTTCAGTTTTGAAAGTGCATTCTAATTCATTTCAAACACTTTATTTTTTGAACTATCTTCACTGCTTGAAAACTTGAATTGAATCAACAATTTCCTTGAAGTGATTAAGAAATATAGAGAGAGAAAGAGAAAAAGAGAGAGGGAAAGAAAGAGGGAAAGAGAGATAGACAGAGGGAAAGAGGATGAATGTGGGAAATAAAGAATAAGGAATTTTTTCTTTTAAAAAATCTCTCAGAAGATAATCTTCATTGATTCATTACGTTTTTGTTCATGAGAATAGTTAACTTAGTCTTGAAATCACCTTTGTCGATTCCCACTGGTCCTTTGCTGAAACATTAACATCACTCCAGACGTTTAGCCATCAAAACTCAGTGCTGCTTCACAAATGTATTATACAGTTAATGGTCCATCACTGGGCTTGGAATCACTTATTGTGGCAATGTACCATATTTTACTTATCTTATCAAATCACTATCTTACTGCCACTAAGACGTGCCCGGACATTTATTTCCAGCCACTCCCAATTACTTCATCTGGTCCAATCTTTCAAGTTAGTTGAATCAAAGCTGATCTTTACTCCCAAGTGCATGCTTTCTTTTCCTTCGCATTCATCCATATTAAATGTAATTTGCCCATCTTCAGTCAAACTGCTTTAGACTCTCCAGATCCTTGTGAATAACATCAGCCTCCGTTGCTCTGCTTGTCTCCTCACACAATCTGTTATCAGCAGAGCAAAACATTTTCCTTTCAGTAACCTTGTAGAGATCATTTGTGTAACCTGTGAAGCACTTCATCTCAGCTCAAATTATTTATAAATGGTAAGGTAACTTTTAGTGTAATTGAGTGTTGTCCCAAATTCAAGGATTTCTCACAATGAAGTCTCTTGACCTTCGTCACTAAAAGATAACATTAAAAATCCCCAAGGAATTGCTTTCACAATTTTTTTCATCAGCTGGGTGTCTGACACATACAGAAACATGCTTAAGAGCATCCAAACCAAACTAAGAGGTCCACAAAGGCGTGGAAATGTTGTTTGTGTCTGAAATGGAATACACACTCTCTTTGTTGTATTAGGCTCAGGTTGGCAAGAGCCAAGGCTTGAGGACACCAGGTTGTGCATTGGGATACTGCTCGAAATTAACCAGCTAAACTCACACAGTTTGCCATTAAGAGAACTGTCCATCACATTTCCCGTTTTTTTAAGAAACATCACAATTTTCGTTTCATGGTTTGCTTCAGATCACTGTAGCTCAGTGGTTAGAGCACTCGCCTTGCAAGCGAAAGACCTGGGTTTGATTCCCAGCAGGGCAAAATGTTCTGCAAGTTTCCGTACTCCACATACCTCTGTTTACCTAGCAGTAAGTAGGAACCTGGCTGTTAGTAGAAATAATAATAATAATAAATTGGTTACTTCAATCCACGACTGTTTGTGGGACACTGCTGTGAGCAATTTGCTGCTGCATTTCACCCACAAAATATATAGTCAATTCACTTTACAGTATATTCTGTGTAGCATTTTGAGACAGCTCGAATATGTGGTAAAGCACTATATCAAATGCAAGGATTATTATTATTGTTATATTTAATTCATTCACTTCAGGTGATTCATTAGTGTAACAATGTAACAATTCAATTACTTAGCATTTTGGGGCAGCATTTCTCCAATGACAAAATAGAGTATACTTTACAGTATATTCTTTGAAGTGCTTTGAGATGTCTCAACTATGTGATAAGGCACTATATCAATTGCAAGGATTATTATTATTACTATTGCATTTCCCAATATGCCAGTGTGCAGCAAAGATGCAAGCTGGTTCATCACAGCAAGCCTTGGGACATCATTCCAACGTGAATGGCGCTATATGACTATGATTTGTTATTGTTGTTGTTGGCTTATTCTGCAGTGAGTCAACCAGTTGTTCGTCCAGTTTGGAAATTGTTGGATATGAAGGAATTTTGTTGGATTGTGTTTTGTGGAATGCACTTTATTCAGCTAATTCTGAATCACAATTTACCCCAAGCCTTGGCTCTTTACAGCCTGCGTGTAATACTCTCTGGAATTAATTAAGCAGGATGTGTCCCTCAAGGCAGAAGAGTGCGCATTTCATTCCAATCCATGGAAATTTCCATGTGTGGGTGGGATAATAATAATAATAATAATAATAATAATAATCCTTGCATTTGATATAGCGCTTTTCACGTCGGGAGGACGTCCCAAAGCACTTCACAGAACACACTGTAAAGTGAATTGACTGTATATTTGTGGGCGAACGCGGCAGCCAATTGCGCACAGCAATGTCCCACAAACAGTCGTAGATTGAAAATGACCAATTTATTATTGTTTTTGGTTTTGGAGGGATGCATGGAATTCTCAGTTTGGATTGGAGACTCTTAAACATGGAGAAGGATTTCCATATGTGTCAGACACCCAGCTGACCTCCCAAAATGTCACCCCATTTTGATTTTAGCTCTGCCTCTTGTCCACTTGACAGCTACTCCTCCTGAATCGGCCGCACTACTCACTGGACGTCTGCTATCTGTCCTTTCAATAGGGTGTGGGGAACCTTGACTTTGCTTTCTCAATTTTTTTACCCATTTCAGTTGATCACTGTGAACAGTGTCAAGGAGGTCAGTCTTTGCTGCGAGAGATGATTGAATTAGTTATTTCATTAGCATTTGTCCACCTCGAATGAATATTCCTTTGATGAGATTTTTGAAAGCTTGGCATGCTTCAGTTCACACTGAGTTAATTATGTATACTGCTTTTGATATAATCTCCATTCAATATATCAGATGCAATTTATTCCAAATAGAGGACGTTGGATCTATTATTAGTTAACTCAAATCTTAAAAATTGAACATCTTCTTGCAGTTGTCCCTAAGATTTGCACATCATTTGCACTGAGTATCATGTAAGTGATACTCTACCTTGTTTTCTTCACTGCTTACAATAACTCGTATTAAACGTCATTTTTGCATATTTTCTGCTTAATTTTTTTTATGTATATGTGCATGTTTTCTTTCCGTTAATACAGTAGAACCTTGTTATAATCCAGCATTTGAGATCCATAAATTTCATCCACCGAATGCTATAACAGGTTGTGATAACTGGTTTTACTGCCATATGTGCTGCCAGCCAGTTCACTTTCTGTTCGTCCGTCAGTTTCTTCAATACAAGAAAAGAATGGATGACTTCTGGATTATCGGGTCTCCATTAATGTCACTTCCCATTTGCTGTTCACCACACTGTAACAGAACATCTGAGTCCCTGGGGCTTGAACCCGCCACCATGTGACCCAGAGACAAGAGGACTGCAGACTGAGCCAGGCTGACACCTTGGGCTTCAGGGGGAAGTTATGTTGCTTAAAAGAGATTTTGTTTTTCTTCAATGCAGAACTAAAGTTCCAAGAACTCAATTTTGCAGTTTCTTTTTGAGGTGTGATTAGTGATGCATAGTGTATCTAAGGCCAAGTACATCAAAACTAGAACAGTATTAAATTATGTGGACAAAAATATTTTTTGTGTAGTTCACTGTCCCAAATCATTTGATATCCTCTAAAATCCGACATCACAGATGTCGATTATCCTGCAATTTCCTGTTTCATATGCACCGCTGTATATCAATGAGTCACTCACAAGTATAATAAATAACCAATGCATTTTATATTGTGCCTATGATATTGAAACGTCTCAAAGCATTTCACAGCAATTATTATTTGTAGGCAATTATAATAGTGACAGTTTCCCTCAGTGAGTGGGATAGCTGGGCAACAGTGTTTCTTCACATTACACAAAACAAGACAAGACAAGACAAAGTAGCCTGCTAATGGCAGGGGAGATACTCAGATAAAATAGGAAAGCAAAGCTTCCTTGCTACAGACACACATACACACAAATCCAATACACACAGTTTTTTTATATAATCACACAAACACTGTGAAGCCCTGTTATAATCCATTTCACTATAACGCCAATTCGCTTATAACGTGGTTGCAATGTAACCCTCAGTCACTGTGCATGAGAGCACAGGACTCGCTCTCAAATGGCCAAAGGCCAGGTCGGTAGCTCACCGTTGTCACTTCCTGCACGTGCATAAAAAGTGATGTCTGTGACAACACAGAAATATCCAATTTTTTGCTTCCTGCACTTAAAAAAAATATGGTCAACCTCCAGGTCATCCATTCACGGACAATGTTCCGGATGTTCCTGCTCCTGGCACTGGTTGCTGCTCTCCGCTTCCCCACCCGAGTCGCCACTGTTCCTGTGTGAGCCTCAACAGTGAAGGTCACCAACCACCTGACTGCAAAGAGCATCACAGCCAAGCCTGAGCTCTCCCCATCCGGCTGCCACACACAAACAACCAGTAAAGAAGAGGCTTTAAAGGAGCAGGAACCCAGGGTAGTTTTTACCTCCGTAACCCTGGGAAAAACAGGGTTACTTTAGCCTTCCATGTTGTCCCAGCTGGGAGTAACAAACACAGCAAAGCTAGCACCTTATCTATAATCTGCAGTCTTATCCTCTGCACCATTGGGGCTAACCCACAACACCCCCTCTTATAACAACAACAACAACAACAACAAAATTACAGTTATTGAGCGCCTTTCCTGTCGGGAGGACATCCCAAAGCACTGAACAGTCAGATGTCGGAGCCCGAGCATGGGGGGGAGGGGTGGAGGCAGAGAGGTGGGAGGGACGGTCGAAGAGAAGGGTCTTGAGACCGGTCTGGAAGGATGCAAGGGAGGAAGCGAGGTGAAGGAACTGTGGGATGGAGTTCCAGAGTGTGGGGGAAGAGAGGCTGAAAGCCCGGTCACCGATGGTGCTTCATATACATCCTCTCCTATAACTTGTTCCCACTCATGGTCCCCATCCCTCTCAATTACTCATCCCTCACCATCTAGGCCACATGATTCCTTTGTTCTCTCTCCTGCGAGCCACAGGGCCTTCCTCAATACAGTTTGTGGGGGATAGAGGGAGCTCAGTGGATCAGTTTAACAACAAAAACTTGCATTTATGTAGCGCCCTTCAGGCGGGGCAGCTTCCTGGAGCATTTACAGCTTTTATACCCACCCCAGCTCTGCCCTTCTCCCTCTCAGATGGGGTGCGAGGCTCCTTTGGTGAGACCTCATTGCCTAGTTGCCCCCCACATTACCAGTCTCAAAGTCGATTCTACGCCCCACACTAATAATTTAATTATTATTATTATTATTTAAGGGACAAGGCTGTAATTCTCAATATGCGTCCAGGTGAGTGTGCGTCAAAATAGAATCGCATCATTACCATCTAGGCCTACACTAGTGCAAAAAAGATCGACGAACAGTTGCAAATCTTTGACTGAGTGAAATGGGCCATCCTTTAGAAAGCGTTCACCCCCTCAAAATTATGTCACTGCTTCTCTGCAGTCGTCTCCACCGTGACACAAATTCCCATCTGGAAATATGGCCATGCCTGCGAGCTGATCTGCCAGGTGCCAGATCAAACTTTGTGTTAGTCACAATCAGAAGGATTAGACACCACGGCCAAAAACTTCTTGGGGATTTTTCTTTTTTTTAATTGTTATTCTTCATTGCGGACTAAAGAGTCACAAGATATTTGCAAATGCACCAAGAAAATACACACTTTGGAAAAATTAAACTACAAAAAAGAAAGGTATGATTGGAATTGACGCTGGAATGGAACAGCAGCAGACATTGACAACCAGTGTCTTGATTCAATAATTGCAAAGCCAAGGTATTCTGCTGTCAGAACGGTATCTTGATATGGTTACCCAGCAAATTTGATCGATACATATTACCATTGCACCATAAAAGTCATTACCTGCAGCAGTCTTACAGGGGCTTGAGAGTGTAATAGATTCCTGACTGTCAGTTTTGTTGGATTCTGTCTGTTTGTTGGAGACTTATATTATTGTCATGGATCTTCACTGTTATACAATCCCCCTCACAAACGTATTGCGTTCTTCTGTGAATTAACTTTCCTGCTCTCCAAAAGTAACATGCAATGAACATCAATACTCAGCGTGTAAAGCCTATTTTTATATATTATGCAGCTTCCCATTTTTTGCATATGTGTTTTTTTTGTGTGTATGTGTGTGTGTGTAAGGGTAGGGTGGGGGAGAATTGGTGTTTTAAGACCTCTTTTCTCCTATATTTTCTTGAGTAGTTTTAAAACTGTTACAAGGCTTCAGAGATTTGTCGATACATTTCAATTCCCAAAATATTGGCTGAAAGGGAACATTACAGACTCCTCAATCAGTGCCCCATCAAGCAGAAGGCCGGAGTCAGTCGAAGGCTGACACTCTGGTGCAGTGCTAAGAGGAGCACTGCATTGTTGTCATGTCTTGGCAGGAATAGCTGTCAATTCACTTTACAGTATATTCTGTGAAGCGTTTTGAGACGTCTCAATAACATGATAAGGCGCTATATCAAATGCAAGGATTATTATTATTGTAGCCATGTGGAGTTTATCCCTTTCAACTTTGTCCAGATGCGTTTCAGTTTTTGATGGAATATAGGAACAACAACAACAAGATTCCATTTATAGAGCGCCTTTCACGTCAGGAGGACGTCCCAAGGCGCTGTACAGTTGGGTCAGGACCTGAGCAGGGGGGAAATGGTCAGGGTGGGGGGAGCGAAGGGAGGGAGCGAGGAGGGGGTAGAGAGTCGAGAGGGGAGCTGAAGGCTCGCTCAAAGAGAAAGGTTTTGAGACCGGCCTTGAAGGAGGAAAGGGAGGAGGCGGCGAAGGCACTGGGGGATGGAGTTCCAGAGCCTCGGGGCTGAGAGGCTGAAGGCCCGGCTACCGATGGTAGGGCGGTTGGGGCGGGGGATGTGGAGCAGACCGGAGCCAGAGGAACGGAGGGTACAGGCAGGTAGGTAGGGGGATAGTAGGTCGGAGAGGTAGGAGGGAGCAAGGCCGTGAATGGCCTTGTAGGTGAGGATGAGGATCTTGAATTCGTGGATCTTGGAACATAAGAAAACAAGAAGAGCTGGAGATTTTTTTAGCTCTCTTCATCGTTTAATCCCAATACGTTGCCTTTTCACCATACCCCTTAAAACCTATACTAACTATCTGTCTGTCTGGCTCTTTCAAACAACTCTGCTCTAAAAAGTATAATCTCAGTCTACCTAAGCTCCCATCATAGCTAAACTCCTTCAGCTCAGGTATTAATCTAATTCAGCGGTTTTCAAAGTGAGGGACAAAAAATGGTGGGGGGTTGGGGGATGGGGGGGTTAGCGGAAGAATGCAATAGGTTCAGGGTGCATGAGCCCTTTATAAACAATGTCAGATTATTTCTCCTTTTCTTTTTAAGCACATTTGGCAAATGAACTTCTCCTGCTCGAAGATGTGATAAGGCGCTGCATCAAATGCAAAGATTATCATTATTATTCATAATTAAAATAAAGTATTCTCTTAATAGCCTCCTGAGAGCCACTGATGCGCCTGGCTATCACATATGCCATGAGCCACATTCTAAGATCTTTGGTGTTGACCACACCCCTTCACTAAATCTTTTGTATGATTAATATACATTTCAGTCTGTCATCCATTTCATTTACCTCTTGCAGATGATTGCTGAACACGTTTGTCAATGCAATGACAGAACCCCAGACAATGGAATATCAAATCTATGTCGCAATGCTCCGCTGGTGCACATTCTCTGTGAAACTCATGTGCATTCATGCAAGAAATTTGAAAAGCAAACTCAGACTTAGCTTATGTTCCTCAAAAATATATAAATGCATAACCTGCATATACAGTTTCTGCAAAGATACGAATAGCAAGGCACAACATAATGCAAGGAACCACTGGCCCAAATGGCATATCTACAATTATACAGTCACTGCATTTTACATTATGCTGACTATAGCTAAGATTCCTGTAATTTTTTTTGCAGACTTCACTGTTGGTAAGGTAACATTCATCAGGGATGGAAATATATTTTGTAACTTTGAAACTCTTACCTGTCCCTACCTATCTCTGTGAACTCCAGCAGTCGCAATCTGTCACTATCCACTCTCTTCTCTGCTAACTCACATATCCTGCATCCTCCACCCCACAAGCTTTCAAACACTTTGCTCCCGTTCAATGGAACTCTCTCCCAAAACTCCAAAGACTCAGATTCCTCTCTCTCTGCTTTCAAACCCTTCTAAATATTGTCCCTTTTCATTGTTAAGCTCTTTGAAATGTTACTCTACTTAAAAAGCTTTATGTGCAAGTTGTATCTTTCATGAATTTCTGATTGAAATATCCCACACAATTAGACTTTTTCTCCCTCCTGGTTCCGGGGAATCAGATATAAATATAAAAATTCTGCTGGATCCTGTTGTCTTCCTTCAGAAATGTGAATCCCTTTTCTATATGAAAAGTAAACTAGAGACAGCCAAGTTGTGAGGCGTCCAGCAGAAAACCAACAGAAGTACAACGTTTTCCCATGTTCAGGGCTCCTCCAAAGTGGACCTAGCAACAGAAGCTTTCCTTTAGGATCCTGATTGTCCTATGAATTCTATTTATATCTGTGCTCAGTTAGCATCAGTGGATTGTGTAGAGGCGTGATCGGTTATTGCCCAAAGGAGCCATCCATTCGTTCTTCATATGGTCTTGTTCAAAATAAAAGAAACAATGAGTTGAGCCAGTGAAGTTACCTGCATGATTTCATGCTTGGTGTTGTAGACTGTGTGCAGTATGACAGAGCAACATCCCTTGAAATGTATGTGTTCAATAGAATTGTGCCGTGAGACTATGTTTTCCTCATGGATGCAGCTCACTATCATTAAGTAGCAGAGACAATGCACACGGCAGTCACCTTAACTGCTAGAAGTGGAATGGGAATACAAGTTTATATATATATATATCTACACACACACTCACACACACATACAAACAGAGACAGAGCGAATGCCGTTGATAGTGATAAAAACCTGGGATGAGTTCTAATTACTTTACATATTGCTGCTCAGAGGAACATTGGAAAAAGAGTAGGTACTTTGGTCTGTCAAACCTGCTTATTATTATTTCCATTTTATTAGAGACTTTAGATTTTTAGCACCATTTCCCTGCTGGTTCTCCATATCCCTTAATATCAAGATATCTATCTTCCTGTTAAACATTTCAGTTCGCATCTATGAACCTCTGGGGTACCCAGTGCATGCCACATTCTGACTCCTTTGTCTGGTTCCATTTTTAACCAGTTTAGCTCTAATTATAAGATTATGCTCTCTTGTTCGGGATTTGTCTACCAGAGGGAAAGAGTTGATTTCAAATCCACTGTTTCAATTTCCATTTAACCATTTAAGAGTCAGCCTGGCTCGGTTCCTAGCACTCTGAGTCAATAAATTGCGTATTCAAGGGCCACATCAGGATTTTGAGCTTATAGTCTAGGCCAGTGCTGTAAAGCTACAGCCTACGGGCAGGTTTCAATCTTCTTGAAGGCTATTTATCCTCCTCATATCATTCACCATCCTGCATAGTTTGGTATCATTAACAAATGCTCTAATATTACGAGTATCTCCTCTGAATCATGTATGAATAATGTGAACAGCAGGAAACCCAGAACAGATGTTTGTAGAGTTCTGCTGGTCAATGGCCCAAGATAAAGCTTCCATTACCAATCATTTATCCTTTTCATTGCTATAGAGGTTTTCAATCCAATGAGCCATTTTGCCTGTTAATTCTATGTGGAACTTTATCAAACTCATTCTGCAAATTACAATACATTATATTCACTGGATAGTTCTCAGCCACCAATTTAGTTTCTTTCAGAAATAAGTTGAATTGATTTGGAAGGCATAATTTATCGTTTTCAAATCCACGTTAACCTCTCTTTAAAAAGAGCACTATCACGTTTTACAATAAGCATCCGCACTCCAGATGGGTATTGATAGTATTCCCTTCAATGATCTCAAACATTTTTCCCCATTTAAAAATATTAAGCTAATTGGTCTCTAATTGCCACTCACATTTCACCTCTTTACTATTTCATAATATTCCTGCAGCTGACAATTGATTCTCTTTCTTTAATCACTTGGAGCTCATTCTAACAGAAAGACAATGCAGTACTTGCTTGTGATTATATAGTGCAGTATGAAGCTCCAATCTAAGATTCAAGCTGTTTAACCAATATTTGTAATATCATCCTAATTTCTTTATCAAACAAAATTAATACTACTTTTGAAAGAGAGACTGATGATTAAGCAGAGTACAGTGTTTGAGTAGGGATTTCCTTGATGCATTTGGGATTCAGTCAGACTCTTTATCTAAGCCCAAAGGCATTGAAAGACACAAAGTTAACTGTAGCTCCGAGTAATAAAAAAAATCACTTATACTTTTCAATGTTGTTTTCTCAGCACTGTTATCATATGGATTTAAATGTCTGCCTACAAAGTACACAGTCACTGCACTTTACAGTAAAAATCCTGTGGCGCTTTGTGACATCTTCCAGACTTGAAAAGCACTACAATAATAATAATAATAATAATCCTTGCATTTGATATAGCGCTTTTCACGTCTTCTAGACGTCTCAAAGCGCTTGACAGAATATACTGTAAAGTGAATTGAGCATATATTTGTGGACGAAACTATATTGGCATTGGGATACAGCCAGAATTTGTTTAAAAAAAGCCAATGTGCTTGATTATCATACTAATAAATGAGCTCACTGTTACCATAGGATATGAGAAGTCAAACTTTACAGACCTTGCCTCCCAGTAATTCTGGTAGCCCCAAGATTTGACCGCTGAAGACACCGCAACAGATGAAAATAGCTGTGATCTGCCCTATGGAGCCACGGATCTGCTTCGGTGAGATCTCGCCCAAGTACATGGGGAGGGCACTGAGGGCAATGCCTGTGGAGAGAGCAACACTTCATCATCAGATATCTAATAGCCTGTGACACATCGCTGCAAAATTCCAATCAACATGCCTACAGATGAACCACAGTATCAAACAAATCAGGCTGTCATTGTACAGACTCGAGTATGTCTGACTGCCAAGCCAGCCCAATGATAACACAGCATGAGGTGTGGACATGGAAAACACAAACTGAATGAATCTTTTCAGCCAAGTGTTTTGTGGCATTGCCACCATCACAGTTTTTTCAAAGTGAAAGTAAACTGCACGTGTATTATTACATTGTCCTCTGCAGATTTCAGTCACACATTTAGATTTTAGTATCACAAAGATCAGGAATGCAAACGGGTAAATAAGGCCCTGCTCTGATTCTTAATGGGCAAATATACTCAAAGTCATATCGACCAGAAAGGTTCCAGGAGCATTCTCTGGTCTGTGCTGAATTAGCTGATGAGACCTTGCCTCAGTGTCTCTTAGCTAGAGAGGGGGATAAAATCCATCCAGGGTACTCTCCCTCTTCCTTGTCATTATCCAGTAAGCCCTGTGAGAGCATGGATGTGTATGGATGTTGGGTGACAAGAGAATTTGGTTCATCTAACTCCACCAGTTACAATACAACAACAACAACAACAAGATTCCATTTATAAAGCGCCTTTCACGTCAGGAGGACGTCCCAAGGCGCTGCACAGTTGGGTCATGACCCGAGCAGGGGGGAAATGGTCAGGGTGAGGGAAGGGAGGGAGCAAGGAGGGGGAAATGGTCAGGGTGAGGAGAGGGAAGGGAGGGAGCGAGGAGGGGGAAGAGAGTCGAGAGGGGAGCTGAAGGCACGGTCAAAGAGAAAGGTTTTGAGACCGGCCTTGAAGGAGGAAAGGGAGGAAGCAAGGCGAAGGCACTGGGGGATGGAGTTCCAGAGCCTGGGGGCTGAGAGGCTGAAGGCCCGACCACCGATGGTAGGGCGGTTGGGGCGGGGGACGTGGAGCAGACCGGAGCCAGAGGAACGGAGGGTACGGGCAGGTAGGTAGGGGGATAGTAGGTTGGAGAGGTAGGAGGGAGCAAGGCCGTGAATGGCCTTGTAGGTGAGGATGAGGATCTTGAAATCAATCCTCTGGGGGATGGGGAGCCAGTGGAGGCGAGCGAGGGTGGGAGTGATGTGGTCCCGAAGCCTGGTGCGGGACAGTACACGAGCTGCAGAGTTCTGAATGACCTGCAGCTTGTGGAGGGAGGTGGCGGGAAGGCCGGCGAGGAGAGAGTTCCCATAGTCCAGCCTTGAGGTGACAAAGGCGTGGACCAGGGTTTCAGCAGCGTGAGGGGTGAGGTAGTGCCGTAGTCTGGCGATGTTCCGAAGGTGATGGAAGGCGGTGCCAGTTGTAGTGCGGATGTGAGGGAGAAAGGACATTCCACTGGAAGGACATGGCCAAAAAGATTACCGAAACTTGTTCTCTCGGCTCACACAAGAAGAACAGGCCTTTGGATAATAATCCTTGCATTTGATATAGTTATTAGCCAGCTCCCTTACTGAAATATAAATGAAGACCTTTATTTATCAATGTTGCTCCCTTTTCTTTAAGTGTGACAAAGCTCTGTATCCATTCACACCAGGAGTAATAATAATAATAATAATCCTTGCATTTGATATAGCGCTTTTCACGTCTTCTAGATGCCTAAAAGTAATAACAATAATAACTCTTATATTTAATATAGCGTGCTTCACATTGGGAGGATGTCCCAATGTGCTTCACAGGATATACCGGGCAGTGTGATCACTATATCTTGTATGTGAAATGCCTGCTAATTTGCGCACAGCAAGTAGTTCCACATCAAGGTTTCTTTCATTGATTGATTCATTCATCTGGAATCCTCCTCATTCCAATCCCGGGAACCACAGACGTAACTGTTCGAGCACTTGAACCTGTCTGTGAAATTACATCATCTCCAGCTGAGAGGAAAGATTTCAGCAGCTGCTGTACGTGCAACCTTTCCTTAGATTGATTTTTTTTCTCATTGGTGGCAATGCAGTCCTATTTTTAAAAAAATCCTACATAAACCTAAATACCCCTAAAGTATCTCAGATCAGATGAAACCTCACTGTGTCTGAGGGCCACTTCCTGCAGTAGTTTAATGTCCAGTGGTATAATACCTTTTTGCCAGTGGTTCACTGCAAAAAGTACTCTGAATGGTCAACAAATGCCTAGTATAAATTAGTCGTGTGCCACAAAATTGCAAAGCAATTTGCACTGAAGCCTGGCTGCTGAGACCAGCTGGAGAAGTTGGTTTCAGCAGGATATCAATCTCCACGACTGCAACAGAAATGAAATACAGGTGATTCAAACTGACCGCTCCAGAACCTTTAAGCGCCCTCTTGCCCATTTGTTGTTGTAGATCCGTTTATGTAACTGGTTCTTCGATAATATTAACAACAGAGCTCTGCACACCCACAGAGCTCTTGGACTCACTGAGAGCACAAATCCATCTTCTAAATCTCTCTCGCTAAGGGCAATGTTGGATTATTTCCACAAATAAATCAGGCATAAGGATGGCATAGGGATGAAGTTCTAACCAAGCAGGGCTGTCAAAATAATTCTGGTCAGATCAAAACATCAGCAAAATCAATCTGTTTGTACAGCATGTTGATGTAGGTGGTCAGATTATGAATTTTTTTGCATCAAACCCTCGGCAGTGTTTTAAACAAAACACTTAAAAAAAAGTGTTTGCCATTCTAAATACACAGTTCAATTCACATTTATATACTGTCCCAAAGTGCTGAGAAACAACTACTTACTCTTGGTTTTATCAAGCTACAGGCTGCTGTCCAAGGAATTATGATTGGGAATTGGGAACCTGTTACTTTAAGTCCAACATTCTTTCATTTCAGCTATTGCTACACTCAGACATAAATATCCGTTTCTTGCAGTGTCTGTGTAGCTATAAGCAGTTTGTCTTATCGCTTCAGAAATACACTTCAGAAATTTATTTTCAATTTAGCAGAAGGGACTTTACTCCCACTGGCAGTATTTTTTAGGCAGGATGTATGCCCCTGCCAGATTACTTGAGTGCTACTGAACTGGCTCAAACTCTCTAATTGTGTAACAATATTCACACAGGAGTCACATTACTGCAGGTTTTAATAAAGAAAGTTTATTCCCAGTAATTCTGAGTTCAGTACATTCTATAAATATTTGTTACCCAATAAACGCTTAGTAACCCTAAGAGTAACCTCACAGCCTTTATTAAAGTGAAGTAGTTTCTCACCTCCGTCTAATCCAATGATGAACCGCCCCAAAATCAACATCTCGAAAGATCCAGCTGTTTTACTCAGTGATGTTAACAAAGCACCAAGGATTGCAAAACCATTGTTGGCAAGGAGAGTCCCTTTCCTGGGAGAAAAGAAATGGAATAATGTCAGATGACAGGATCACAAGATGGGTTTGAATGAAAAAGGCCCTTCGGCCCATCTGAGCCATTCTTCCAGCATACTCACCCAACCATCCCCCCCATTACAGCATCAAGCTGCTTTTTTAAATAAATTCAATTTCCTTGCCTCAAACCACCTTTCTTGGCAACCTGTTCTAGTTGTTAATTATCCTTTGTAAGAACTCATTATCCTTTTCTTACTAATGGATAATTAACGACTAGAATAGGTTGCCGGGAAAGGTGGCAAGATGTTTTTTTTTCTTTTTTTGTCCTGAAGTTGCCCTTTACAACTCTAAACTTATGTCCTCTTGTTCTCCTGTCTCGGTGCATCCTAATGTATTGATCTGGGCATAGGGGAATTTTTGTTTTGGTCAGCCTGGTGTCTGACATATGCGGAAGTGTAGGGGAATACTGGGAGTAACAGTAAATGTAAAAGTAACACTTTTTTATCATTCTGTGAGCACTTTTGGATTACGTGAGAATTCAGGTGAATGAACAACCTCTTTTTTTTAATAGAACCCCTAGGGAGGGACAGCTACATTTTTATCAGGAATAGATCATAAGAATTGGCAGCAGGCTTTGGAGGAGGGAAGATCATTTTGTTAAGCTTTCTCACAGAATATACCTCTCACCTGAATCTTCTTTGGCATTAACAGGTATTAAGCTAAATGTATGAGGTGCTGCTTTTGTGTCCTTCTACATAATCCTTGCGTTTTGTTAGTGTTGAAATGTGGCAATGCCTTTCACAGGTAAGTCCTGTCAGTTGTAATTGTAGGCATATGCAGTCGTCTTCGTCCACAGCGCAAAGCCCCACAAACCAGCGGAGGGAACGCTCAACTTATCTGGAAGTTCATTGACCAGGACACCGTGACAATTTCCTTTCTTTTTTTTCAAAGAGTGTCATCAGATCATTAATGTGCAAACGAACAGGGAGACAGGACTTTGCTTTTAACTTCTCATCAAAAGGGCCTATGTCATTGCAACACTCAATGAGCACTGCACTGAAGTGTCAATCTGGACCCATGAGCTCAGCTCTTGCCAGGGGGCTTGAACCCACAACCTTCTGGCTCTGCTGAGGCGAGAGAGACACTAACTGAGCCAGGCTAGAATAAAAAATAAAAGAATCCTGTCAGTCACATCCAAATTGTGATTTGGAGCATGTTTATCAATCAGTCTCCAGGGGTTTGTCAGTCTAGCACGGGTCTGATATCACTGTGATTGACAGAGATCATTGGTTTTGTCTCTATGTTTTCAATCTGCCGATGGTAACAGTATTTAAATCCCTCTTTAACCAACCAAAATCAACTCAAATGCTTTCTTAATTCTGTTTGCAGTTTCTAAGGGATGTTGCAATTATCTCTTAAAAGAAATGATATAAAGTTTATTGACCATAAAATGACAGGAAGCTTTTTCTTACTAACTCCACTGAATTTTTAAAATTTTGTTGATTTAGTTGTTTCTAATATAATAATCCTTGCCTTTGTTAAATTTCTTTCCCAATATTCCCTGGTGCACATATTTAAAACAATTTAACTGAAGAAAAATATTCCGGATAAATGAACCAGTTAGTTACTTTCCTGTTCTCTTTCAAACATTTTTCCATTTCTTCAGTACAATAACAACTTGCATTGATATAGTGCTCCTCACTTAGGGTAGTGTCCCAGAGTACATGACAGTGGTGGAGCACGATACCAAGCCGGGGGGAGGGGGGAAGTGACAGTAGGCACGGTCGAAGAGAAAGGTCTTCAGGCACGACTTGAAGATAGGGAAGGAAGGGACCAGGCAGAGAGATTCAGAAAGGGAGCTCCAGAGTTTTGGGGTGAAGTGGCTTTTTGGGATAGAGTGGCCTCCAATGGTGGAACAGAGGGCACAAAGGAGAAGCAGGAGGCTGGAACCAGTCAAGCGGAGGCAGCGGGTGGTGGGTTGGGGAGTAAGCAGGCCGGAGAGATAGGGAGGCATGAAGGGATTTGAAGTACTGCAACTTCATTAGGCATTTTAACACAATGGGGATTCCTCGCATAGTAATATTGCTGACATCTCAAAGACATAATAAGGTGCTGTATCAAATACAAGCATTATTATTATTATTTTTCCTCTCCACTATCCCCTTGGAATCTACCTTCCACAGCTCCCACCTCAGCTTGGATGGCAAGTCATTATTGTTAAGATCTTGGGTATGTCCTCTCACCATGAAAGCAGCTACATAAATGTAAAATTGTATTGTACTGTAACCAAATGTGGCGTTCCTCAGGGCTCTATCCTTGGTTCTCTCTTCTTCACCATCAATAAGCTCCTCTTTGGTGACATCATCCTTAGACATGGGGTTCACTTTCACATTGTGCGCAGTTGACACACACCTCTACCTCTCCATTTGACTTCAGGACCAGTACTGTTCTGACCGGTTGTTGCCTGTCAGACCATGTCCTGGATGAGCTCTAACTCGCTACAGCCAAATGTTAGCAAGTCAACAGTAAGAGGACAGTCAGGGAAGATGTTAAAACCCTAAGGGATTCAAATTGGTTGAAAAAGAGAATGAACAGAACATAGCAAACATATTAGATTCCAACTTTCTGGAGGTTTTTAAACAGGAAAGACACTAAGAAATTGCCCCAATGGCCAGCAAACTTAGTTTGAGCTCTGGGCTTTAATGAAAAGGCTTTAAAGAAAAATTCTGGATAGGCTCAAGGGGCTGAAAACTAGCGAATCCCCTAGGATGGATGAACTCTACTCCAGGGTGGTTAGGAAGACAAGGCAGGAGATTTGTGCAGTACTGAGACATCATGAGGGAGTCAATCAGGCCTGGGGAGGTTCCAGCAGACTGGAAAGCAAGCAGATGTTTTTTTCCATATTCAAGAAGGGTGATAAACTAAACTTGGCAACTATAGACCCATTTGCTTTACTTCAATAATAGGAAAAATGATGGAGTCAATTATCAGAAAGGAATATGAAGATTACCGATATATAAATAGTTTAATAATTGACAGCCAACAAAAGTTCAGAAAGGATAGGTCTGTCTGACCAATCTCACTGACTTTTTTTGAGAAGGTGACAGCCCAAATTAACTGTGTAGTATATCAAGACTTCCAAAAGCCATTTGATTAAGTAACTTTTGAAAGACACAAACTGTGATCACTGGGCATCAAGGGCAAGATATGAACATCGATTCAGAATTGGCTGAAGGGAAGGAAGCAAAGGGCATTTGTTAGGGGATATAGGTCAAAACGCAGAGAGTCATTAAGCAGGGTGCCTCCGGGATCTGTGCTGGTACCCCTCCTGTTCCTTGCATATATAATGACTTGGATTCGTAGACCCAGTGTAAGATAAATTTGCAGATGACACAGAGTTGGAGGGAACTGTGGAATCACAGGAGGCAGCATCCTCCTTCTCCATCTTCAAATCCCACCCTAAGTCCTATAGTTTCGACCACGCTTTCGGTCACCTTCCCCCACTCTTCCCTCATCTTTTTTAACTTCAGCACTTAATACGCAATGTCCTTCAGAGGCACATTAACTGTAGCAGTGGCAGGGAAAGGGGGGAGTAGAAGGGACTGGGGCTTTTCCAAAATTGAGAATGACACACAATTCGTGGAGTCCTGTAGCTCAGTGGTTAGAGCACTTGCTTTGCAAGCGAGAGACCTGAGTTCAATTCCAGGCAGAGGGCGAAACCTTGGGCAAGTTTCCTTACTCCACACGCCTAATAATAATCCCTCCAAAAAACCAAAAATAATAATTTAAAAAATTGGTCATTTTCAATCTACGACTGTTTGTGGGCCATTGCTGTGCGCAATTGGCTGCTGCGTTCGCCCACAAATGTACCGTCAATTCACTTTACAGTGTGTTCTGTGAAGCGCTTTGGGACGTCCTCCTGACGTGAAAAGCGCTATATCAAATGCAAGGATTATTATTATTATTATAATGGGGTGTATCATAAGACAATCACTAAATATAGCGAGGGATTTTGTTTTATTTCAGTGTGGAGTTATGTGCTAAGTGAGGAGGCTTCTAGTGTGATGCATCAATGACAAAGATTTAATACTATTTGTCAGCTCAGACTAAGGGCATTGGAAAGAAAATTATAAACTTGTTGCATGGTGGCAAGTCATTGGTAAAAATACAAAATAAAAGACTTTAGCAAAGCAGGCAATTAGTTACCCTGAAACCATGGACAATGGAGCTATGTCTGGCATTTAGCTGGGCTCTTTCTCAACATGTTGCAAATGTCAGATTTTACAAACATTCACTCCCTTCTCCCCCCCCACCATTTTACTTTAATTGAAGAATTTGTCCAATTACATTCATATTTTCCTACTCTTTGCTTAATTCCTCAGTAAATGTGCTGTCCACTCACATTAATTAGAGATTCAAAGAAATGACATAAAGCTTGTTGGCCATGAAAATGCCAAGGAACGTTTTCTTACTCATTTTAATTGAACTTCTGGGAAATCCGATTGGCAAAGGTTGCTGGAACACAAGTGCACCAGTGCATTATTTCCCTTGGTGTGTTCTCATTCAGTTCTGTGTGGGGCATGACTGTTCAGGGTTGAAAATGAAGCCTCCACAACCTTGAGTAGCAAACAGCAAGTCCTGATGAGTTGTTGCGGTACATCATGCTGACACGTGGGAACCCGACTTTCCGCTACCGAGCTCATCAGAGCCAACGTCTTGCCCAGGTCGGTGTGATGCACATCAGGCCACAGCAGGAGGCGCTATTTGTAAATGTTGCCAACCCTACTTCAATAATATAATAATAATCCTTGCATTTGATATAGCGCTTTTCAGGTCTTTGAGACGTCTCAAAGCACTTCAAAAAATATACTGTAACGTGAATTGACTGTATATTTTGTGGGCAAAACATGGCAGCCAATTGCGCACAACTGTGTCTCACAAACAGTCATGGATTGAGTGACCAATTTATTATTTTTTTTTCTTGAGGGATTATTATCAGATGTGTGGAGTAAGGAACCTTGCCCAAGCTTTCGCCCTGCCGGGAATCAAACCCAGGTCATTCCCTTGTGAGGCGAGTGCTCTAACTACAGCACTCCTGAAGGATTAACAATAAAGAAGGGAAAACAAGATAAATACCAAGGAGATAAACTTTGTAGGATCTTTCCTTTGGTAATGAAGTGGGTAGGGGGCAGAGTCCATGATAAAGCAGATTCTGTGTATATGTGGAGAAACTCAGATATTGAACCTGATTTAATCTCACAAAGCTCCCAGTCATCCTGGCACACTGAGTCTTCCAGACTTAAAGGAAGAGACATTGTGGTGGGTTCAGATGGTGCAGAACAAACAACAATAGTCACTGGTGTGCTGGAGGGAAAGGCTTTATTTAGAGGTGCACAATTCAGTGAGCACTACTTTCCAGGTTAAACCGCCAAGACACATTTGCAATTTTATTTAAAGAACCCAAGTTAAGGGCAAACTGCTGTTATGTGAGGAGGTCATTTGTGGCACCAGTTCTTTCATGGGGGGAGGGGGATGTGGGAATTCTCTGCTATGCTGCATCTGACATACCAGACATCTGAATATGCTTATATTCTGACAAAAAAAACCTCCTAAATTAAAAATCAAATATAATTTGCTGGATAAAATAGTCTTTTGGATATATTTCCCTGAAGTAAGATGTATCATATCTTTCGGGATTTGTTAACTACTGGTCTGATATTCTAATAATCAATTTCCTAAAGAGACATGAGAGAGCAAGGGGAAGCAGCCTTAGTCTGGGGAACTGTGACTGGAAGTGAAATAGTCTATTTTCTGCTTTTTCTTTCCTCCAGCTATCTTCTGCCAGCATAAATCACAAAACTCCCATCTTCTAATCTACCCAAATTAGAAAGTGTTTCCATTCTGTCACATTGCTGTGCATCCCTCCCAGGTCTGAGCGCAACATCTGTCAAGACAGGCCATCTTTTGTTTTGCAAGACTTTAACCACTCAAATGGCCTGAAGTCATTTTAGAGCGGGTGAATGATGGGCCGTGTAGAACCGGAGCCTGTCAACTATCATATAATCAATAGCTGACGGCCTTTTTTTGTAATGTAAAATAAAGCTGGAAGGTATCTCAGCTGCTCAGAAGCCAGGTTTTAATATCACAATTAACATCAAAAATATTAAAATAGTATTTATCATTTCAATGTGCGGCAAGCATATTGGAAATTATTTGCCTTGTTCAAAACTCAATCTCTTTGACTGCACCTTTGGCTCTTAAACCACCACCCGACACCCTCTTCACCATCTACCAACTAGCTCAGGCTCCCACTTGATTTCTGGAAAGTGATTTAAGACATCCTCCCCTAAAGTGAAATGCATTGTATAAGTACACTGTCGTTGTTGTGGTTGGTTTCTGAGTAAATTTCAACAATCGCCATGCAACCTTCAGGCACAGAGTAGTTGAGAATCATTTTAACCTTCACTTAACTAAAGGTGCTCTGCGATTATGATTTGTTAGAAACAATTTGAGAAGAAAATAGAGGTGCATAAGAGAGGAGAAGGTGAAAGCTTGTGTGGAGTATAAACACAGACCAATTGGGCCAAATGGCCTATTTCTATGCCGTATCATTCTATGTAATTATCACAGTTTTCTATTTCCAGCCACAATAATCCATAAGGTTGTCCCAAACACATTTTCACATTAAGGCAAGTTCACTGGAATGGCAGATCGTAAATATGAAAATGAATGAGTATGATGGATGTTTTCATGTTGAAACTAACAGACAAGGTAAAATCCCAGTAATGATCCTTGTTAAAGGGAAGCAGTCATTCTCTGACATGTTCAAGATGCAGAACACTTGTTAAGAAATTTTGTCTGTGTGTGAATTGAATGCTCACTTATGTGAAAAAAAAGTACCAACTCAAACCTAGCATTGACTTTATCAATTGTGTGTCATACACGAGACCTTCCTTCACTGAATTGGGGGAGAACATGGGAAAGAACTTGCTATTTTTTACAGCAGTGGTGGCCAACCTGTGGCCCATGGGCTAGAAATTCCCCAGCCCTCCCCACCGCCGAACATTTGCACAAGTCTAGGTACTTAAGTCTAAGTCCATGTTCGATTGGGAGTGTGTTTTCAGTTTTTTCTTGATTGAATATTTCTTGAATTATGGCTTAAATGAAGAAATATTCAATCAAGAAAATGTATTTGGATGACCAAACATAAAGGTTCGCCACCACTATTTTACAGTCCGTTGGGAGTCAGCCCTAACAATAGGTTTGATCTGGTGGGAGTTCTCCTGTTAATGGGTGATAATGCCACAGAACGTTCTTTCCTCCATATAGAACCTAATTTCAGGTGCTGAACATGCTCTGCAGCAATGCTGAACATTGCTAACCTCTCCAAAATAGCTAGCTATTTATTTTCCAATAGTTTGGTTGAGGGCTTTATTAGCAGAGCATCTGTTTCTCCAGCTATGAAGGCAGGTGTGTAAATTGACTGTTAATTGGATTTACTTCACTCGTATTTTCCCACTGACTTTATTCTCTAATAGTCTAATCCATTTCACACCAGTCTTGTAAAAGTCTGATGTTGGCACCATGAAAACCCCATTAGCAGAGTCAGGCGAGGTGAGAACATTTCATACAGAGAACATATGGTAAGAGATGTTTGCGCGCCGGTATCAGAAAACAAACAGGGTAAGCCAGCAGGTTTTGGCTTATTTCATCCTCATATCTATTTGTGTAGGAACATACCTGCCCAGGTACTTCACTGGAATGCTTACGATAAGTGCTCCAACCAGACCACCAATGGCAAAGATGGAGACAGTTATCGACCAAAGAAGAGTTAAGGATTTGGTTTCCATGGCTGTTCCAAACCTTGCTGTCCATGATTCGTTGAGAAAGACTTTAATGTACTGGGGGAGGAGGAGAGGGAAAAAAATTAAAATTAGCAGGTAAATAAAGAGAGAGAAACAAAGCCTCATCAATAACACTGCTTGTAATAGAGCAAAGCGAATGTAATTCGGCACTTAAGCATAGAACAATAGAAATTCACAGGCCATTCCAAAGGATGGTCATTCAGCAACATGGTCTGTGTGGGTCTTTGAAAACTTAATCTTTTCCATCCCATTTACCTGCCTTTTCCCCACCCGCCATACTTGTTTCATCACCACAGTGAAACATTGCTTCCTCATGAGATTTGCTAAAATTAGATTGGTTTTAAAGTATGAAACGTCCTAACTATTTTTTCTCCGATTTAAGCAGTTGCTGTCTCCTCACGCTAAGCACCAAGAGAGCTGAGAGTTTGATCCACTAAGTTTCCAAATAGTATGGTTTTCAGTCAGCTGCTAGGTGGTGCATGCGGGTATCCCAAGGTGACCATCCCTCCAACTTTCTTTTCGCCTTCTAATAGCCACATCCATTCTGGCTTCCTCGCAATAGCACTGCTTGTGAAGCATTCTGCAGGTCATTGTACAAATGTTGCAGGATTTGGAAAACTACATAATAAAACACTCCAGCTCTCTCATAATGTATCACAGCTCATCTAAACATCATTGTAGTGGAGTGCTAGGTGAGCGCAGCATTGTTGAAGGTGTTGTCTTTCAGATGAGATGCCTTCTTCCTATTGTCAAGTGTGTATAATAATAATAATAATCCTTGCATTTGATATAACGCTTTTCACGTCGGAAGGACGTCCCAAAGCGCTTCACAGAACACACTGTAAAGTGAATTGACTGTATATTTGTGGGCGAACGCGGCAGCCAATTGCGCACAGCAATGTCCCACAAACAGTCATAGATTGAAAATGACTAATTTTATTATTGTTTTGGGTTTTGGAGGGATTATTATTAGGCGTGTGGAGTAAGGAAACTTTCCCAAGGTTTCGCCCTGCCTGGAATTGAACTCAGGTCTCTCACTTGCAAAGCGAGTGCTCTAACCACTGAGCTACAGGACTCCACGAATTAAAGAATTAAAAAAGTATTAAAGAATCGATGATACTATTCAAAAAGAGAAAAGGAGTTTATCCTTGAGTTCTGGTCAATGACCATCCGTGTAGTTGCTAATTCACCTTGTGTTCATGAAAATTTGCAGTGATCAAAACGGTTGCCACATTTGCCCATAAATACACAGTCACTACACTTGAAAGAAATTAACTGTGAACCACTTTAATCTTTCAATATGCTAAGGTGCTATAAAATACAAGAACAAAGTGAGGTAAAGTCGTTTTCTTTCTTTCCTAGGAAAAGGAGCTGTGTAGCACAAGTGACCAACAACAGGGAGGATGTCGAAGGCGCTGGACAGTCAGGGATTTGGACGCGAGCTAGTTTGCAAGATCCCATTAGGTTAAGCGTGACATGTGAATACACTGGATTCAAACAGCATGTTCAAGTTTCCCCCGAGAACATTATTAGCTCTTAAAGTTGATCAAGCTAAATATCAGGCTGTACTGTAAGTGTTGTAAATTTAGCAATAGTAGGACCTCGAAGCATCCTCTCACTATGAGTGTGATTAATAACATCCAGGTTTTGGACTGAAGTAACAGAACAAAAGAAACAGAAAGGTTGGGAATGCTAACGTAGGAATATTGAGTTCTTCTGATGGGTTGACTGTTAATTGGGAGAATATTGGAACATATTCTAGGCAAGGCGAAACCTTGGGCAAGTTTCCTTACTCTACACGCCTAATAATAATCCCTCCAAAACAAAGCAATAATAAATTGGTCATTTTCAATCGACGACTGTTTGTGGGACACTGTTGTGCACAATTGGCTGCCGTGTTTCTCCCACAAAGATACAGTCAATTCACTTTACAGTCTATTATGTGAAGCGCTTTGACACGTTGAGAAGACATGAAAAGCTCTATATCAAATGCAAGGATTATTATTATTATTAACAATGCAAGGCCAGCAGCCCCTTCAGTTAGTGGGTGGGTTAAAGTCTTATTCATTGGATGCAAACGTTTTGAATTATGATGCCCAGTATGAGTACATGGGGACTTTATGCCCTGTGTAGTATGCATATTTTAGAAATCAAATCCAATAAAAACTTTGATTCAGCACAAAAAATTCTTATAGTCTCCAGTCAGTTTGTGTGTGTGTGTGTGTGTGATGATCGTCTCTCCTTTCAACATTATTGTAGAATACATTGTAAGATGCTGCCAAGTGTTCCCCAAGGCTCAATTGCTGGTCCATTATTGTCCAACTCATTTATTACTAACCTGCCAGAGCCACGCTACAAAGTAAGAGTTTTTCTGCAAGCCGAGGATCCAGTCGTTTTATATCACGTCCCCTTATGTTCCTGACATTTCATCTCTTTTACTGAACTGGAGGAAATTAAGATGTAGAATTGCCTTGAGCGAATAGATTTTGATAGTCTACTTCCACCCTTCCCTCCCCCACTCATATGTCTGAGTGTATTATGACCTTTATTAGAAAATAAAATTAAAACAGAAAGAAAAATTGCCTGGGGAGTGTATCAATCTTTCCCTGCTCCGCTAACTGTGGAAGTGGACTCCATGTTCTTCTGTAGGGACCAAAGTGGCTCTTTAACATTCACTTTCGTTTCTGATCAATTTTATTTTATAAAGCCCTGCAAGACATTTATTTTATTATGAAAGGCACAATATAAGTGTGTGGAGTCCTGTAGGGTATTGGTTAGCTCACTCGCCTCGCAAGAGAGAGGACCTGGATTCAATTCCCAGCAGGGCGAAATGTTAGGCAAGTTTCCTTATTGCACGCGCTTCTGTTTAGCTAACAGTAAGTAGGAACCCGGTTCTTAGTCAATTGACAGATCTTTTTCCGGGGGTAAGAATCCTTTCAAAATTTGTTTTAAAAAGCATAATAATTTGATCACTCAATCCACAACTATTTGTGGGACACTGCTGTGCGCATTTCGCTCACAAAATATGCAGTCAATTCGCTTCATAGTATATTCTGTGAAGCGCTTTAACACATTTCAAAGATGTGATAAGGCATTATGTCAAATGCAAAGATTATTATTATTATAAATGTTATTCGTACTCATAACAAAATCTTATCTTTGACCAATGCCTATTCAGATAAATTAACTGGGGAACAGTTGGTCTGGTTTGCTAGCTGTCAGCTGGAAGCAGTCATTAAATCTAAATAAACAAAATAATAATCCTTGGATTTGATGCAGTACTTTAGAACAACAACAACTTGCATTTGCGCGGTCAAAAAGGAAGGTCTTGAGATGCGCCTTGAAAGAGTCAAGGGAGGGGGCGAGTAGGAAGGGTTCCGGGATGGAGTTCCAGGGAGTGGGAGCAGAGAGCCTGACCGCCGATAGTGGAGCAGGCGGGACAAGGAGCAGGCCAGTGCCTGAATAGAGGAGGGAGTGGACAGGTGGTGAAGTTTTAATAGGGTAGATCAAGTCCATGGAGGGCTTTAAAGATGAGGATCAGGATCTTGAACTTTATCACATTGCAAGTCTCAAAGTTTTCTGTAATGTGGAGTGACTGTACGCAAACACTAAATTTTCACACTGCAATGTCCCAGAGACAGTCATTGAATTGAATGACCCTATTTTTTGTTGTCTGGGAGATTGTTGGTGAGGTTACCAGGAGAAAGTTAATGTGCACTCAAACAGGCAGACAGCACCCCGTTTAACGTCTCACCTGAAGGATGGCATCACTTCTATCCCTCCACCTTGCTCCCCTCCTTGCCAGTTTTCAGCATTCTGAGATACTACCCATGTGAAGGGCACTATATAAATGCAAGTTGTTGTTGTTCAGATCACACCTGAAGACCTTCCCCTTTCTCTAACCTACGGTCACCTCCCCTCTCTCCCCGGCTGGGTATCAAACTCCACCACCCTTAAGCACTTTGTGACGCTACCTTCTATCTAGCGAGACCACTATTTAGATGGAGCGTTTTTCAAGCATTGTATTGGAGTGTCAGCCTAGACTAAGAGCTCAAGTCCTGAAGTGAGACTTAAACCCACAACCTTCTGATTCAGAGGTGAGAGTGCTACTAACTGAACCAGGCTGACGCAACAAAACAGCAAGTGCAGGAAATTCATTGCAGACCACTCACAACGAAAAAGGTCCGACATCAAGTTCTGGACGAGGGCCAACTTTTTCCAACTCGACGTCAGCAAGACCGAGGCCCTCCTCATTGGCTTGTGCCAGTGCCTCTGCACTTCAGGCGCTCTCAGCATCAGCCTCCACGGCTGCACGCTCAACCTCACTAAGCCAGTCAGGAACCTGGGTATCTTGTTTAACCCTGAACTGTCCTTTCTCCCCCACATCTGCGCCATGACAGGCACTGCCTACCACCACCTCCGCAACGTTGCCAGACTCCACCACTGCCTCACCCCTCAGGCTGCTGAAACCCTCACCCACACATTTGTCTCATCAAGGCTCGATTACGGGAACTCCCTCCTCATCGGCCTTCCCAACTCTTCCCTTCACAAGCTGCAGATCATCCAAAACTCTGCAGCTCGTGTACTCTCACACACCAGGCTCCGCGACCCCATCATCCCATCCTCGCCCAACTCCACTGGCTCCCCATCCCCCAGAGGATCAAATTCAAGATCCTCATCCTCACCTTTTAGGCCATCCATGGCCTTGCCCCCTCCTACCTCTCTGACCTGCTGACTCCCTACCAACCTGCCCACTCCCTCCGTTCATCAGGCTCCAGCCTGCTCCATGTCTCCTGCCTGACCCGCCCTACCATCGGTGGTCGGGCTTTCAGCCTCTCTGTCCCCACGCTCTGGAACTCCATCCCACAGTCCCTTTGCCTCGCTTCCTCCCTTGCCTCCTTCAAGGCTGGTCTCAAGTCCCTTCTCTTGCCTTAGGTCTCCCTCCCACCTCTCTGCCTTCCCTCACCCCTACACCACCTCTCCCCCATGTTCGGGCCCCGACACCTGACTGTTCAGCGCTTTGGGACGTCCTCCCGATGTGAAAGGCGCTTTATAAATGTAATTTTGTTGTTGTTGTTGTTGTAAGTTAAGGGTTTCGTGATGACATCTGACTAGACCAGGTGAACTCAAACCCTAAAAGTGATCGTATCATCACCAGCCAGATTGACACGATTCTTTACTAAGAAAAAATACAAAATTCTTGTGAGCAAATAAGTACCTACTTCTGCAGATATTTAAGATATTGTAAGAAGTGATGTTGAATGACTGTGCTCTTACCTAATAATTCACCTCAACAGTGCAAACAGTCGCAAATGAGTGGCAGCAATTTTAACAGAGAAGCGACAGAGTTTATTGCTGAAAACAAATGCTTCTCACTGTTAGTTGGGCTGAAAATGCGATATGTGACATAATAATTAGCCACTGTGGTTTAGCGACAGATGTTTCTTCCAATCACTGTAACTTACCTATTATTCTCCACATATTTCTTTCAGTTCAACTGACATGTGACACACAGATGTCAGTTGAACTAAAAGAAATATGTGGAGAATAATTTTCAGATGTCTGAAAGTCATCTCCTTGGATGTGTAAACCAATCGAACTGAGAGTACTACATCCAGCTGCACTATAGCACAAATTAACTAATAACATGGTTGCATTATATATCTCATTCATTGGGTGCCCTCGCATTTCCTGCACTCTCTTCCTGGAAAGATGCACTCTCCTCACCTAATCCGGGAGGTTATTAGGTTCAGACTGGCAAGAGCCACGGCTTGTGAACCACAGTGGGCAATGGGATGCAAATGGAGTTTAACCACTGCTTGTGCAGCTAGGAGCATCCTACCCTTTAGGGTTTTGGCTTACAAAGTTAACAGGAGCTGACTGGAAGGAATCCCTATCCCTAGTACCTGGTCTCACCCTCCAGGTCTCAGCAACAAGCCCGGCGCGACGGTCCACCACAAATAATGCTCTGGAGTGCTGTCTGGCTCAGGAGCTGGACTGAAACCACAACAGAAGATTGACTCAATTCTAAAATTCCAATGCTAAGCTTGTCACCTTGGAACTCGGCTCCAAAGTCACCCTGCTTACCGTCCCGAAAAGGAGAAAAGTCATTTTCCACAAAATCACAGCTAGGCATCTGTAAAGGAAGTCTCTCTTGATGTGCAGAAGTATTCGTAGTTTAATTTTATTTCTTTGCACCGATTTTATCACCATGGTAGCATTACCTCAAGTTAAGTGCAAGACACAGTTTAAACAATGGGTTCCTCATTCACATTTGAAGCTGCAGCATTCTGTCATTCAAGCACTGTGCGTAGGTGCGATAGAATTGAAGATTAAACTGCATATTGGCTGGTCTGCTTTGTATTTGTCTTCCCAACAAAAAATGACATTAAGTATGACTGTAAGGCAGTTTGCTAGCCTGCCAGGGCTGCAATTTCCAAAGGATCCAAAACTATTTTTAGCCACTAGCAATAAATAAGACTATTTTTCTCCTCTTTGTAATTTTACAAATAGTTGCATCACAAATACAATATTACAAATGCATTAGAACAGATATTAATAATTCTATCTAAACTATTGCTGTTTAACCTGCAAAACTTTCTCTTTCAATACCATACCTTCCTCATTTCCGACATACTGCTATAAACCTATTTGAATTTTATATCTATTTCTTAAAACATTAATTTCTTTATTAATTTTCCTTTTTTTCCCTTTTAATCATTCTTTCAGGCATGTATTCATCAACAAGGGAGTCAGAAAATTCATTTGTTTGCTCACAGCAGTATTCCACAAACAATTTATGTCTGGGGGATTGTTGACCCGGAAATTGGGAGAAACTCCCTTTTCTCCTGGAATAGTGCTGTGGGAATTTTAACATCCACCTGAATAGGTACACACGATCTTGGGTTAATCTCTCATCTGAAAAAAAGTCCCCCCCCTACCCCAACTCAATCATACCCTGTAGGGATCATAATATCACATTGGGCACATTATGAAATGGGGAAAAAAAACTTTTTGAGGGCTCCCAAATGACAAAATGGTGACAATTTTTTTTAAAAAGGAGCAATCCAACATGCAGAAATGCATAGCTGTATATGTGTGTGTATCTGCGTGTGTGTGAGTATATATATATTTTGTGCGTGTGTGTATATCTGTCTGTGTATCTGTATGTGAGTATATGGGTATATGTCTGTATATGTGTGTGTGTGTGAGAGTGTGTATGTCTGTGTGATTTCATAATGTGCTCGATGTGAGCATCAAACAGATTATGAAACGTCACAAATTTTAGCCACCGGTAAGAAGATTATAATAGTGGACTTGTATTCTTTACTACTGATAGTTACGCATTAGCACCTGCAAGCTCCAGGCTCAGGAACATTCAGCACGAAGGAGACTAAGGGGCCTATTTCCAGTTCTAACTATACTGAGAGGATAGCATCTCTGCAGTTTAAAACCTTCCTGCTGTTTATAGGTTTAGAAAAGTCAGGTGTTAACAATCTCCTCAGGCAACGTTAAGCAAACAGAAGTCTATTTTGTCCCTCATTTAAATAAACACGATCCAAATTTCTGGAATGAAAGAAATCAAGGTATTCAAGTTTATATTGAGGAAATTGTCCCATGTTGTAATAGCAGAGATGCATAAGGCTGGCCAAATCACTGTGCAATCCTTACTCCAAAATCAATTGGTTAGCATGATCTAACTAGGTCTGGAATATTATAATAATAATATAATAATCCTTGCATTTGATATCGGGCCTTATCACATCTTCGGGACATCTCAAAGCGCTTCACAGAATATACTGTGAAGTGAATTGACTGTATATTTTGTAGGCAAAACACGGCAGCCAATTGTGCACAGCAGTGTCCCAAAAACAGTCACGGATTGAGTGACCAAATCATTATTATTATTATTTTATTTATTTAACTTTTTTTGAAGGGATTATTACCCTAAATTATATCAGAAATCAGAAACAATAGTAGAAAGCATATGAGCTCCTCAGTTGTAGAGCATACTGAGGCGTAAATCTGGTTTGTAGTTAGTATGGTTCAATGGGTCTCCACTGTCTTTGTGGATTAGGCTGTGAACTTCCAGCACCATGGAACCTCACTTACTGCCTTCCAAATGCATTTTGTCAAATAAAACCATAAGGACAAAGTTAGTTTATCCTGGCAGGTCTTAATCTTTCTGCCAAACACGGCTTGTTGGTGTAGCAGGTGCTTATAACCTAAATAGATCAGAGGATTTATGCAGCACAACTCTAAACCAATGCCCTCTTCGTAAACCAATGCCCTCTTCTGTAGCAGATCGGAAAGAATTGTATTGGGCTCACCTTTTCAAGCCCATTTAGAATCTTATATGTCTCTATAACGTCCCCTCTCAAGACTGAAGATCCCAAGCTTATCTTATTGTTCCTCACAGCTCATTCCACTAACTCCGGGAATCATCCTTGTTGCTCTCTGTGCAATCCCTCTGGGGCCTGGGCAGTTACATTTTGCTGTATTGACCTGACCTATATGCAGTACTCTAGGTGAGGCCTGACCAGGGCATTGTAATAATAATAATAATCTTTGCACTTGATATAGTGCTTTATCAAGTCTTTGAGATGTCTCAAAGCACTTCACAGAATATACTGTAAAGTGAATTGACAGTATACTTTGTGGGCGAAACGTGGCAGACAGTTGCACACAGCAGTGTCCCACAAACAGTCGTGGATTGAACTGAACTCATCTAATTTAGTAATGTAGACCAGCATGATGTTTATCTCTTGTTTGCCTTGTTTATTGCTGCCTCACACTGTTTTGCCGTTTGTCAACTAACATCCCTAGGTCTCCCTCACTCTCAGCCTCACGAATCACCATGACGATGGTGCCCGATAAAGAGAATTACCCGGACTCACAGGAGGAAAAATAACATTCCACGCTCAAACAGGTCCATTAAATCTCTTAACGTTTTCACCTGCAACAACTCAGTAGATAAGGACAACATTCGCCTCTGGGCACATGCAAACAGCATAGTACCGTGTACAATTAGTGGTACTGAAGAAAAGTATTGCAGAGTGTGTAAGGAAATGGTTCCAATGTGAGACACCTTGCATATATTGACAGTACTTGTTACCTGGCAACTCCAAAAAGTACTTATATATTATACATGGTGACCAGAAGTCATGATATCTACCCTATTATCTATAAAAAAATCATAATTTATTTAAGACTTATTAGGCATTGTAATGGTATCATGATTTTTTGCTCACCCTGCATATATATATACAATATACATATATTGTATATCGTATATCCATAAACTGATTTTTTTAAAAACTTGGTTTTGTTTTAACTTTGTGTTGGCCTACAAAGAAAATATATTATGAAAGTTAGCTATATGTATAAAATGCCTACAAAATATGTTTAAAGAATCGTTCATAAAATATCTGCAGTTTAAAAAGCAGCACAGGAAACCACTTGGAAAAACTCACATTAACCTAAAAGTGCTGAAGCATTCGGAAATATAGAGAGCATTTTCTGGCCTTTAATGAGAATACGTTTTCTTCACAAGACAGAAGATCAATTTGAGGGTTTGAACGCACATCAAAAGCCACAAATATACCAAGACCCAGCCCTGGGGTAGACATCTCACTATATGGCTAGATGGGTTGATTAGGATGTATCAGAATTCTACAGCTGCTAAATCGTCACATTAGAAACACATCAATAGGCAATGAACACTCATCACATGCTATACTGACTTCTGATGCAGTAAACATCTTCACTTGCTTAAGTGAAATTGTGCCTGATGGGCTGAACTAGTAAATGCAATGAGCTGCATACAGCAAAAAGGTCCCAAGTTCAATGCCCAGTCAGAGCTGCTTTTAGCTGATCTCAGCTGGGGTGATGATAGGGGCATTATAACTGTCCTCAGCACCCCAAGTAAATGAAGAACTAGGGTGGGGTAGGGTAAGAATTAGCCTGGGTTCCTGCTTCTGATTCCTACCCAGTGACCTCCCCCAACCCACCCACCCATACACACTGGAATTTGTGTGTGTGTTTGTTTATGTGCATTTGTGTGTGTTTGTGCTTGAGTGCAGGTATAAATGTACTAGTGACAGAACTGGCTTGGCTATGATGTGCTTCGCACTTTACAGACAGTTCACTGGTGTCTCGCAAATTAATGGTAATGACAGGATAAGGTTCGTGTGTGCTATTTGCTCAGAGAGACCCCAATTCAGCAGAAAGCATTTCTTCATTTTTTTAAAAAATGAAAACTTTATTACAGCAATCATCCCAGTCATCCCAGAACAGAAAAAGGAGCCAAACCCAGGCTTTCGAGCAAATCATCTCCCACTCATGGTAAGTTGCTTAGCAACTCACGTGACACAACTCTGATTGAGGAAAGTGTAACAGAATCCAATTGGTTTTAAAATAATCAGGTAAGGTCTCCACAGTTACTAATAAGGTTAACTTTTGTGTTCATCTCAGTGAAGAATTTGAGGGCTGGAGAATGGCGCACATTGTTGGGAAGCACCATCTGTGTCTCACGCCAGAGGAAAAGCACCTCAGGACGTAAAATGCATCTGCTCCTGGAAACCCTGTATACTTTACTCTGACCTACAATGAGATATGGTCAGAGCTACATTCTCACAGCTCAGCGTCACATCCATGGGAATCCCTGGAGAATACGTATTTTATGTCCCAAGGTGCTTTTTCATGTGCAAGACATTAATTCATGCTCCCATTTTCCCCAAGCACTTTTTGAATCCCATTTACTGAATCAAAATACACCATTAATAAAATAATCCTTACATTTGCTGCAGAGTGCATCATATTGGGGCGATGTCTCAAAGCATTTCACAGGATTTACTGTAAAGTGCAATGTCTGTATTTTGTAGGTGAACCCAGCAGCCAATCTACCAGCAGCAATGTCCCACAAACAGGCATTAGTAAATGACCAATTTTATTTGCGGAAATTGTTGGCCAGGACACTGAAGAAACCTCAGTTTAATGTCTCATCCAAAGGACGGCATCTCCAACAATGCAGCACTCCTCCTCAGAGTGCAAACCCACTGAGACGCAACTCCGAGTGAAGGGTGCTATTTAAATGCAAATTGTTCTTATTGCGTTTAAGCATTGACTATATGAATTCCATTACCTTCATATGAAGAACACTATTATCTATGTTGTGTTCCCAAATGGCTGCAGGTTGACTGGTCTTTTGCTGGTTAATCCCAAAGAAAAGGGAGCTAGAAATAACAAACTGACTGTTGATTTGATCTAATGGAACTACAGGATGTTTGTGATGCATCCGCAGCCTTGGATATGAGTTCAGAGTCCTTACCTGAGACATGAACCCACAACCTGCTGATTCAAAGGTGAGAGTGCAGCCAAGTGAACCATGTTGATACCTGAATACCTAAGAAGTTAGTGTTTTTTTTCCTGTAGAGCTGAGAAAGTTAAGGGGTGACCTGATAGAGGTCTTCAAGACTAGGAAAGGTTATGATAGGGTAAATAGTAATGTATCATTTTCACTGGTTGGCGAGACAGCAACAAGAGTGCAGAAATTTAAGATAATTAATTGCAAAAAGAATTAAACATGTTTTGAGACATCTTCATAACTATTATTTTTATTTTACACAGTCAATCAATTCTTTCAGATAGATGCTTTAAGAGAATGAGGAATATTAATAATAATAATAATCCTTGCATTTGATATAGCGCTTTTCACATCAGGAAGACGTCCCAAAGCGCTTCACAGAACACACTTTAAAGTGAATTGACTGTATATTTGTGGGCAAACGCGGCAGCCAATTGCGCACAGCAGTGTCCCACAAACAGTCGTAGATTGAAAATGACCAATTTATTATTGTTTTGTTTTTTTGGAGGGATTATTATTAGGCTCTGTGTGGAGTAAGGAAACTTGCCCAAGGTTTTGCCCTGCCTGGAATTGAACTCAGGTCTCTTAAAGGGTATGGGGAATGAATAGGAGAGTGGGTTCAGATTGGGAGGCTCATGTGGAGAAAAACACCAGAGTAGACTTGACTGACCAAATGGTCTGTTTCTGTGCTGTAACACTCTACGATTCTATGAGTTATGCAGCAAGAAATTCACATTTTCCTGTTTATTCATTTGTAATCTTGCTTTGAAATGCTTTGTTCCTCTGACTGAAGCAGTTGCCTTGCTTACTTCAATCATTATTACATTTTGACCTTCGCTGCTGGATGGCTTACCAGCTTTCAAGAATGTATAAAAGAAATATATTCCATTTCCAGTAGGTCTCCTCCCTGCTGTGTGTTTGTTGTGCATTCTTGATCTACCCTTTGCTGTGCTGTGTCACATTCTGAGATTTCTCTAGGTTTTGTTTCAGAGGCTGATGTCAATTAGCTTCTCTTTCAATTCACATTCTTTCTGCATGTTGCCAAACCTATTGCTTCAGGGTGAGTCAGAATCTTCAGTTCCTTTCCTGCCTCCTCTGTTTTGTTTCTTTCTAATCACTCTTCGAAGACTCATTACAGCTTTACGGTCGGTATCTAAGTATTGCAGTTTTACTGTGAAATACAACGCAAGGATGTCGGCAAGAGAAAGAGGCCAATAGACCAAAGAAGCCTATGGCGAAATATGGGTAGGTTGGAGCAAGATGGTACCACATATGGAAATATTTTCGAGCATAATAATTGATATGGTAATTGCGAAACCATGGCAATTATTATGCACAATATTATTTATGAATACTTTAATTCTGATTCTCAGATCCCCTTCTCATCCCCACTTTCTATCTTCCACCTTCTTGTCTCCATTTACCATATACATATTTTCATTGGTCAAACTTGCGCGAAACCCCCTATAAGCCTAGCCACCTATGTATTCTGCAAATCATTCTCACCAGAGTTGGGAGGAAGAAGGGATTTATAACCATTTGGCATCGTTTTACCTGCAGTAAACATCAGAGGCCAGAAAGGATGTATCTTAGGGACTTTTCACCTTAAGAGGATGTTTCAAAGCATTTCATACGATTTACAGTAACATGTAAGGAAATTACAGTTATATGGTCTGAAAATAGGCCATTCAGGCCAACTAGTCTACACCAGTGTTCGTACTCCACTCGAGCCCTCACTCCTCCTATTCCCCTCTCCAATATCTCTCTGTTCCCTTCTCCCTTGTGTATGCATCAACTTTCCTCTTAAATACATTGATGCTCTTTGCTTCAACCACAACTTCCAGCTTGACTGTGTATTTTTATAGGTGAATATAACAGCTAATCTGCATACAGCAATGACCCACAAACAGCCGTGAAGTGAATGACTGATGTTATAACATTATAAAGTTTAATTTAACCTTTCAGATCCGTAGGGAACCATGGATGCAATTCACGGTACAAATCAATCAAGCTGATGTTTTCAAAACCTTACTGGACTGTGGATTTTACTGAAAAAAAACTAAATACAGATCTCAGGGTGTTTTTTTAAAACCATAAAGGTAAACAAGTTGGTCTGTGTATGCCTACTGTACACTGAAGAAATATTTAATTCCAAATTGAATTTTATGCTTTAATACTCCAATATTTGAATTCCTGTGAGGATTCACCTTCTCACTTAAAAGGTACAATATTACGCTCTTTCTGATGAAGGTTTGCTGTGGGACCTACATAGGATTCGCTCTTGAAGGACGAGGTTATTGAAGATGACTGCCAAACTTATATACTTAAAGTGAGATTGCTTCTTAAATCTTCCTGCCTTTGGTGTTATGACCTGGTGCATGTTAACCACATGACTCATAGACAGAGAAGGAATTCATCACTTCTAAATTGCTTTTTCTGGCCACTCTTACATTTTTTATGAAGTGCTGCCAGCCTCTTATATATTAACGTTCCATCTTGATATCTATCATGGTAGGCACAATGAATCATTGGTATATATAAAATACGAGGTGATTTATTTAATGTATAATGTGTGCATAACACAGTAATCTACTTTTGAGTGGTATCAGTTGGGTTGAATCATAGAAAATTGAATGAAGTGCTTTAAAACTGTTGCGTAATTGAGGTGCAAGAGGTGCATTGAGGTTATCTTTAACTACATCCCTGTGGTAGGTACTGGCCAATTGCAATATCATAAGATTACAAAAGAGGTTTGGATAATGAAGATCCTTCGACCATTTAATCTCATCCTTCCAGAATGTCCACTTTACAATCCTCCCATTAGAGCACCAGGATATAGTAAACCCCTAATAATTCTTCGCTCCAAGTGGAAAGAGCTCAGTGACTAATTATCCAGAGTGACTTATTAGTCCTCCGGAGCCACCAGGGGATGTTGTGGCCAGAAGTACCAACACACAAAGCGAGCAACTGTCAATGTGATAGATTGGCCCCAGCCCCTGCAACTGTCAGTTTATTAAAACTTGTTTAAGTACAGTATATGTTTATGTAGAAGCATGTGTAATAAGGGCAAATAAATGCCCTTATTTTCTGTTTCCTATTACTTATTTCTGTTACTGTACTAGAATCTGTGCAAATGCATTGTAGTGTACCAAAGAACAAAAATATTGTAAGTCCGTGTTATATGTGAAAACATCTTTACGTAATAAATAATTTCATTACTACAAAATACACTGTACTGTATTTTGGATCATTTTGCAACATGACAAAAGTGGCAGACAGTCAGAAATCACTCATCCGTCCTATAAATGCAAAACTTTCCCTCTCCAAATTGCAACGTGGTGTATTTTATATAAGAGCACAGGTCCACCAGGCGAGTGCAACCACTTTCCCACTCTGTCATTCTAGCAATGCAATTATAGTAATACTACCGAAAGTAATAAACAAAAATACAAGATTGTCTGACGTCAAAGACACCCGTCACTACACTTTACAACAGTGAATCCTGTGTAATATCCTCCTGACCTGATAGGTGGTATATCAAATGCAAAAATTATTATACTTTGAAAACCTAAATAGACTATTTTTCAAACTGTTTTTCCTAATAAAAATTAAAGAAAGATAATTGGATCGCCTCAAAGAAATTGTAGCATAATCCTTCTACTGATTGAAGCCCATTTAATCTAAGTTTGTGCTTGTTTATCTATGGGAGCCATCTACTCCAAACCAAAGTCCCTGCACTTTCCTCATTATCATTCATATCTTTTATTCCTTTAAATCTTTATCCAATTCCCTTGTAAATATTCTGATGGTCTCAACTTCAAAGACACTCATGGCTAAGTTCTCCATGTTCTATTAATCCTCTACATGAAAATATTTTTTCTTATTGCCTATCCTGATAAAATAGGGCAAAGTGGACGAATTTTAAATTGGTTTATCCTATAGAAGCAAATTAAGCATTTTACTTAAAAAGTACAGGCAGTGGGACTCAATATTTTCTTGATATTAGAAGTTCTTTATCAGAGATTATCTAGAGTTAACATTAAATTAAAGTAATAACTTCTGTAAATTCAACTCAGATTTGCAAATTGTCTTGTTGGGTAAAAGTGGGGAAGAAGTGTGTAAATAGAGTGTAAAAAAAACACTTATTACACATCACGCATTGCATGCCATTTTATTGCACTTTGTACACTACAGCTCGGAAGACTTTTATGAGACATTTAATAACAATTTTTCTGTTCTTTAAAAATGTGTAATAACGACCTAGAAAGTAGAAGGTGGGCAACAACAGCAACAAAAACAATTTTTTACATAGACTTTCACATCAGGAGGCAATGCTGGGGTCAAAGCTGCCTCTTGTACTCAAACATCCTCCCAATGGAAAAGGCACTCTACTAAATATAAGGATTCTTATGAGAGGATTAAACATAAATAGACTAGACAAAGGGCGCATTGGGACTTTGAATTCACTATCCAGGCTGATATTTCAATGCAGTGCTAGGGAGCCCTGTGTTGTTGGAGGTGCCGTCCTTTGAATGAGACTTTACATTGAGGTCCCATCAGCCTGTTTAGGTGAACATTAGAGATTGCTTGGCACAATTTGAAAATAGAAGACATTCTCCCTGTGTCCTGGCCAACAATCCCCCAGATAAAATTGATCATTCATTTCATGGCTGTTTGTGGAAGACTGCTGTGTGCAAATTGGCTGCTGTGTTTGCCTGCTAAAAACATATACAGTGACTACTCTTCATAATAAATCCTTTGAAATTCTCTGAGACTGCTTGCCAATTTGAGAAGTGCCATATCAAAATCAAGGATTATTAGATTATTATTATTATCACAGAAGCATGAATAGACCAGAGGCACAAATAAAACTGGAAAGACCTGGAAGTGGAAAGCTGGAGCTTATGCCTCTTGTGGCCTCAATCAGCTGTTTGACAACAGAACAGTACCACTGGGTTACTCTAAAATATATGGGCACTTTTCATCTGAGCCGTCTGCGGTTTGACCTTTTAGCAATTCCAATATTAAAAATGTCAGTCTTGAATTAGAACATAGAATATACTGTTTTTAACTAAACAAAATTGCCTCTAAAGTCTTCAAACAATGGCAATCATTTGGCTTCTGATTTTTAATTCTCCAGACTATCACTGTTATACCCATCAAAATCTGAATGTATTATACAGTATATACACAAAGCAGCTGTGTAATTCAAGTTTCTTTAAACTCTTTTAATAATTCCAAAATCCGTGACGTTTATCCTTCCTGCCAAGATCTCAAAATATACTCATGGGGGCAATAATATCTAAAAAGTGAAGGATGTTATTAAGTAACTGCTCCCTCGCTGACAGTCATCTCTTTCTCTCTCTCTCTAACGGGATACTATTCAGCAATGCCAATCCTACATAAGCCTTGCCTGAGTGCCCAGTGGACCATGTCCTTGAATGTGTTCCTGTGCACAGTCAGGAACAACAAACCATTTTGCCAGGAAAGTGGATTCTAAGCCCCATCTTTCTGACAGTAGCATCTTAATCCAAGGCTGGGAGGGGGTGAGAGGGGGCAGGAGGAGAAAGGCCGACCTGCGTTGTTGATTTTCATGAGTCTCCCCTGTTAGTCTTCCTGGTTAACTGAACTAACTGAGACGCATTTGTGTAATGGAGTGAGACCACCTGGGTGGTGGAGCAAAGCAGCACATGCAGCGGAGCGCAATCACCCATGCAACAGATTAAAACCACCCATGCAGTGGAGTGGCGACCACTTGTGCAGCATCGCAAGACCATCCCATGCAGCGGAGTGAAATCACCGTACAGTGGGGTGAGATTACCTGTTCACTGGAAGGGTCCAGAGCTGAGTAATTAATAATAATAATAATCCTTGCATTTGATATAGGGCTTTTCACGTCTTCTAGACGTCTCAAAGGACTTCACAGAATATATTGTAAAGTGAATTGACTGTATATTTGTGGGCGAAATAGCGCCTTATCACATCTTTGAGACATACTGCAAAGTGAATTGACTGTATATTTTGTGGGTGAAGTGTACTCTGGCTCAAACAAAAAGGTGGCCAACACTCAGAGTTAAACCTGTTTTGGATCAGATCCCTGGATGAACTCACTGAACTTACCCTAGTACTGAAAGGCATTCCAGTGGGACAGAATGAAAATAACTAGATGGGAGAAGTGGCATGTTAAGCACTACTGTAGTTATAAATAATTCAATTGCTAAAAATAAAACAAGGATATACTGAGAGGTAAAGAGCTCGATGTTTACAGCATTTCCAGCAACCAGACAACTGCTGAAGGATTTGATCTTGGATTCCAGGAAATGGTCAATATGCAAAAAAATATATATTTTTTGTGAAATGTTGTGCACCCCTTAAAGAGAGAGCTATTGCTTTCAATGTAATTATTAATTTCACCCACCAAACAGACAGCCACTCCACTTTATGGTGTATCCTGTGAAGCACTTTGAGACATCTAGAAGACATGATAAGACCCGGTATCAAATTAATGGATTATTTTTATTGTTACTAGGGAATTAAACTATTTTCAGCACTCCCAGATGCTACCCAGCGCTACATAAATGCAGGTTGTTGCTGTTATTTTTAATAACAGAGACTGAAACACAATGTTGATAAGATCAAGTTACAAACAGTGACCCCTGCTGCAACCCAATGTGCATCACACCAAGCCCAGTATACTGGATTCTGAATCCATCTGTGTCCAAACTGACCGTCATTGAACTGCACCACGAATGCAGCATCATGTCCTCATTAACTGATTCACTGAAGGACATCTCATGCAGTGAACAATCAGTGCACCTACACTGCGAGTGGAAAATCAGAGAGCAAGATAGACACTCTGTGCCAAAACTATGCACCTCCAAGCACTGGTTATAACAGCAGCAGTTTACATTTATATAGTGCTGGGAGACAGCTGAACCGGGAGCCTGAGTTTAGAGGCAGGTGAAAGTGGCCGAAATGTAATCACAGAGATGAGTCTAGGGAGGATTTTGAATGTGGATAGGGAGCAGAGTGAGGCAGTGGAACCCAGGGATGGTGTTCCAGAGAGCGGGGGCAGAATGACTGAAAATGTGACCACTATTGGTGGAACGGATCAAATGGGGAGAGATATGAAGCAGCAAGCCCTTTCAAATGTTCTTTTTATGCCAAGGGGGTGACAGGAAACAACTAGCAGGAACAAATGAAAAATATATAACTTCAAAAAGACACGGGATTAAATTAGCAGTGTTTCATAAATTATCACACCAAACAGGGTTTGAAAATGCCCTAACTTCACCCTTATATGTGTACAGCTGTCATTTCGGAGGAGAGGAAAGGTAAACTTTATGTTCTCGATGTACTAGTTTACAGCCTTCATTCTGCATTATACTGAAATATTGATGTACTTGGGGTCAACGCAAATACTGCAGCTCAGTGAATTCTTGTACAGGACTTTTGAATCCCAAGACGAGCTACATTGTCTGTGCATTCGGTATCCCCTCTGGAATAGAACACCAAGCATGATTGTTGACTGTGCATTTATGTGACATAGACTGCCTTACACAATTACCTTGAAATAACCTGAAGGGAGCTATGGTACTCATTGGCCTTTATGCTTTAATTTGATCATTCTAATAGGTACGGTTAAACCACTGAGAAATCCATTTTAGCAGTGCTGTCTTCAGATGCAGGCAATCTTCACGTAGAACATAACTAAGGCCACATAGTGCTTTAGAGTTTAGATATTACATGAAGCTAATGCTGATCATTAAAATCGACTTTGAAGCACCGACAACCAGGGAGGTGTTGGATATTGTGGTATAAAGGAAGTGACAAGTTGGGCAAAGACTGAGGTGAGGGCTTGCATGAAGATCCTTATGAAATACTGTACACTGTGTTTCAAAAGTTTTATAAGAATTTCTTTGTTTTGGTTCTCTTTTTTGCTGCAATCATCTCCCAAAACAACGGACACTACACTTGACAGCAGTTATGTATATATATGTATATATATGGACCTATAAAAGGCACGTTCTTTCTTTAGTAATTTTACGTTAGTGCAAATACTTTTAAGGAAAGGAGCATAGAAAATTGATGAGGAAAAAATCTGCTTGACATATTAATAATAATAATAATCCTTGCATTTGATATAGTGCCTTATCACGTCGTTGAGACGTTTCAAAGTGCTTCACAGAATATATTGTAAAATGGATTTTGCATCTTCATATCACTCTCTCATTCTATAGACATACAGTATATATATATATTACAATACATACACTCATATTTTCATACTTTAAATGCAATGTTTTTCTGTGCCATGCCATCATGAAAAATTCATTGCAAAATTAAAAGCATTGGATTTATTCATTCCAAACGGATGCGTTCTTCTTTCATTTGGTTTTGTTTCAACCTTGAACAATGCATTAATTTTGCAGACAATTTCCTATATTTAGATCCCAGCCACAGTAAATAAGAAGGTGCTGATCTGAATAATATTGGTTAGCATTGTCTCCTCATGGGATGCAGGCAGTATTTTAATTAAGTGTCAGTAAAATGTCATATTTAATATTTTTCTCAGTTGTGAAAACTCTTCTGAAATGTTAAAATATAACAGATGGGCCAAGTTTTCTGGCATGTGGTTAAGCCATAATGATGTCTTTATCGTAAATGCCAGCCTGTTCCATATTCAGTGTGCTTCGTTTGAGGTGTGTACAGAAGTACGAAAGGTTACAAACAAACAATTATAGATACTTATCCTGCAGAATCACAAGCTTTGTTTTCACTTCACGTTAACAAACAGAGCTTTGCTTGCTTGTTGTTTCACATCACCCCACAGTAGCAAATAAAGATTCACCTGTTAGTTACTCAAAAACAGAACAAGATCTGTACTTTACAAGTGAGCTTAGCCTGTGATCCATAAGTCAGTTGACACCTCTGCGCCCCTTGACTAGCACTGATGCGCTCTGCACACACGTTTCCCTAGTTATTCCACCCACACACACAAAATAGGACAGGCAGACAGGTAATGGCTCATCATTTCACAGGCAATTTGCTTTTCCTATAATTTTTCTTATTTGTGAAGGACCAGAAAGTCAATTAATTGATCCAGGATACAATGACCGAAGCGAACAGGAACTGTTCTTTTCTATTCGAGGATGGGATGCAATATTTTTGGCAGTTTGCTGCGAAACGTGCGGTATAAAGCGAGTTTTGACCAGCCTGACTCATTCAGGAGTCTCACCAACCCCTTCCCCCTCCCACACACCTAACTTTCCTGGGAAACACATTTCAATTTAATTCACAGTAACAAAATCTCCCTGTGTTACTGTGAATTTGGAAAGAATTTGTGAAACAGCTTTATACTCTTTAGGATCAGAGCACTTTAGACCATACCCTCGAAGCTAAATAGACTACTGTTTGATGCTGAGAGAATGCAAGCTTTGTTTATGCATGGTTAAGAATCTACTTAATGCTGATATGTCACTTCATGGCCAACATGCTGCGTACAGGGAGCAAAGTCGGTAATCTTCTTCAATTTGGGTGCAGCTTCACATGGATGTGCTATTTTAGTCATCAAATTCCATCATTAACCGTACAAATTATTGGCCTGCAATTTAGAAGCACATTATGGTCAGACAGTAACACTGCATTTACATGCATCTGAGGTATAAAAATATACAATGCAATGTTTCCTCCCTGTACCCTCAGTAACTTACCACAGTTGGTGCATTCACTACGGATATGTTGTAGCCGTACAGAAATGAAGAACCAAATGCACTGACCAGTGCGGCAACCACAAGCTGAACTGTCCAGCCCTGGAAAGAGAGAAAACTCTAAATCTTTAACAGATGTTCTTGCTTAACTTTCAAAATAATATATCATGCAAGGTGATAGCCTGTCAGACAGGTTAGTTAAACCAGAAAAGAACAGATGAGCCTGAAAGGTCATTGTTGGTTAAGAAATAAATTGCCTGTTTTATTGATAGGTGTCAGCCTGACTCAATGGATAGCATTCCTGCCTCTGAATCAGAAGGTTGCAGGTTCAAGTCTCCACCATCGGGACTTTGGGCTCACAGTCTAGGCTGGGGGAGCACTGAATTGTCGGAGGTGCCGTTCTTCGAATGAGACAATAAATCCAAGGTCCTGTCTGCTTGTTCAGGTGGATGTTAAAGATCCCATAGTATCATTCAAAAAGAGAAGGGAGTTTCCTGGCCAACAATCCCTCAGACAAAATCGATCATTTTGTTTGTAGGACAATGCTGTGTTCAAATTGACTGCTCCACTTACCTGCAGTCATACCCTTTCCAGCAAGTCCTATGAAGTGCTCTGAGATTTCCTCCTGCCATGAAAGATGCTATATCAAATGTAAGCATTACTATTATCAATAATAAATAAGATACTTACAACAGCTTGCACATATTATGTAAAATGTAGCACCTTTTACATAAAAGAACAATTGAAAGCACTTCACAGAATAAGAATAATTTGAAATGAGATGAATGGTTATTAAGGCAGGCAGACAGACATTGCAGTTGATTTACTCCAGCAATGTCCCAAAAATGACAATGAGATAAGCAGGCAAATTGAGCTTAAAAATTTAGAATGATTTTGAATGAGGAAGAACGAATATGACCCAGAACACCTGAAGGAAACTCCTTACTTTTCCTACACCAATCCTTACTAGCATAATATCATATATTGTTACGTTTATTTTACTGAAAGCAATTACATGGGTGATAGCCTGTCAGACAGGTTAGTTAAACCAGAAAAGAACAGATGAGCCTGAAAGGTCGAGAGCTGACCCTGGTCAGATCCAGACATATGCCCAAAAGTGAGTTGACATTTCACTTAAAATACCGTTAAAGGGATACAAGGTGTTCAAATCTGACAGCCTGCCAATATGATGAAAATGAAGAATGATAGATGATTGGTATCCTCCATTTAGTAAACACTAAATCACAGCCCGTGCATAACCAACAACAACAACAACAAGATTCCATTTATAGAGCATCTTTCACGTTGGGAGGATGTCCCAAGGCACTGGACAGTTGGGTCGGGACCCGAGCATTGGGGGGAAATGGTCAGGGTGAGGGGAGGGAAGGGAGGGAGCGAGGAGGGCGTAGAGAGTCGAGAGGGGAGCTGAAGGCACGGTCAAAGAGAAAGGTCTTGAGACCGGCCTTGAAGGAGGAAAGGGAGGAGGCAAGGCGAAGGCACTGGGGGATGGAGTTCCAGAGCCTAGGGGCTGAGAGGCTGAAGGACTGGCCACCGATGGTAGGGTGGTTGGGGCCGGGATGTGGAGCAGACCGGAGCCAGAGGAATGGAGGGTACGGGCAGGTAGATAGGGGGATAGTAGGTCGGAGAGGTAGGAGGGAGCAAGGCCGTGAATGGCCTTGTAGGTGAGGATGAGGATCTTGAATTCGATCCTCTGGGGGATGGGGAGCCAGTGGAGGCGAGCGAGGGTGGGAGTGATGTGGTCCCGAAGCCTGGTGCGGGACAGTACACGAGCTGCAGAGTTCTGAATGACCTGCAGCTTGTGGAGGGAGGTGCTGGGAAGGCCGGTGAGGAGAGAGTTCCCATAGTCCAGCCTTGAGGTGATAAAGGCGTGGACCAGAGTTTCAGCAGCGTGAGGGGTGAGGTAGTGCCGTAGTCTGGCGATGTTCCGGAGGTGATGGAAGGCGGTGCCAGTTGTGGTGCGGATGTGAGGGAGAAAGGACAGCTCAGGGTCGAACAGAACCCTGAGGTTCCTGACCGGCTTTGAGAGGTGGAGAGTGCAGCCTTGGATGCTGATGCTGTCAGCGCCTGAGGTGCGGAGGCGCTGACGTGAGCCAATCAGAAGGGCCTCAGTTTTACGCACGTTGAGCTGAAGAAAGTTGTCTCTCATCCAGGACTTGATGTCGGACAGGCAGCTGTCAGGACATCGGTGGTCGTGGAGTTGAGGGTAGAGGAGGAAAGGTAGAGTTGGGTGTCATCCGCATACATGTGGAAGTTAACCCCATGTCTGCGGATGATGTCACCAAGGGGGAGCATATAGAGGGTGAAGAGGAGGGGACCAAGGACAGAGCCCTGAGGGACAACGCACGAGACAGTGCGGGGGCTGGAGGAAAAGCTATTCGTGGAAATGAAGTGAAGACGGTGTGAGAGCTACGACCTAAACCATTCAAGGACAGGGCCTTGAAGGTTGAGGTGGGAGGACAAGCAGTGGAGGAGGATAGCATGGTCGACCGTATCGAATGCTGCCGATAGGTCGAGGAGGACGAGGAGGCAGAGGGAGCCCTGGTCACAGATGGTCAGGATGTCATTGGTGACCTTGACCAGGGCAGTTTCTGTGCTATGGGCAGCACGGAAACCTGACTGAAGGGGTTCGAATAATGAATGGGTGGAGAGGAAAGAGCGCAGCTGGGAGGCGACAACTCGTTCAAGGACCTTGGACAGAAAGGGGAGGTTGGAGATGGGCCGGTAGCTTGATAGCTGCGACGCATCAAGGGAGGGTTTTTTCAAGGTGGGAGTGATAAAACCCACTGTAATCACCGACAAGCAGAACGTAGAACCATCTGTTGCACTTTAACTCCAGTGGCCTGAAATTCCACCTGGTCCACTCTTAAGGCAAGGCTAAAATTGTGCAGAATTTTAAAAAATTCTCAAATTGGAAATGGGGTATTCTCCAGATCATTTTAATACAGTAAATAATTGAGCAACTACCCCACCACTCCTCGCCCCCGACCAATAAATTACTAGAGGATATGAATGACCCTTGGTTAGGACTGAGGAAAGGACAAAAATTTTCTGATACGATTTTGAAAACCTCAGAAAGTATATGAGTGAGTGAGATATCGATTGAGGGATTCAAGGAAGAGATGGACAGACACTTGGGAAGTAAGAATCTCAAAGCGAGAAAAAGGGAATTGGGATTAGGATGGGTGCTAGTGTGCAGTGACATGGAATGGTCCGGTCTGTGGTGGATTATGGCTCTGTGGGTTGAATGACCTTCTCCTATTCCTGAATTGTACTGTTATAATAATAATCCTTGCATTTGATATAGCGCTTTTCATGTCTTCTAGAGGTCTCAAAGCGCTTCACAGAATATGCTGTAAAGTGAATTGACCGTATATTTGTGGGCGAAACGCGGCAGCCAATTGCACACAGAGGTGTCCCACAAACAATCGTGGATTGAAAATGACCAATTTATTATTGTTTTGTTTTGGAGTGATTATTATTAGGCGTGTAAAGTAAGGAAACTTGCCCAAGCTTTCGCCCTGCCTGGAATTGAACCCAGGTGTCTCGTTTGCAAAGCGAGTGCTCTAGCCACTGAGCTACAGGAGATGTTATCCTACATAGAAACAAGGTTTGCGTGGTGTCAGTACTAAATGGGTCTGGGCCATGACACAACCCTATCCATACCTAATGTTGCATGGTTATCACAGAGTGCATTTAGTTTCTGTGATTGACACTGCAATGAGTGCTGTCTCATGAGATGGTTATGTTATCTTCCACCACCCTATTATTAAACTTCAGGTATTCTGTGGACACACATTTACACGGCTTGAAAAACAAACAGCCCTACTCCAAACACAGTGCAAATTGGCAAACTCTCTCTGGGAGATCAGAGAGCTGGTGTGGGAGCTACAAAAGCTAGCACTGGTACAGTAGGATGGTGCTTGTTTGAGTTATCAGCCACGTAACCAGGCCAGGATTGAGGGAGGACGGAATTTGTCCTACTTCTCTATCTTGGTATCAATAGTCAAAAAAAATTCCATCTCCAAGAAAGGAATCCTTAATCTCAAATATATACAGTAATAATAATAATAATCCTTGCATTTGATATAGCTCCTTATCACGTCTTCGAGACATCGCAAAGCGCTTCACAGAATATACTGTAAAGTGAATTGACTGTATATTTTGTGGGCAGCCAATTGCACACAGCAGTGCCCCACAAATAGTCATGGATTGAGTGACCAATTTATTCTTTTTTTTCTAAACTAATTATTACCCCCGGAGAAGCAATCCGCCAATAGACTAACAACTGGGTTCCTACTTACTGATGGGTAAACAGAGGAGTAAGGAAACATGCCCAATGTTTCGACCTGCCAGGAATCAAACCCAGGTTTCTTGCTTGTGAGGCGAGTGCTCTAACCACTGAGCTACAGAACTCCTCAAATATATCTCCCAAAACATAAATGAAGTCAAAAATCAGGTCAAAAGTTCTCCCCTGGATATGTTAAGTGTAGTGTTATCATGTCAGTGAGACGTCTCAAAGCGTTTTATATTGTGTACTTGTGGGCGAAATCATATGTGAACACTTGTCTATATTCATGTATTTCCCTGCATATTAACCTTATTAACCTGGCCCTCTTGTTCCTGTATCAGAAGAGCTGTGGATTCAAGCCCCATGTCAGGAATCTAAGCTCATAGTTTAGGCTAATACTTCAGTGCAGTTCTGGGGGAACACAGAGTTGTTCCGATGAGATGTTAAATTGAAGTCTCATTTGCTTATTCGGGTGGGCGTTAGTGATTTGAAAAGCAAAAGAGTTTCTCTCAGTGTCCTTGGATTCTGGCTACAAATCCTTCAGATTGAAGGCAGTCATCACAATTTACAGTGAATCCTGTTAAGAGCCTTTGGCACATCCTCCTGACGTGAAAAGCGCTGTATCAAATGCGAAGACTGTTATTACTTAGATAAATTTATTGTTCACTTCATGGCTGTTTGTGGAACATTGCTGTGTGCAAATTAGCTATTGCTTTCACTAACAAAGGCACAGTCATTATACTTTACAGCAATACTCCGCCAAGCATGTTTCGAGGTGATAAGAATGATATCAAATGTTTTTTATAAAATCCAACGATTTCAATAGAAGTATAGTCTCACCATGGATAAAAGCAATGCACATCCACATATTACCTTATCACAAACATCATAACTGGATGTCTCCAAATTGCTATATCACCCATTTTCTCTATTTTAGTCGTTACAAAATTCATCGAATTCCATAAAGGAGATGGAGCTCACAATGGACTGAGACTTCCAACACAACACTGCTCCTGCTGGTGTTGCAGCTGAACACAGCGGCAGTGCTGAGAGCAGTAGCTCAGTACTGCCATCAGCAGGAAATTATTAGTACTAAGAGTATTTGTGAAATGCAAACAATTCTGTTCTACAAAATGTGATTGACATTAATGTGTTTTAAGGCTGCAGTGCAATATTAGAGGTAAACTTCCATTAGTCATATCAGTCGGGACAATAACATTTAATACGACTTACAAGAAATGCAGGTTAATCACAAGTCAAATTTTATACGATTTGCATAAAACATTTATAAAATCTGTAATAATAATAATCCTTGCATTTGATATAGCGCCTTGTCACGTCAAATCAAAACACTTCACAGGATTTACTGTCAAATGGAGTGACTGTGTATTTGTAGGTGAACGCGGCAGCCCAATTGCGCACAACAATGTCCCACAACAAATTGGTGCATATTTGACTTAGACTTTGAGTCCCATAGCGTACTAAATTAGCACACTCACTTCGCAAGTGAGAGGACCTGGGTTCAATACCGGGGGTGTGGGGGGGAATGGGGGGATCCTATGGCAAGTTTCCTTACTCCACGCGCATAGCAGTAAGTAGGAACCCGGTTGTTAGTTGATTGGGGGCGAATCGCTTTCTGGGGGTAATAACCTAAACAAAATTATAGCTTAAAGGTAAAATGACTCACAATGGTATTTTTCATTGCAAAAGTCTCCTGTAGCATGCAGCTCCCTTGATCTCCATCCTTCTCAGCCCAGCCCCAGCAAGAGAGAGATGGGGGTGGGGGGGTGTGAGGGTGGATATCAGCACCTCCTTAAGAAGTCAGGGGCTCCACCTCTCTTCCCCTTGTGCCCACTACGGTATTAAATGTACCATTTGCCAAACATAAAGAGATTGAAAAATGTTTATTGACTGCCATGACTCTGTGTACACCAGTGGCTGTTTCCAGTCATTGACCCGTCACTGATCAGGGAGTAAAAATAGTTGATCTACAAGGTGACAGTGACCATAACTTACCAACACTGAATTTGACTTGGGATATGGTAAAAGCACATAATAAATACGTGTATCCATCTTTAGATGGACAAATGTCTGGAGTACGAGAGCTGAGGTAATAATAACCCTATATTAATCCTTGCATTTGATATAGCGCCTTATCACGTCTTCAAGACATCTGAAAGCACTTCACAGGATATACTGTAAAGTGACTTGACTGTATATTTTGTGGGCAAATTGCAGCAGCCAATTGTGTACAGCAGTGTCCCACAAACAGTCGTGGATGGAAGTGACTAATTTTATTATTATGATTTTTTTAAAGGAATTATTAACCTAGGAAAAGCAATCCGCCAATCAACTAACCAGTTGGTTCCTACTTATTGCTAGGTAAACAGAGGCGTGTGTGTGGAGTAAGGAAAACTTGCCCAACATTTCGTACTACCGGTAAGTGATATTAACTAGGAAGCATGACTCAAGAACAAATCAGCTGAGGATCAATAAACATCCTTCAAAAACATTTTGCAGAGCTTGCAGGATATGCAGCAGGAACAAATATATAAAAGAAAACCTTACATTTGGTACAGTGCCTCTCACGAGAAGGGCTTTGAGAAGGATGTGGGGATTGGTTTCCACAACCTTCTGACTTAGAGGTGAGAGTGGTACCAACTGAGCCAGGCTGGTACACTCTGTACTGAGTGGACCCGTGGTGTTGAGTCAAGCCTGAATGTGCGATTTCTTCCTTGGGAGGGCGATACAATTAAATTGTTACCCAGTCAAGAACAATCAGTATCTATCATCAAAATAATTTGCAGTGCTAATGTCCACAGGATTTAAAATCCAATTTATTTCCTAATTGCTGCTTTGCCGTTTGTACAGGGAGTGGTCAGATACTTGCGTCAAACAATGCCGTTCTATAATCACAGGTATAGTACAAGATGAACTATGGAATGTTTCAGTCTTTTGTTGATGCAATGTGCGATGGGAGACATCACTTTATTTCCTTACTAAACAACAAGCTTCTAGCTCAGCCCCTCACTTTCGACATGATTTACGGCACGACCATCCATTTCCTCCACTGCACAGAGAACAGCACTAAAGGCGACTGAGCAACCTGCCTCCATTCCTCTGCAACACTTTTTTTCTAAACTAGTTTCCATATGACAATCTCTCTCTCTCTCTCTCTCTGCTACCAAAATGTTTCTCTTGACCTATCTCCATGAATATTCTTTCAGTCAACTCCAATTTCCTCCACTTTTTGCTCAGTTTTGCACTATTCTACAAAGAATAAATAATTTGGTCACTCAATCCACGGCTGTTGCTGGGACACTGTTGTGCACAATTGGCTGGACACATTTTGCCCACAAAATGTACAGTCAATTAACGTTACATTATGTTCTGTGAAACAATTTGAGACGTCTAAAAGATGTGATAAGACGCTATATCAAATGCAAGTATTATTTGTATTATTCCATTGGAAATTGCGTTTTTTATAGCACCTTATATAAATGTGCATTTTGCAGATAAGCACAGAGCCACCTGAGCACAGCAAGATCTGACCAGCACAACCTGCGATTGTTACACCAGTATTTCCATGCATCAGATCTGTTAAGCAGAATTGGTTTTATTAAGATATAAATCAAATTACTTTGATGTTTATAAAAAGTAACCAAATTACCTTCCGTCCAGGGTCAGAAAACTGCCCTGCAGCATAAAGCAGAACCACAAACAGCCAAATGTGTCCCAGTTCTGTGATGTTGGGGAGTCATTTTGTTTATATTCAAGCCCAAGGCTGTGCTCAAATGTGCACCTTTTTTATAAGATTTTGTCCTTTGGCACAGGCTTGACAGATTTCAAAATGCCAACCTGACCTGTTCCTAAATAATCTGTGGCCACAATTGCTTGTATTTAATCTTTCTTAGGCTGCTGAAACACAAGGTTCACACGTAGATGCTACTGTAAAAATTTGTAAGGATGGGATTTCTACGCCTCTGAAAGGCACAGTGACATGAAGGAACATTCAGATCTGGAGAATTTATTAATTGGGTAAGAATGAAGGTATTTTGGCTGGAAAAAATGCTCATCGGGAGAACAGTAATGAAAATGGTGCTCGACAACAAAAAAAATGCCTTGTGACATAAAGTGTATCTTCTCCTGAAGCCCCATGTTATACCACACCAACTCCAGAGAATTCGTCTCCTACCCAAAATCCCCAAAGCCAGGGCTGCTACTGTAAATATTAAAGATTTTTTTTCCCACACCTTCCATAAAACTCTATAAAAATCTACACTCATCAGTTATTCCCCCAAGTCATCCAAAAATAAACGGTACGTGTAATGCAACAAGAATTTGCATTTATATAAATGTCCTGGCCAACAATCCCCCAATAACAAAAACAGAGAGAGCTGGGAAAACTCAGTGAGTCAGGCAGCATCTATGGAGAAAGGAAAGTTAGTCCAACGTTTTGGGTCCACGACTCTTTGTCAGTTTCCCAGCTCTCTCTGTTTTTGTTTCAGATTCCAGCATCTGCAGTATTTTGTGTTTTAATCCCCCAATAAAATTAGTTATTCACTTCATGGCTGGTTGTGGGGCACTGCTATGCACAACGTGGCTGTTGAGTTGGCCCACAGAACACATAGTCACTTTACTTCAGGGTAAATTCTGTGAAGTCCTCCTGACGTGAAAAGCGCTGTACCAAATGTAAGTATTATTAGAATACATAGCGCCCTGAATGCAGGATAGCTTCTCCGACCACTGAGTATGTTGAGTGATAAACACACAAAGAAAGCAAAAGACAAGCACAACCAAGAAAGCGACCAATTTACTCGTTGCATATTTGCTTAGCAGCATGTCCTGAGCTCTGCTCACCATCTGAGTTCAGCGACATCTTCGATGTCAGTGAAGAGCTGCTGGGACTGCCAACTCTTTAATAACATGAAAATGATAACCTTTAGAGGTTAAGTTTGAGAAGGTGAGTTGACAATAATTGTACTGCAGTTAGGCTGTCCAACCAGTCCAATGTGCAAGCAGTGGTATAATATCTGGTTAAACCAGTTTACTTCAAAATGTACAGCTTTGGCCACACTTTTTGGTTTTCTTTCCCCTTCACACCCCTTTGCGTATCCTTCCGGCATTGTTAAGCATTTGGAGTCATCCTCCCACTATCTTTGACCTAGAAACTGCAAAGTAACTGGCCTAATTGTTGGTCAAAGTAGAGAGTGTTACTCATGTCTGATCCCAGCTGGAACCGTGGAAGAGGGAATTATATTATTATACGTAAGAGAAAGTCTTGATGCTGGGTTTTTACCATATTCAAATATCTCAAAGTGCTTCACAAGTAGTTACCATCAAATGTAATTGACTCTTTATAAAGCAGCACACAACCTTTTGCACCATAAAGGTTGAACAAACAGCTGAGATGAATAATTTATTTGCAGGGTAGTTGGTCAGGATATCAGGAGAAAGTCCCTTCCCTTTTTAAATGGTGTCCTGGTATTTTTAATGCACACTTGAACAGGCAGATAAGAAAGGTCCTTGGTTTAATATCTCATCCGAAGGACGGCACCTCTGACAAAGCAACACTTTCCCCAGCACTGAATTGGGAGTATCAGCCTAGTTGAAGAGCTCAGATATCAATATAGGGCTTGAACACCACATCATTCTGATCCAGAGGGCAGGGTTCTGCCAACTGAATCAACGTCAGAGCGAATATTAATAATAATAATAATCCTTGCATTTGATATAGCCTCTTATCTCATTTCAAAGTGATTCACAGAATATAGTTAATTGACTGCATATTTTGTGGGTGGGGAATATTATCATCCCTCGATTTGATAATCATTCTCTGTACAAACTTTAAAAAAGAGAGAAAAAGAGGACTAACATGTGAGGCGTTTTTGTTGACATCATTGCAATTCTTTACTTCCTCCTCACCATTCTCCATTGTGTAGAGCGGATTTTATTCTGCAAATGGTTGGAAAAGAACGATAGCATTATTAATACCCAAGTGAAGGTAAACATTAAACTAGCAAAATAGATGTGTGATGCATTTTGTTGTACTTACTTACATACAATCCCCAAACACAAACTTCCCGAGAAACACATTGCAAGCAAATCAATAAAACTGCAGTAGCATATCAGGTGTATCAACACTGCAACAGTTAACCCCAGTAGACACAGAGGAAATGCCATGCTTGTTGACCATATCATTCATACAAGGTACCCAGAGGACTGTGAAAGAGATAGTAGAGAGACTTAGTTATGGAAGTTCAAGGAAAGAGATAAAGAGGTCCTTGGCAAAAAAGCCGACATTGATAACTTGGCACCTCGTAGGAAGCAGATCATGAGGTTCTCAGGGTTGTAGAAAACAAGTTTAGGATAGTTTGGGGATATAAGGAAGAGGTTTCGCCAGTAATCATTGGGAGACGTTGGAGCTGATGGAAGATGAGGGGGAGCAGAACAGTCAGAGAATGTAGGAGAACGTAGGAGCAAAGAGGGAGCTGAGGAAGCTCAGTCATAGAATGTAGGAGCAAAACAGTTAAGAGGGAAGTCAAAAGGGAGCAGAATAGTCCTGATGCTATCCTTACAGGGCAAAACCTTGAGCAAGTTTCCCTACTATACACACCTGATAATAATCCTTCAAAACAAAATAATAAAATTGGTCACTTCCATCTACGACTGTTTTTGGACACTGCTGTGCGCAGTTGGCTGCTGCATTTTCCCCACAAAGTATACAGTCAATCCACTTGACAGTCCATTCTGTGAAGCGCTTTGAGACGTCTAGAAGACGTGAAAAAGCGCTATATCAAATGCAAGGATTATTATTATTATCATTACAGGTCTGTATACCTTGTAATAAACCTTGATTTCAACACTCTACGTTTCGAGTACACCTGTTGTTTAGCATCGAACATGTAAGCCCTTCGGACCGAAGGGGACGAGGTTGATGTAGCACAGAGCACAGTCTGACTGCCATTAAGCACAATAGTGTGGAGACAGTTCTAAATCCCACATCTGAAGCATATGGCATTAAATTATTTTCCACATTTCAAAATAACGTTATGCCACATGTGCGTTTACTCCACATCCATAATTGAGACTTCATAGACGGTGGGATAACAACTTTACATGGAATCTTAAGACATTCCATGTCATAAGACATTGATTTTCAATACTCTAAAAATACACTGTTCAATAGACAACGTGTTTCCGTTTTATTTATGGTTCAAAAATGCTACCAAGTGACGAGAAGAGACAATCTGTTATTTTCAGTGACTCTTCCATTGGTTTTAAGCGTGACAGTGAGAAAGAAGTTTTAGGAGTGATTGATTTTGGACCAGTAAGAGTCAGATTGCTAAAGGTTAAAAAGTAGACCCTGTCCTTTCATCAGTTGTACAGGGTCGGGTTGTTATACAGGGAGATCCAGGACTGTCCACTAGGGCATTCTGCTCCTGACTCTTGATGTGTTTGAGCGACTGCAGCAAATCAAATGGCTGTTTTCTCAGCTGTTCTCTACGCACTTTAAAACAAAAATTACGAGATTACAAGATCAGTTCAGATCAAGAATCTACTCTGGCCTATTTGGTCTCATTCTCCCATAATAAACATGCGACCAGCTACCAATACAGCATATTAGAGGACGGTCTAACACCCGTAAAGCCCAATCCCAACAGAACCCAGCACTTCAGCAAAAGGACAAACGCAACACACAAAAATACCGTTCGTAAAATAATTCAGTAAAATTAATTTACATGGTGGGGCACATGAAGCATCGATTGAGTAAAGAAAGATCCAGGCTTGCAAAGTCACACTGATACCGTCACAAGTGCTGAATCTGCGAAGAGACAGACCTGCTACGCTAATGCTGAAGACATTACATCAAACAGAAAGGAATGAATAATAAATATTCATAATCCTTACATTTGATACAATGCCTTGCATATCAAGTGGACATCCCAAAGCGCTTCACGGGAATTACTGTAAAGTATAGTATCTGTGTGCTTTGTAGGCGAATATGGTAACTAACTTACATAGAGCAATGTCATACAGAACAGCCATGAAGTGAGTAATTTTATTTGGGGGATTGTCAACCAGGACACTGGGAAAAACTCTTCTCCTTTCGAATAGTGCTGTGGGATTATTAATGTCCACCGGAACAGGCAGGCAGGCGAGATCTCAGTTCAACATTTCGTCTGAAGGACTACACCTCCAACGATCCACTGTATTAAAGTGACAGTCTTCTGACTCAGAGGTGAGACTGATGCCAACTGAGCCAGGGTAACTCCAAATGATTAGAACTAGTACAGTTTGGGATCTGAATTTTCCATAGTTACAATGCAGGACCATATGTGTCCAGCATTAACTATGAGGACTTTCGGTTTACAGACCCGTGGCCTTGTCTAAACCTTCAAATCTCACAGAGGAGCCAGACAGAGGTAAATCAGCCTCCAGCAAGATCGCTGTGGATTTGCCAGCTTTTACCAGGTGTGTGATCGCAAAGCCAATCCAGGGAGACCCGCTTACCTGACCCCTCATTCTCAGCCCTCCTCCCAAGAAGATACATTATGGATCTGGATGAAAACTGCATCTCCGCCTCCCCCATCAAAAGTCAATACTACCACAGCTTACAAGTATTATACGGTTTATTTGATTTAAACTTCGCCTGGAGAAAATCAACTTTTTGCAAATCAAATATAAAGTCATAACGTGAGGAAATCATGAGCCATCCCAATCTGTTCACAATGCAAAACCTCAGTTACTCATTTTTTGCTTTTCAGGCATTTGCTGACTAAATAAATTGTTATTTATTGGTAAAGGATGATAGGGAGTAAAACAAAATGTTAAAGTCTATAATAAACATCACTGACCTTCAACAAGAACCTTTGCAAGTGTTCCAGAATCCTAGAGGGCAGACACAGTGGCAATGTTGAAGGTGAGAGGATGGGACATGTGCAAAATTACTAGTCTTGTCAGCTATTACCTTAACCAACTAGAATGAAAATATTGATTACCAACACTTTTTTGAAAGATAGAGCAGCTGCTCAGAAAACCTTTGACCCTCTCTTCTTTATTGCAAAAGCTGGTGAATAATTTACGACCGGATTCCATAAAGTACATATTCACTTGAAAGCAGGATCTTTGTGTGAGCACTGTACTGTACTGTAAAGTTCAGAACTCATTCTACTGAACGTGCATTCTGCACAAATTCTTTAGTGAAGAACTGGAAATATAAATTGAGATGCCTCTTCATCATTTCTCTTTTTAAAATTTGCAAAGTCCAAAGCCGCAATGAACAAAACTTGTCCATTCAGATGGACCTAAAAGATTCCATAGCATTATTTGAAACGAGAAGAGAAATTCTCCTGGTGCTCTGGCCAACAATTCCTCAGATAAAATTAATGATCCATGGCTGTTGTGGAGATTGTGGGCACTAATTAACTATTACAGAAAGCATAGTTGTTATACGTTACAGTAAATCCTGTGAAGCCTTTAAGATATCCTCGACTCCAAAAATGTTTTGACAGACTCTGGAACTTCATTCCGGTGTCAAGTTTGCAGAACTTGGTCTTCAGAGTGGCACTGAAGCAAAATTCCCGAGAATAAGCCACGACACATCTGGGATTTTCTGTTTGTTAATCTTTTTATGAAAACCCCAGCTCTGACCCAGTGCATCTCGTACAGTGGCAGAACCACTAAAATTGAGAAGGTGGATATAGATGAAGATTATTGATAAATAATCGTTCCATTTAATATAGCGGCTATAACAGTGAGAATGTCCCAATGCGCCTCACAAAGTTTTTGTAAAGTGTGGGGATTATTTTATAGGCAAATGCCGCAGTACATTTTGCATACACCAATGTCTCACAAACAGTAGTGAAGTACTTGACCTTGTCCAGTTTGCGAGCGCTGCATTAATGATAATAATAATCCTTGCATTTGATATAGTGCTTTTCACGTCTTCTAGACGTTTCAAAGCGCTTCACAGGACATACAGTAAAGTGAATTGACTGTAAATATGTGGGCGAAATGCGGCAGCCAATTGACACAGTAGATTCCCACAAACAGTCGTGGATTGAAATAATCAATTTATTATTGTTCTTTTTGAAGGATTGTTATTAGGCGTGTGGAGTAAAGAAACTTGTCCAAGGTTTCACCCGGCCTGGAATTGAACCCAGGTCTCTCACTTGTAAGGCGAGTGCTCTAACCACTAAGCTACAGGACTCCATTGTCAGGTCTCACTTGAAGGACAATGCAGGGCTCCCAAAGTGGATGGAGTATCAGCCTAGGCCAAGACTGTGAAACAATGGGAATAAAGGGAGCGGAAAGAAGATTGAAAAGGGCATAACATGTTATAGAATGGAGACACAGTCAGGAAATAACAGAGTAAAGAACTCAGCGCTGTTACCAGAACCTCGGTTGAGCTATTATTGCGTTTAGTGTGCCAAACACGAAAAAACAGGTTCCCCCTGCAGAGGCAGCAAATGGAACATCACAAACCCACACTATCCCAACACAATACAAAGTCTGATGCAATTGTTCAGGAGCTCTTTGAAAAGCATGTTTATACTAGCATATATAAAGCATCTAGGTTCTCGCCCAGAAAAAAAACTGAGATGCAAAAAGTGCACAACAATGAAGTGTCATCGAATAGAAAAAGGCTTCAGGTGAGACCCTTCTTCGGAACTAAAATGAGTGGACGAGAAGTGTTTCTCTGTAGGACAGGAAGTTATGCAACAACAATTTACGATCATTTACTGCTGTGTCTTTCACATGAAAGAAATAATAATAATAATAATCCTTGCATTTGATATAGCGCTTTTCACGTCTTCTCGACATCTCAAAGCATTTCACAGAATAGACTGTAAAGTGAATTGACCGTATATTTGTGGACGAAACGTGGCAGCCAATTGCGTACAGCAGTGTCCTACAAACAGTCGTGGATTGACCAATTTATTATTGTTTTTTTTTGGAGGGATTATTAGCCGGCGTATGGAGTAAGGAAACTTGCCGAAGGTTTCGCCCTGCCTGAAATTGAATCCAGGTGTCTCGCTTGTGTTTTGTGGGCGAATGCGGCAGCTAATTTGCACACAGCAATGTCCCACAAACAACCATTACGCAAGTGACCAATTTTATTTGGGGGATTGTTGGTCAAGGCACCAAGAGAAACTCCCTTCTCTTTTCAAATAGTTCCAGGAGATCTTTAAAGTCCACTTGACTAGGCAGATGTGACTTTAGTTTAACTGTAATATGTGGAATCGGAGGCAGATATTATTTTGTAATGATTCTCAATCCAAAGCACAGATAAATTTCTTTATTACTAACTAATCAAACCAATTTGTTCTACTCTCAGTGTCCTTTTGTGCTTCCTGTCTTTATCTCATTGTTCCTTTCTTAATTATTCTTGAATTCTTAAAGCGGTATCCTACAGTTTTAAGTAACTTGTGGTTTATTGAGTTAGACTTGGAAGCATACAAGTCCATCAGTCCCCACCTCACATCAATCACAGCATTTTATATTAAATATCCCAGGACCCTGATTATGCCTGCTTTAATATATACATAGATTTTTTGCAAAGAATACCACATAACGTCTCATCCAACAAGTACGCTACCTACAACAATTCAACAAAGCCCAGCACTGCCACTTTAAAGTATTTGAGTCCCAAGTCCCAATACAGGGTTTGAACCCACAACCCAGTTCGAGTAAAAGGAAACAATATGCCAGGAATCAGAAATAAAAACAAAAACTGCTAGAAATATACAACAGGTATATCAACATCTGGGGGAGAAAGACAAGGCAATGCCTCAGCAACATATCATAAAGTTTGATAACTCACTGTCCAGCATCACCCGTTTTCTCACTTAACACAGAAAATTAATAATGAATCTAAACAACAGAATAAACACAGCTCACTAGTTCAAAACACCAAGTTATTGGGATTTATCAAATAAGGATTTCCCTTACTGTCAGGACATTTGGCTGGAGGAATTGGTTACATCTGTTGAGACAAGCACATTTATCAACAATCCACAAAGGATGCATAGTATTGCTATAGATCTGCTTAGATTTACCAGGAATCTAAAGCGAATGTTCCTGGTTAGGAAAACCTGGGAGGAGGTTCAAATTATTTTCAAACAAAGAGCAAAAAGAGAAGTAAAGTTTAAGGGGCTCATATCAGCAATAGTCTCTGGAGTCCTGTAGCTCAGTGGTTAGAGCACTCGCTTTGCAAGTGAGAGACCTGAGTTCAATTCCAGTCAGGGCGAAACCTTGGGCAAGTTTCCTTACTCCACACGCCTAATAATAATCCCTCCAAAAACAATAATAAAAATTGGTCATTTTCAATCTACGACTGTTTGTGGGACATTGCTGTGTGCAATTGGCTGCCGCGTTTGCCCACAAATATACAGTCAATTCACTTTACAGTGTGTTCTGTGAAGCGCTTTGGGATGTCCTCCCGACGTGAAGAGTGCTATATCAAATGCAAGGATTATTATTATTATTACTCTTTGCATGGAGGAAGATTGGAATGTGGAATTCTCTGCCACAAACTGCACTTGAGTCTATAAAATAAATAGCCCAGGCATTTGTAATTATTTTAGAATGGAATTAGATAGATGCTTGGATGAAAGCAATGGACTATGGGGGAGAAAGAGTGAGAGTGGGATTCAATTGTTTTTCAGTGGGACAAATGCCGAAATCTATCACCATGCTTAAAGGTATCTAAACCAACTGAAGTTCCATGCATCCCACCGACAATGGAAGTTTCCATGTGACTGGAATAGACTAATGAGACGGCCACAGAGAGTTGACTCCATTTCCAACACTCTGTTATCAAACATTCTCACCTTGGAACTATAGTAGTTCAACTACAAGGAAACTCCAAGCAAGATAGAGATTAGGCTGGGTGGCATATGTGAAGAATAGCATCGGTGTAGGTTTGATGGCCCTGATTTTCTACTCCTTGTCAATTCTTAATTGTCGACTGGCTTCAGGTTTGGACACCCCCTTGGCTTTGGGGCAAAGCATATTTTGGACTGAAGTATTTTTCTAATTGTTTGACCATCAACTTGAATTGGCACCTAGTGATAGTGAGACAAAACTCCTTATTTATGTCCAGAAACAGCATCTGAGACCTACTTTACTGAGTATCACTTCAGCCAAGATGCTTTGTGATCAGGCGAACAGAGATCTTAGGCTGAACCATTGTTTTGAAGCCAGGAGGGTAGGGGTTGGGGTGGGAAGTGTTCAAATCTGAAACCAATGGATAATTCAGCTGTCTCACTTCAAATCTCTTTTGAAATTTCGCATTTTTCATTCCCTTATTTCCAGGAGCGAAATTGCTTCTGTAAAAAGTCCCTGATTCCAGGCTGTGATCTGCTGGTTTAAACGTTGCACTGCAGGTCTATCATAGTACAGGCTGACACTCCAGTGAAGTGTTTGAGGAGTGCCACATTGGCAGAGATGTCATCCTTCAGGTTAGAAGTTAACAACCAAGGTTTGGTCTGTTTGCTCAGTGGGACATTAAGGAAACTAAAACACTGCCATAAAGAGAATGGAGTTTCTTCCAGTGTTCTGGCCAACAGTCCTCCCGATAAATAAATAGGTCATTCACCTCCTGACTGTGGGCTATGCCTGCTGGGTTCACCTACAAATAATAATAATCCTTGCATTTCATATAGCACCTTATCACGTCAGCTAGACATCTCAAAGTGTTGTGTGCTCAAAAGATGTAATGAGACATGGCCAAAGCAAATATATTTGAATGAAAAGTGTATATTGAACAATGCTTCATCAATATATAATAATAGTCCTTGTATTTAATATAGTACCTTATCACGTCTGTGAGACCACTCAAAGTGCTTCACAGAATATACTGCAAAGTGAATTGACTATATTTTGTGGGTGAAACACAGCAGCCAATTGCACACAGCGGTGTCCCACAAACAGTCGTGGATTGAAGTGACAATTTCTTTTTTTTTGTTGAAGGAGTTATTACCCCTGGAAAAGTGATCTGCCTAACAACCTACTTACTGCTAGATAATCAGAGGTGTGTTTAGTAAGGAAACTTGAATCAAACCCAGTTCTCTCTCTTGCAAGTTGAGTGCTCGAACCACTGAGCTACAGGACACCATAATGCACAGTAACAGGAATTACTGTCTCATACTTTGAGATATTTCACCATTGCAGATGCTATGTCAAATGCAAAAGTTATTATGATTTGAGGTGGTATTCAGTGTGACCTTATAACAAGTGATAATAATTTGTGCGTTTGATATAGCACCTTTTGTGTCATCAGTTCATCTGAAAATGATTCATAGGATTGACTGTAAAACATGGTGATTCTGTAGGCCATGCAAGCTTGAAATTTGTTTTCAAGAATAAACTGATCTCAGCAACGTGAATTTCAGATGCATACAATGCTCTTTTCCGAGTATTCCAAGTTTTTAAGCATATGTACGTTGTAGTCATCTCTACCTTTTCTGTTATAGTAAAGGAGCAAGTATTGTTATAAGAAGGAACTGGGACTGCTCATAAAACCAGCTCAAGCATGAAACAACTGAGGAATGAGCCATTCTGCTTGGAGCATTACAGCAGGTTTTGTAGCAGGAATATATAATTCACTGGATGAATAGATTTCTGGTCAGCAACAAACTCTGACTGCAGGCTAAGTCCACAAATCACTGCACGTTTTTAGTAACTGATAAACCAATTTAATAAGCTACAAATGACTTACTACATGGTAATACTGTAACAAAGGACCAAAATTTAGGAAAATTGCTCAACTCTGGGAAAGGGATCAGGAAGCAGCAGGTGAACTGAAAGCAGGTATTTGATTGAGTAAGTTGCCAGGAGTGGTGAGCTATGTCTTGGAGTTGCAGACTAAGGGCTCAACAACAACAACAAAATGACATGTGTATAGTGCCTTTCACATCGGGAGGACGTCCCAAGGTGCTGGACAGACAGAGATTCGGACCCGAGCCCAGGACTGGGGTCAGGGAGGATGGAGGGCGGGGGGGGGAAGTAGGGAAATCGAAAGCACGGTTGAAAAGGAGGGTCTTGAGATGGGTCTTGAAGGTGGCAAGGGAGGGGGCGAGATGGAGGGACTGCGAGATGGAGTTCCAGAGGGTGGAGGCAGAGTGGCAGAAGGCCCGCTGAGTCATGCAAGGGGGGGACTTGCAGCAGACCAAAGCCTGCTGAGCGGAGGAAGCGAGGGGGACGGTAGGGGGTTAGGAGGTCACAGAGGTATGGGACAGCAAGACCGCGGAGGGCTTTGAAGGTGAGGACCAGGATCTTGAACTGTATCCTCTGTGCGATGGGAAGCCAGTGGAGTTGGGCAAGGATGGGCTGCAGAGTTCTGGATGATCTGCAGTCTGTGGAGGGAGGAGCTGGGGAGGCCGACAAGCAGTGAGTTTACATAGTCAAGCCTCGATGCAATGAAAGCGTGCATAAGGGTTTCAGTGGCCTGCGGTGTGAGACAGTGGCAGAGTCGGGCAATGTTGCGGAGGTGGGGAAAGGCTAAGCGGGTCATAGCGCAGATAGTTGAGGGTCAAACAAGATACCAAGTGTCCGGACTGGGTTAGCAAGGAGGAGTGTGCAACCATAGATGGTGATGCTGTCAGCGCCTGAGGTGAGGAGGCAATGACAGGAGCCAATCAGGAGAGCCTCGGTCTTGTTGACTGAAGGACGTTAGCTCTTGATGTCCGACAGGCATATCACAAAGCATGGAAGGAAACTGGGGCGTTGATCACAGCGAAAAAGAAGACAAATGCACACTCACCACCTGGTTCTTTACCATCAGCATTTTTATTTTAAGCTTCGTCCTGATTATATTATTTTCTCTCTCTTATTTCTATGTTATTTTCATTCCAAGTGACTTTCAAGCATGCTTGGACCCCAGAGCTGTACCATTATTTTAATCCTGCCCTCCCCCCCACCCCCACCACAAATGGGCTCCTTGTATCGGTTCCAGAGCATAAGGTAGCTCACATTTGACACTAAATAAAACACAAAGTACTGCAGATGCTGGAAATCTGAAAACAAAAACAGAAATCGCTGGGAACACTCAGCAGGTCAGGCAGCATCTACGGAGGAAGGAAAGTGAGTCAACGTTTCGGGTCCACGACCCTTCGTCAGAACTAGGGCATGTTGGGAGGAAGAGGCTTTTAAGGGCTAACAGAGAGGGGGGAGGTAGGGCAATGAAGACAAAGGAGAAAATGGGGTAGAGGACAGGAGATGATGAGTTAAAGCAGTGTTAATACTGCAGAACAAAGGGCGGGGGAAAGAAAACTTGCAACAAAACAAGCAGATCAGGGAGAGAAAAGGTATGTCTGGGACCAAGATGATGTGGTAAAAACCAGAAACTTTGACTCATTTTCCTTTCTCCATAGATGCTGCCTGACCTGCTGAGTGTTCCCAGCGACTTCTGTTTTTGTTTTCATGTGTGACCCTGTCTAGCAAGCTTCCTGCTGCCAAATAGAACGAGAACCACTCTACCTGCTATGGCTTTGGTTTGCAACTTAAAAGGAGCTGAGTGGGCTCAATCTCTCCACCCTACTCCTACTGATGACCAGTCGGGCTGGTCTGTTATCAGCACTGGTATGGAATACTGCTGACCTGACAAGAATAAGTCTGAGCCATCATTAGATGGGTAGCAGGACCCAGGAACCTGCAAACTTCCTGGTGAGCAGCAGAGCTCAGCATGAAATGGTGAGACCATTGCCACCATCATCCTACCCATAACTCACACCCAGATTCCAACCTATTGAGCAATCATTGGAGGGTAAAGTAAGAGGGGATGGGGAAAAGAGCATGAAATGTCTCTCTTGCCATTGGAGATTGTTGTAGTCCCCTTTCCCGAGAGATGCAGTGGATACTATTAACTATGTTGACATCAACGTCAAGGGTACCCAGTGACTTTCTAATGTTTCTCTGTGTAAGTGCAGTTTTTCTTCTGTGTCTGAATGTCATAGAAAGCTTTAACTGCAGAGTGAAACCTAGAGTGAAAGGAGGAAATAGCAGTAAGCTCCTTTAGCTTGGCTATCCAGATCAATACAGATGACAGACCAGCCAGCCTGGCTGGTTAGCAGGACTTGGAGAAGCGAGTTATTGGGAGCAAGGATTTCTTCCCACCCGGCTCCTGCAAGCCAAGGCCCTATCAGGTAGTTTGGTCCTAACTGTTAGACAGTGCTGACAATGGAAAGTTATGCATTGTTAGACTCCAGCAGTATCCCAATAGGCACTCTGTGATCCCCTAGCCTAGGCCCTTGCCAATCATTGTTTAGTACTTTCTAGAATTACCATGCAAGAAAAGAATGTAAATTCTAATCCAGAAACAGGAGAATTTCCATGATTTGGAATTCTCAGGCTGGTTTGGATACTTTCAAGCATATTGATGGGTTTCTACATGTGTTAGATACCTGGCTGACCAAAACAAAAACTGTTCTACATTCTAATCCAGGAGTAAGTAAATAATTAGAAACATTATCTAAAACAAAAAGCTTTGAGCACTTCAAAATCTCCAGAAACTACATAAATATATGCACGAGGAAGAAGGGAATAGAAGGGTATGGCCTATTTCCGAACAGTACAGTACATTACTGTACAGCTACATGCAACTGGCTTAAATCAAACTTAACGGTCCATTGGCAGATCTGGCTGGACCTTATCAAATCTTATTGCTCCGCCCTTGCCTCCGCTAAATTGTCGTTCTACTCCAAGACAATCTTGTAGGCCAAGGACAACACCAGGCTCCTCTTCTCCATCACCAACCAGCTGCTCTGCCCACCCTTTCATGCCTCGCCCATCCTCACCTCAAATGCCAAAAGGCTGGACTTCCTTGAATCCAAAGCTGAGGGGATCCGCTCGCTACCTCTGCCATTCCGTCTGCTACCCCCTCCCCATCTCCCCCTCTCACCCCGGCCCCTACCCATCTTCCCTCCACACCTTTGAACCTGTCTCCCACTCCTTTCTCACCACTACTATAACATGCATGAAACCGACCACCTGTTCCCTCAACCCCATCCCTACCCCTCTTCTTACCTCCCAGCTCCACCTCCTTGCCCCACAACTTATAGACATAATAAACTTCTCCCTGTGAACTGGTACTGTTCTCACTCCATTAAAAACCGCCGTCATCACTCCTATCCTTAAAAAACCCTCCCTGGACCCATCTCTATTCTCAAACTACCACCCCCATCTCCAACCTCCCTTTCCTCTCCAAAGTCCTGGAACAAGTTGTTGCTTCCCAACTTCACTGCTTCCTCTCCCACCACTCCCTTCACGAACCCCTCCAATCGGGTTTCAGCGTCACCTACAGCACAGAACAGCCCTGGTCAAAGTGACAAATAACATTCTGCGACCAGGGCTCCCTCTGGCTCCTCTCAGCATCCTCCTCTTCGAACGTGCTTTCGATTTCCCTGCTTCCCTGCCTGGCCTCCACCCTCAGCTTGGGTACGAAACTCTGTCTGTCCAATGCCTTGGAACGTGCTCCCGACGTGAAAGTGGCTTCATGAATGTAATTTTGTTGTTGTTGTAGTTATGTAACATCTTATCTGTAGCTTGTAAAGTAATTGGCCAATCGTTCATTGAAACTGTTTGGCATACTTTCCTCGATATGATCTTTGCTCACGATGAAATAACAGCACTCAATGTTCACTGTTGTGAAAGGGCGGAGTATAGTGTGCGAAAGGTGCAGTACATTAATAACCAGAGCAGCAGGTTGAGCTGTCTGGATAATCGGCACTTTGTTGTTTCAAAACTGATCGGAGAGCAACGAACAGTTTCTTCTTTCCCAATTTGACGTCCATTATCCTTAAGTGCCAAGAATGCCTTACGAACTGGGCAACACAGCTCAGCATGAAATGTGTGAGAGCATTATCACTATCTTCCTGTAAGTTCAGTCTCAAGACCCTCCTCTTCGATCATGCCTTCAGTCACCCTCCGACCTCTCTGCATTCTCTCACCCCTACCCCACCCCTACCCCATGCTCGTCCTGACCTCTGTCTGTCCAGCGCCTTGGGATGTCCTCCTGACGTGAAAGGCGCTCTATAAATGTAATTTTGTTGTTGTTATTGTTCCTGGTAACTACCAGCCACTTAGTGAGTGCTTAAACCTACACCTGGTGGGAGCAAGGAGGTAAGTCGGGCTGAACTGTCTCCAAGTTGACATATTTGGCAACGGAATAACAGAAGAATCGAGCCAGCCCTCTTTGGCAGGCTCAGTAGTCTGGTTCCTATTCTGATGACAGGCAGGACTTGGAAGGGCAGACCAGTAACTGGGGGCAGGGAATTCTCCCACTCAGCTCCTGTAAACCCTGTAGTTTTATTTAAGAAATAAAACCAAAGTTCTTAGTGGATATCACTCCCAGAAGTTATGTTTGAAGTAGAAAGCATTAATGCATTTAAGAGGAAATCCGGTGCAAACATGAGAGAGAAGGGAACAGGGGAGTATAAGCCCTCGGAGACTTGTAAAGCGTGGAGGGCACTATATAATTGCAAGTTGTTGTTGTTGTAGTATAGAATGGAGATAGGGAGAGGGGCTCAACACTGACAATGACAAAAACTTTTCTAAACTGGGGCAAATGATTGTATGCCCTCGCTAATTAAGTTCGAAAAAATGTTCTACTTTCAGCTAACCATGCAAGATGGGACCACGTATAAGTGAAATGCTGTTTCAGTTAACCTGTCAGCATTCAATTCAATGAAAGGCAAATCTAATACCAAAATAGTCAGTGAGGTAGAAAGCTGTTACCTGCTAACGTTAGGTGTTGCTAATGCTTGCTCAGCTTGTTTCGATAGTTGGCCATCCACGGCCTTGCTCCCTCCTACCTCTCTGACCTACTATCCCCCTACCTACCTGCCCGTACCCTCCGTTCCTCTGGCTCTGGTCTGCTCCACGTCTCCCGCCCCAATCGCCCTACCATCGGTGGCCGGGCCTTCAGTCTCTCAGCCCCTAGGCTCTGGAACTCCATCCCCCAGTGCCTTCGCCTTGCTTCCTCCCTCTCCTCCTTCAAGGCCGGTCTCAAAACCTTTCTCTTTGACCGAGCCTTCAGCTCCCCTCTCGACTCTCTTCCCTCTCCTCGCTCCCTCCCTTCCCTCCCCTCACCCTGACCATTTCCCCCCTTCTCGCTCCCTCCCTTCCCTCCCCTCACCCTGACCATTTCCCCCTGCTCGGGTCCTGACCCAACTGTGCAGCGCCTTGGGACGTCCTCCTGACGTGAAAGGCGCTTTATAAATGGAATCTTGTTGTTGTTGTTGTTGGTAGAACAGGTTTGCTTCTGAAAAATGAAATATTGCAGAACAGAAAAGTTTTGTCCTGTAGACACTTTCAACTCACAGAGGCACAGATGCAAGGCAATGTAAAGTCTTCCCCAAAACCTTATTTCAAATTCCAGAGTACTTTCACTGCACCAGTGATTTCCTTTTGCATTTTCTTTCTTTCTGACTCAAAGTTCTACTCCAGAATTATTACCAACAGCATCAAATCTAAATACAACGCAATTTACATTTATATACATTTATACGTAAACCCTCAGTCTCATTGGCCGGGACACTACACATTACACCCACTTACTCTGAAAATAAATTGCTCTGTCACGTTTTCTGAATAGCTGTCTGTCCTTATACAATAATTGTCCCTAAATATGAAAGCTACAACAAAGTGAAGTTACTCAAAGATAGACACCACCAACATCAGGTTATCACTTCTTACATCAGACGATATTTGGATGCATTATGTAATGCTTTACAAAATCTGCAGGAGACCTTAACCTTTAAATGATCATTCTTCAAATGAATAAAAAGAGATTGTTGATGAAGACTGCAGCTGACATCAGCAGCTCAAGTAAAATAGGGCAAAATATTACAGCAAAAGAGGATGACACAGGTGACAAAAGTCTGGAGAAGAAAACCAACACATCCAAAGCGTTATTAAAACAACAACAACAACAAATTATATTTGTATACCTTTCACATCAGGAGGACATCCTAAAGCACTGGAGCAGAGTTTGAAGGACAAAATAAACAGAACATATTTCAACAGATGAACTTTAAACACCAAGTTGAAATGATCGCTGCAAATCAAAGACCTATGAAACACAATTGGAAAGTCAGCACATATTTAATCCTTGTTCAGAGAGTGGGCATGGCCAGCAGTTATCACTGTTTTTCAACATTGGTACATCGAGTTCCTAAGTTAATGAAAGATTTAGCCTTGGCTTACTGAAGATTGTAGTATGCTTAATCATTAACTACAACTGAAAGAGCCATCAATATTAGGTTTGGGGTTAACATCTAAATCACATTGTAGAAACATTGCAGTTAAACTAATGTTATGTGTTTAACTAAGTTATGTTAAACTAAGTTAAACTAAGTGTTAAACTAAGTTATGTGTTTTGCTTATCAAGTTCACTGTGCATTTAAACATCAGTTTGCATCTGTTGTTCAGCTTCCTTCAGTAGAACGATCAGGCAATCTGAACAATGTCCGACTGTTTAACACACGAGTGCCTCATCAAATTATCATAGATTATCCATTTTTATACTCCACGTGAGTCTCCAATCACTCCTTACTCCTCTCCCACTTCCTTGTTTCCCTTTCCCTTCATGTGTATATCTATAGTTAGATTGTCTGTACTGTAGTAGAATTGAAGGTTAAACCATTGCGGAAGTGCAGTGTTGAGCATTAAAAAAAGTGAAACCTACTGTTGTTTGGTATGTAACAATGGGGTAACACTTGCAGTATTCGATAATTTAACAATAATTTACACTAACATCAAATGATCAAACATATTCCCATATTCTACTGAATTGTATTCAAAATATTACAATGAGAGATAACCACATTTAATCACACCTCTTTTTTCACAAGATATTTGCTGACAAAACACAGTCAATTCACTTTACAGTATATCTTTGAAGCGCTTTGAGACGTCTCGAAGATGTGATAAAGCGCCACATCACTATATCACTGCAAGGATTATTATTATCCCACACCACTTCAGTGTCACATGTGTCCCAGTGCCCGTTACTGTGCTTTATACTCAAAACAGCTGGTTAGAGGGAAGTGCGGAAAATTCATTTTGTGAAGCTTTCCCTCAGAGGGGATTGCGATATTCTGGTTTAGTATTAGCTTGGCTCAGTTGGTAGCATGCTCTGCTTTGGCTCTGAAGGTTTGAGAGTTGAAGCCTTGAATTCAGTCTACTCCAAGCTAACAGCATGTGGAATGCCCTACCTGAATCCATATTTTTCATACTCAGGCTGTCCAGTGCTGTGGTCAGGCCGCACCTAGAGCACTGTATAGAGTTCTGGTTGGCATGCCATAACAGGGCTGCTGAGCCCTCGAGGCAAGACAGAGAAGAGCAACAAGTGTTAGAAGAATGAGCTATGAGCAACAATTAGCAAGTGAGGGCCTTTCAATCGTGAGAAAACGACTCAGACGGGATCTTATATAGATGCATAACATTTTAAATGGAATTGAAAAAGTGAACCTAGAACAATACTTTAGGATGCAGCAAGACAGTAGAATGAAGACATAGGATTAGAGTTGCATAAGAGCAATTTCAGGCCAGATAGCAGGAAGAGTATCTGTATCTGGAGAGTAATCAGCAATTGGAACAGGTTTAACAGGAAAAGTGACTGAGGTCAGGGCAATCATTTAAAAAAAATCTTGATGCTGTGATATGAAATTAGTGGGTTGGGTATTCTGAATTAAGAACAATAGATCGAATGGGCCGAAGAGGCTTATTCATGCAAACAAATCTTGTGAAGTTGTGATGTAAATTGGGCATGATGGGGTGATAAGACATTAGAATTGTGCTGCTCTGTGGACCTAATCAACAAATTAGTTCCTGTGGACTGTACACTGCTCGGCTTCAATTGGTACACTTAACAAATTGGTAGCAAATATGCCCTGTTTGCTTCTCTAAAAAAAATGCAGTTTTAAGAATTATAATTTTATATGTAGAAAATTGTGTTACTTACAATTAAAAATTGCATTAAATTCATTTTTAAATGCAAGAACAAATTTGACGGAATTCGAATAGTGTTTAGCTCACGTTATCATATTCACTAGATAAAGCAGACTGATCTCCAACCCCAGACATCCCCTCTGAAGGAATTCCTGGCAATGCCTATCCCCTAGTTTAAGTGTAACCAGCAATTTTTAAAACGGAAGTGCATGGTTATCTGTTAATTGAGAAACGTGGTTGAATCCCATTTAAATATGTACTAACATTTCATTTTAAACTTCACATTTCTGCAAAATTATTTGGAGAGAAATTAATACGCAGAGGTACATTAGGGATATTTTTCTTGCTCGACATCTTCCTGGAATCTCTCCTCTGCCGAGTCAAATCACCGACGCTCACCAAGGTGTCTAAAAATACAATCTTGGAGAAATTGCTGGCTTGTCCTGGTGTTATTAAAACTGCCCCTTATAAAAGGCCTTGAAAATCAAGTGCAGAACAGAGCAGAGTGGACCAATGCTCTGCTCAATAGAGCCTTTAGCTCATTCAGGGGCCATTCCACCCTCTGCACTCAGCCTGGGTGGGAGCCAATGTTTCAAATCAGAGACAGATGGAAGAAATTAAATACCCGAAATTCCATCTAGTCATAGCCTGTAAGACCATTTCCCTTAAAAAGTGACAGGCAAAGAATTGTGGAAAATTCTTAGATCGCATCCTAATCTGGAAGATGATCCTTTTTCTAGTACTGTGGGGAACAAACACTTCCTCATTAAGATTGATTTTAAGAATTTCACACGGTTCTGCACAATCTTAAATTTTAAGATAAAGTGGGCTTACAGGCTAAGACTAACTGGAATTTTAGACCTTAAGAGCCCAAATGAAATAGAGTCAAGTTTACTTATGATCTGTAATTTTCTGGTGGTGTCAATTCCGGACCTACGAGCATATGCCTTCACCTGCAACACCTACTTCAGAACCCAGCGAGATGAGAGAAATAAGTTTGAACAGAGAGAAGAGACAGCAGAATGGAGGAAAGGAAAGGAGTAAGGGGGGAAAGAGGAGAGGAGGAAAGAAGAAGCCAGAGAAAAAAAAGTATGAAATAAACGAAGAAAAAAGAAAATTAATGTAATTTTATTGAATGAAACAGGGTGATTTCTGATTTCGCTTCTCAGTGGGCAACAGGTCTTCTATAGATTCCCCTTTACCTTTAACTCATAGTGTCAAACTTACATTAGTTTTGTGCTCACAGTCTCTAATAAAGTAAACTCTGGTTTACCCAACTCCGGGTATTTGGAATTTGTACCTCGCTGGACCAGGCCCGAAACAGAAAAATTTAAAAAGAATTTGCACATATGTGTAGACTCCTGCTGGCTCCATTCCTATCATGTGCCTCCGTCTCACCATCCTTGCTGGCCTTTAGTGACCATAAATATGGACTTTGACTCAGTTTGAATCCCACGAGCAGAAATGCAGTTTATTCACGATCTTCTGCTCGTGGGATTCAAACAATTATAACACTAGCACTGGCATTTACTGGCATTTTTAGACACTGAAAAAAGCCGGCACCAAAAAAATAGACTGTAAAGTGAATTGACTGTATTTTTTTGTGTAGGCAAAAGGCGGCAGCGAATTGCACACAGCAGTGTCCCACAAACAGTCGTGGTTTGAAGTGACCAATTTATTATTATTTTTTTCTTGAGGGATTATTATCAGACGTATGGAGTAAGGAAACTTGCCTAAGGTTTCACTAGGTCATGATTGATCTGTACCTCAATTTCATTTACCCGGTGTTTCTCCTCTTTCAACATAAAGATACTTGTGAGATCCCTCAGACAATAGACACCAATTAAGACCATCTTGGCTGACTTGTGCATTGCATTCTTTAACACACATTAGAATATAGAGCACAGAAACAGGCCATTCGGCCCAACTGGTCTATGTTGGTGTTTATCCTCCACATGAGCCTCCTCCTGCCCTTCTTCAACTAAGTCTTCAAGCATAACCTTTTATTCCTTTCTCCCTCATGTACCTATATAGCTTTACCTTAACTACATCTATGCTATTTGCATCAACAAATCATTTCATCATTTCAAAGACCTCTATCAGATTACTCCTTACCCTACGGACCAATCCCATTTGTGATTAACCTGAAATCTTTCCCAAACACCAGTGAAGTTGGTGGAGTTTCTCACTGTGACTTCAATGCTCAAAATGGACAAATGTCCAAGTTTCCTCCTCTCCTTCAGATGACTGTGGTTCCTGTAAACCTTCAAAATCACTTCCAGCAGAGAAGTGATTAGGAGCGAGAAACAACCTTATTACTTATTGTCACCTTATTACTCTCATTGGTTTCATCGGGATGGCAATTGGCATTACTACAATATAAATGCGGACAGTGCAATTTGATTCAGTCTCTGTTCAAATCTTTCATAAAACTGGCCTCTTAAAAGTTCTTTTGTGGCTGCAGTCCATTGGACTACCCTTTAAGTTTCTTATTATTAAAGAACTATATTGTGTGACTTGCTTTTAATTAGCATTACGGAACTAACAACAATAACAACAAGATTACATTTGTATAGCGCCTTTCATGTCGGGAGGATGTCCCAAGGCACTGGACAGAGTACAGCATTTCAGACCTGAGCTGGGGTTGGTGGGGTAAGGGAGGGGAGGGGGGGGATTTAGCACAGCCCTTCTGCATGTGTCCTCAGTTGTGTATGTACTGAACTCTCCTCTGCTCCTCGTGAAAGGGATGTCAGCACAGTGGATATAATGTTTTGAATCACGTATGAATGGGTTATCAGTGTACATTATCTCCCTTTAGACTTAGGATTGTGTGACTACCCAGCCAGATCACCCTGCTTCAAATGGTTTGTACTACCACATATATATTTAGAACTTCCAAGATACATTTTTGTCTCAGTGTCACACATTTCAAAAACTATTCCTTTTCATGGATTTTTGGGCTAAACAAACCAAAAGAAAGTTGAATTAGCTGGCCAATTGGTGGTATATATATATATATTACTGTAACTATTGCATACAGTAGATATCATGCACTGTACTAGTTGTGCTGCCAATACTGAACACAGAAGTGAAGTACTGAGCTCCACAGTATTCAGAGATAAATAAGACTCTTTGGCCCATTTGATCTCAGGCCATCTCAACAAGGTGGTAGGCCCACTCTACCATCTTCCCATCACAGCATCAATGGCTTGAAAGTACATGCAGTCTTGGATTGTGCAGAATTGTGAAAAATTATTTGATTCATTCTTAATTCGAAAGCCAATTTTCCATAGATCTTAAAAAACACCAGCTTCCAAATTAAAATGGAATTGAAGAATTTTGAGCAGTTCTGTGTTCAATATAAAATTTTAAGACAAAATTGTTTTACAAACTAAGACTTGGTGGAATTTCTGATCTCAGGCTGTTTCTTAAATGAGTCTAATTTCCTGGCTCAACTACCCGCACGATCAATGGGTGGATCACACAACCCTTACTTTCTTCTCCTCATCTTACACCTGGAGTCATCCATTCCAGTATTTGATCACCTCTATGTAACAAAATGTTTTGCCTTAAAAAAGGACTTCACCTAAATGTCTCTCCTCCCACCCCTCTCTATGTCTCTCCTCTCACCCTCCTCTATGTCTCACTTCCCACCCACCTCTATGTCTCTCCTCCCACCCCTCTCTATGTCTCTCCTCTCACCCTCCTCTATGTCTCACTTCCCACCCACCTCTATGTCTCTTCTCCCACCCCCCTCTATGTCTCTCCTCTCACCCCCTCTATCCGCTATTCCCCCTCTGTTCTTCTCTCCCACCGCCCTGCTCGCCTTCTCTTTCTCCTTGACTCCATCACCACTTCCCTCTGCTCCAGCCTGGGCAGCCTCCGCCAGGCCCATCGTGGCTCCCGGCACTGGTTGTCCCAGAGCAGCAAACCCACGGGTCCAATCACTCTCTCCGCTCAAACAACCTCCTTAAGGCAAATCCAACTTCTCCCTCCCTCATACGTACCCTCCCCAACTCTCCACTCACACCACTCTCCACAACCATCTCTCCCGTACACCCAAAAATCCTCTCCGCATCATTCTCTCCTCCCTGCCTTCCTTCCAGCAAACCCACCCGCATTTCCCTCCAAAACGTCTGTTCCCTCACAAATAAAGCCCTCACCATCTACGACCTCATCCTGGACGAGCACCTTGACATTCTTGGGCTCACCGAAACCTGGCTCTCCCCCAATGACCCTGTCCCCCTAGTGGAAGCCCCCCCTCCAGGCTACACATTCCACCACACCTCCCATCCAAACCAACATGGCGGCGGGGTGGCCCTCATTTCCTAAACCTCCCTTGGGCTTACCCCCAACTCCTCTGGCTGTTTCCCCTCCTTTGAGCACCTCACCCTCTTCCACCCCTCTCTCCCTTTGAAAATCCTCCTTGTCTACCGCCCCCCCCAAGCCCCCCGGCTCCTTCCACACAGACATCTCTACTCTCCTCTCTTCACTGTCCCTCTGCTCCGAGCGCCTACTCATAATGGGTGATTTCAACCTCCACCTAAACTCCCCTTGCACCACTTCTGCTGACTTCACTGCCCTCCTCTCCTCCCTTAACCTTACCCTTCGCATAAATTCACCCACCCACAACCGTGGTCATGCCCTCGACCTCGTCATCACCCATGGCCTTCACATTTCCGACCTCAGCATTGTGGACAAGGCCATCTCGGACCACTTCCTCATCTGCTTCTCCTCTCACATCCCTCTCTCCTCAACCAAGCCCTCAACCATCCTCTACCGCCCTTGGAAAAGGCTACCCCCTGAGACCCTCACAAAGGCCCTCACTTCATCAAACATCCTATCCCTCTGGCCTTCAACCCATGGAGATCCTGAAGCAGCAGTCGAGCTGTTCCACGATCGCCTCTCCTCCACCTTCAACTCCCTTGTCCCCCTGAAATCCAGGACCATTTCCAATCCCACCCGATCCCCCTGGTACAACAACTATCTCCGCTCCCTAAAAATCCAAATCCGGCTGGTCAAGCGCAGATGGCAGAAAACTTGCCTGACAGTTCACCACCAACTGTGGCTCGAGCATTTCCACAGCTACCGCCGATCTTTGACATGCGCAAAAATGGCCTTCTATTCCAACATCATCTTGGAGGCTAAACACAACCCGAAAGTCTTTTTTTCCACCACCCACTGCCTCCTCCGTGCCCCTCCTCAGGCCTCCTCAATCTTCATATCCAATGCCAAGTGCAAGGAGGTCATGGACTTCTTCTCATCTAATATTCACAAAATCCGCCAGGCAGCCTCATCCAACTGCCTCTTGTCACCCACCACCACTCCCTCTCTGTCCCCCTCACCATCATCTGCTTCTACCACCACCCGCATCCTACATTCCTTCCTCTCCATCTCTCCCTCCTCCCTCTCACCCACCATCACCTCCATGAAACCCACCGCCTGCTGCCTCGACCCCCTCCCCACCAACTTGCTGGTCACCCAGCTCCCCCTCCTCTGCCCACTACTGGCTAACATCATCAACCAGTCCTTCTCCTCCGGATCAGTCCCTGCCCCCCTCAAAACTGTTGTCATCACTCCCATCCTCAAAAAACCGTGGAGTCCTGTAGCTCAGTGGTTAGAGCACTCGCTTTGCAAGCGAGAGACCTGAGTTCAATTCCAGGCAGAGGGCGAAACCTTGGGCAAGTTTCCTTACTCCACACAGAGCCCTAATAATAATCCCTCCAAAAAAAACAATAATAAAATTGGCATTTTCAATCTACGACTGTTTGTGGGACATTGCTGTGCGCAATTGGCTGCCGCGTTCGCCCACAAAGTTACAGTCAATTCACTTTACAGTGTGTTCTGTGAAGCGCTTTGGGACGTCCTTCCGACGTGAAAAGCGCTATATCAAATGCAAGGATTATTATTTAACCTTCCCTAGATCCCTCAAACCCCAGCCACTACCGCCCTATTTCTAACCTGCCCTTCCTCGCAAAAGTCCTAGAATTTGTTGTTGCCAATCAACTTCGCGCACACCTCTCCTCCCACTCCTTCTTCAAACCACTCCAGTCCAGTTGCCGCGCTGCCCACAGTACAAAGACTGCGCTTGTGAAAGTCACAAACGACATCCTCTTTATCTGTGACCAGGGATCCCTCTGCCTCCTTGTCCTCCTGGACCTCTCCGCCATGTTTGACACAGTCAATCACACCATCCTCCTCCACCGCCTTTCCTCCGTCATCCACCTCAGTGGGACCGCACTCGCCTGGTTCGAGTCTTACCTCACGAACTGCCAGCAGTACATTTGCACAAACGGCTCCTCCTCCCGCTCTCACCCGGTTACCTGTGGGGTATCCCGAGGATCCATCCTTGGCCCCTCCTCTTTCTGAACTACATGCTCCCTCTTGGGGATGTCATCCGCAAACATGGGGTAACACATCCACATGTATGCAGATGACACCCAACTTTATTTTTCCACCTCTCTTTGTGAGCTCCCAGTCAGACCTCAGGGGCTGGATGAGCGCAAATTTCCTTCAACTGAACATCGACAAGACGGAAAGCATACTTTTTGGCTCTCGTCAATATCTCAAATCCGACGGCTCTCACCTCATCCACCTTCCCGACCTCCCCCTAAAACTCTCCAAACCCGTACGCAACCTTGGCATCAGGTTCGACCCCCAATTGTCCTTCCTCCCCCATATCCAGTCCCTCACCAGTACCGCTTTCTTCCACTTCCGACGCATCGTCCATCTCCGCAAATACCTCTCTCTGAAAGCCGCTGAAACCCTGGTCCATGCCTTTGTCAGCTCTTGGCTGGACTACTCTAATGCCCTCCTCGCCGGTCTCCCATCCACTACCATCCATAAAATCCAAGTCATCCAAAACTCTGCCACCCGCATTCTCACCCGTACCAAACTATGTTCCCCGATCACCCCAGTCCTTGCCAGACTGCACTGGCTGCCTATCTCAGAGAGGATCGATTTCAAGATCCTCACCCTTGTTTTCAAATCCCTCCACTCCTCTGCACCCCCTACCTCTCTGACCTCCTCTCTTCCCAAAACAGTACCCGTTGCCTTCGATCCTCTGGGTCTGGCCTCCTCCTCGTCCCCCGCTCCACTCTCAGCGGCCGTGCCTTCAGCCACTATGCCCCGAGGCTCTGGAATTCTCTTCCTCACTCCCTTCACCTCGCCCACTCTCTTCCTACTTTCAGGTTCCTTCTGAAGACCTTTCTTTTCGACCGCGCCTTTGGGCAACCTTCCTCCCCCTCCCCCTGGCTCGGCCCTGGGATCCGTTACTGTGAAGCGCTCTGAGATGCCGTCTGGGGTGGAGGGCGATATAAATCCAAGTTGTTATTGTTGTTGTATACTGGTCCTAACTCCTCCCCAATTTGCATACTCTAATCCCAATTAATTTATTTGCCATACTCTCTTACGTTGTGTCCCACTTATTCAATTTCCTTTTAAATCTTGTTATGCTCTTAGTTTAAATAGCTACTTGTCACAAAGCATTCTATGTTCTAGTAATCTTTCTGAAACAAATAGTTCTGACCTTCCTCTTGTGTCAGCCTGGTTCAGTTAGTAACATTCTCGTCTCTGAGTTAGAAGGTTGTGAATTTAAGCCGCACATCGGGATTTTGAACTGACAGCCTATGCCGATACTCCAATATAGGGTTGGGAGGACGCTGCATTGTGTGACGGTTCTCGCTCCTTGAATTTTAGTAACACTTACGTACTAAGTGGCTTCTGCTCTTTTCTAACCCTGTCAGTGTGAGTCCCTGCTCAAAGGTGTCCCAACTGAGCCAGAACCAGTCACTCACAGGTATTCCCAGAAAACTCCAATGCCTGGTAACTGAGATGTTGAATCGGAATCTGTCCACACTGCTAGAACTCCGATGTCGACAGCCTCTTTAAATGATTTACTCCTTTTCTCGTCTTAGAAATTTACAGAGACTTGAGGATACAATCGGTAAACAGAACAGCTCTTTATTAAGTCCTAGTAACTCTAGGCTACCTTGCTTATAAGAAATGCAGCAATTTAAGATATACAATAATGGGATCAAATTTAACTAATGGAGCTAACTATAACTAAAACCACAATACTACATTAGTATAAAGTAATTGAAACCAACCTGATTTGCACAGTAATCCTGTACACATCAGGATGTACCAAATAACAACCATTAGACTGTGACGAGACACACTGAGCATTGCCCTGGCTCCACCCACCATATGACATGAAGGCGAGGCCATTGACTTTTTCAACAACAACAACAGCAATTTATATAGCGCCCTCCACGCCGGACGGAGTCTCAGAGCGCTTTTCCCGTGCGAGCGTTCACATGATTTTCCAGGCTGTTTGCTAATTGCCTGTCGATCAAACAACACGGAGCCCCGATAATGTTGCAGCTGGGGCATCTCATGCTCTTTTCCTAACAGCTTTTGCAACTACATCATTTGCAAGCTTTTTCTTAACCAAAATCTAATGAAAAGGACAGGCTTAAATAATATATAGATATATATACACATTATTTTCATATTACTGTGGGGTACAAAAACAGGGTAACCGTGACAATTGTTAGAGGTACCAACTTTCGATGAGACACTAAACCAAGCTCCCATCTGCCTGGGCAGGTGGCTTTTAAAAATCCCATGGCACTATTCGAAAAGAGAAGGGTGTTTCTCCCGATGCCCCGGCCAACAATCCTCCAAATAAAATGGGTCATTGACTTTGTGACTGTTTGTGGGATATTGGTGTGAGTAAACTGGCTGCCATGGGCACCTACAAACTACAGTCAGTAAACTTAACAGTATGTGAAGGGTTTTAAAATTCAAACCTCCCAATATGAAAGGCACATGATCAAATGTGAGTATTAATATTAACATTTCCGGTGAAATCTCGGGTTTATGCCCCTGTTCCCAATTCCCCAACCATCAGGAATAACCTCTCACTATTTATTGTGACACTATTAAAGCGTTACAAAAATCGTTCAGAGGCAGTAAACTTCGCTGGATTAAAAGAAGTACAACAAAACCCTAAATTTAAATAGGCCCTTCACAGAGGATAATGTCTCAGAGCACTTCACAGTAACAGGGTCAGACGCCAAGCAAAAGAGAAGGGGTAGGTCATAAGGCAGGATTTAAAGACAACCGGAGAGAGTGCAAGATGGAAGGATAGAGGTAGGGGAAGTTCCAGAGGTTAGAGGAGTAGTGACTGAAGGCTCAGAAGAAGTAAAAGAATTATCGTGATTAGAACTAACTTACCCCTCTCATCCAGAAAATAAAATGTTGTATCGTTAGTGACTGAATGAGAAAAGATACTTACAAATGTAGTGCTCGAGTGCAGATTCAATGACTGATTCTACAGCGTATCTCGAGCGTCAACTATACTTTCCGCTTTATAGATCACATTAAAAATGTAATCAAGTTTAAAAAAGGTCACATGGCAGTCTCACAGAATCAGAATTCGTTAATCAAAATTCCAGTCACGGGGCGCAGTCTATCTAAGGAGATTTCAGATTAAGCATCATCTTTGTTAGATTAATTCAGCATTTCCCTTTGCCTGCACTTCCTTATTATTGAGTTACTTCCCGGGGGGAGAGGCGGGGTTGAAGGGGAGGGTGGAACGAGGCACCAGCAGGATATCATGATGTTTTCCAATAATATGACACACTGAGCACTGTTGACACTTTATGTTATTTACTTGTGTTTAGTTATGTTTAGCATTTCAGATTCAAGTCCACGAAAAAAGATATGGCCTAGGATTGTGGATGGGAGACAAGGGTGACAATCTAGGCGCAGCTTTATCTTCTGAACAAATTAGATACCTTAATAGATGCTTAGACAACATTTGGGTGACATCCCCCCTCTAATCACATACCATTCCTTCACCAAGACAATGATGAAAGGACTTCTCCCAAACAGCTGTGGAAAATGTTGCACCGAACATGGTGACGGATCATTATTTGTCATGAAAATGATGCCGCTCACACCCATCCTCTGGATGTCTAAATACAGTTAAACACTTTTATTGAATATAATTAAGTACTTCTAAATACAATCAGCATCATGTTTCAGTTGTTGGTCAATGCACTGTAGAAAAAAGACATGAGGGTAACGAAACTTTATGGACACTCTGTACATGAGAGCAGCACAGAGTAATTCAGCTTTTGATTCCTTTATTCCCTTATCATGTGAGCAAATATTTGGCCTCCATTTTGAATCAGCCTGAAATAAGAACTTGTCCAGTGATTTCAGTGAAGACAGTCTCCACTGTCATTTGCAAGGGCAGAAAACTGCCTCACCAGCTGTTTCACATTGAGCTGTTCTATTGAATAAACATAGAGAGGCTGTTCAAAGATTGAAAATGGTCCCAGTTGAGGATAAATCCAAGATAATTATCGACAATAATCCTTGTCTTTGATATAATGCTGGAAAATCTCAAAGTGCTTCACAGGTAATTGCTTTATCTAATGTGTTTTAAATGATCACAAGAGAGATTCAAATGAAGAGGCCCTTTGGCCCATTTGATCTCATACTTCTAGAAGACCACACTGCCTGTCCTTCCATCACTCAGCTTGGTTCAGTTGGTAGCACTTTCACCTCTGAGTCAGAAGATTGCAAGTTTAAGCTGCACATCAGGACCTGTCTCTCATAGCGTTTTTCAATTTTTTCACCTGATATTTGACATTTTGACTGACCAAAGTGTACCTTAGCTATAATCAGCTGTATGAACGACTTGGATAAAGGAATAGAGCGTTTTATGTCAAAACTTGCAGATGACGCAAAGTTAGGAGGCGCAGTAAATTGCGTACATGGGAGCAGATGGAATTCAATGTGGGGAAGTGTGAGGTCATCCACTATGGATCCAAAAATAACAAAACAGAATATTTTCTAAATGGTGAGAAACTGAGAACTGTGGAGGGGCAACGGATTTGGGTATCCATGTACACAAATCACTAAAAACAAGCTCACGTGTACAAAACATTATCAAAAAAAGCTAATGAGATGCTGGCCTTTATCTCAGGGGCTGGAGTATAAAGGAGAGAAAATGATGCTTCAACTGTATGGAGCCTTGATCAGACCCCATATGGAATAGTGTGTTCAGCGTTGGCCACTGCACCTCAGGAAGGATATATTGGCTCTGGAGGGGGTACAGCGCAGACACACCAGAATGATACCAGGGCTTAAAGGATTAAATTATAAGGACAGGTTGCATAAACTTGGTCATTATTCCCTTGAGTTTAGAAGGTTGAGGGGTGATCCGATTGAGGTTTTTTACAATAATAAAGAGATTTGATAGGGTAGATACCGAGAAACTATTTCCTCTGTTGGGAGGGGATCCAGAACAAAGGGGCATAATCTTAAAATTAGAGCAAGGCAATTTAGGAGTGAAATTAGGAGACAGTTTTTCACCCAAGGGTAGTGGAAATCTGTAAGAGTTCTGTAGCTCACTGGTTAGAGCACTCACCTTGCAAGCGAGAGAACTGGGTTCGATTTCCGGCAGGGCGAAACCTTGGGCAAGTTTTCTTACTCCACACGCCTGATAATAAACCCTCAAGAAAAAAAAACAATAATAAAATTGGGTTATTTCAATCCATGACTGTTTGTGGGACACTGCTATATGCAATTGGCTGCCCTGTTACGCCCACAAATATACACTCAATCACTTTACAGTATATTCTGTGAAGCGCTTTGAGACGTCTAGAAGATGTGAAAAGCACTATATAAAATGCAAGGATTATTATTATAAATCTGGAGCTCTCTCCCCCAAATGGCTGTGGATGTTTGATTGATTCACATTTTCAAGACTGAGGTGGATAGATATTTGTTAGGTCAGGGTATCAAGGGCTATAGGGCAAGGGTAGGTAATTGGAGTTAAGATACTGTTAATAATTTGACGGTTAATAAGAGTATAGAGTTTATTGCATAAGATAAAACATAAGATTCAACAATCTGTAATCAAATTATATTACATATAACAACTCAATAACAGTACAACACATCTATGTGAGCTAAACATTTACCACACAGCATGCACACAGGGGTTGCTCAGTAAACCAGACCAACAACACACCTCAAAATACACAGCAGAGATCAGCCCCTGAAAATCCCTCTGGAACAACTGATTCTTGCAATCTTAAGGCTGCCCAGTGTCTGGGCCTCACTTAGTACTTCAGACAAACCGTACCCGAGACTACACTTTGACGAACCTCCGAGAGATCAGCCTCTGGAGTTACCCCTCAGAGGCAACTGACTTTCGTAATACCAACACTAAACAGGGACTGGCATCCGGTAAACCCTCGGACACCAGTTCCTGTTTAGTGTTGGTATTACGAGAGTCACACACAACAACAGTAGTACTGACGATACAGGGACAACAACATGTTTCCAGGTACTGTTTGTACTCCAGACCAGATAGTAAACCTGGGATCACACTTTGACGTATACTGAAGAGATCACAGAACTATCACAGAATCACAGAGAGTGGCTCCTGGAATTCAACAGAAACAATCAGCTTTTAGCCCAGCACCTCACTCATGCTGCCGACCACTACTCCTTTTTCACTTTTAATGGTCACTTTCTTACTGGAGGTAAATTTCCTCAATCCTGTACATACACATGGGTACAATAGAATCAATATCGATTCTAATGGGAAGTGCTCTGATCCTCTATACAACTCCAACTATTTCAAAGTTACATCTTCCATTTATGTGTCGCTAACTCCACCTCCCCTTGTCACAGAGATAGCCCCCACCCCTGACAGACTGCTTTGTAGAGAGAGAGATATGGATAACTTCTGGGCAGCCTTCCACAGCCTCTTGTTTCTCAGCCTTGAGATAGGGGGTGTCTGAGGCTGCAGCCTTTCCTTTCTGTGGTCCATTGTTCTTACAACTTATACTCAAGGGACCGATTGCTCATTATCTCAGAGGAGTGAACACCTTCCCAGGAAAGTATGAAATATAATCAGAAGCTAACCTCAACCCGTCCAGCAAAGCTACTTTTAACCATTTAAACATCAAAAACCTTCTGGAACATTCGATTGCTGTTTGAAATATACCAAAATATCCCAAGGTGATAGTCAATATATTTCAACACTACTCCTGTTTCTATGTTTCTGTTTTTTTAAAAAAACATGACGATGATCTATATGAATCTATATGAATCCAGGTCTTTGGGATGAACTCCCGACGTAAAAATAATTTTGTATTGTATTTTGTACCCTTGCTCACTTCAAAGTTGTTTAATCAGGTTGGGACTGTCCTTGAGCACCCATGGGCAAACTCTGATTAAGACAATTCAGGACCATTACATCAACAATTAACAAGAGAACTGTAGAGGTAATAAACAAAACCCAAAATACTGAAGATGCCGGCAATCTGAAACAAAAACAGGAGTCGCTGGGAACACTCAATAGGTCAGGCAGCATCTATGAAGAAAGGAAAATGAGTCAACATTCTGACAAATGGTCGTGGACCTGAAACATTGACTCACTTTCTCCATAGATGCTGAGTGTTCCCAGCGACTTCTGTTTTTGTTGCAGATGTAATAAGTTCATATCTTTCTTCTCTTCAAGGTAGAACATATTGCCATTTCCCCATAATATTTTATCGAGAGTTATATCAACTACCCATAACTATGTTACACTTAGATATAAATTCTACAATTCAGCTCAATTTAATTGGGCTTATAGTTCTTCAAGTCATTTTGATACTGACTATCAAGCATATGCAATCTTCACTCGATCAAAACAACCAATTTATAATCAAAATTGCCACTCTACAGTCACTAGCCGAGAACCAGAAGCATATCTAACTTAACTAAAACAATATTTTAAACAATAACTTGTTTATGATCACATCAGTAAGACAAGAAAAAAATTCCTACCCAGTGACCTGTTCATGCCCCCTCAGTTTAAAACCCCCTGGTCTAGACTGACATTACAATGTCTTGGCAGGTGGAGGTGCTTGTTGGAGGTGCTGTACTTCAGATAAAAACAAGGTATGAAGGAATCAGGATTAGAGTAGTCAACTTCACTGGTGCTATGTTGGAGATATGGTGCTATGCTGGAGATAGCACCAGCATAGGTTTAATGGGTGAAATAGTTTCCTCTTATGCTGTAATTTCTATGATTCTCTGTACGTTGGCTCCCACAATTATTTGATTTATCCTCATAAACTCCGCTTAGTAGAATATATAACATTAAACAGTCTGTGGAACTGATTAATAAAAACACATTTTCATTTCATTCCTTTTGCTGTTTAGAGACGTTGTCATTCTTTACTAAAATTGCACATCTCTGCAAACCGTGATGTCAGAAGGTTGTAGTTCAGTTGGTTCCACTCTGGTCCTGCGGCAGGAGGTTGTGGGTTCAAGCCCGAACTCAGGACTTTGAACTCACGTAGTCTAAGCTGGCATTCCAATGCAGTGCTGGAGTATCCTTCATTATTGGAAATGCCTTCCTTCAACAACCACAAAGTTACATTTATAAAGAGTCTTTCACGTCGAGAGGACGTCCCAAAGCGCTGAAAACCAGGGGTCGGGACCCGAGCATGGGGGAGAGGTGGTGTACAGGTGAGGGAAGGCAGAGAGGTGGGAGGGCGACGAAAGGCACGATCGAAGAGAAGGGTCTTGAGACCGGCCTTGAAGGAGGCAAAGGAGTCAGCAAGGCCAAGGGACTGTGGGATGGAGTTCCAGAGTGTGGGGGCAGAGAGGCTGAAAGCCCGGCCACCGATGGTAAGGCGGGTCAGGCGGGAGACGTGGAGCAGAACGTGGAGCCCGTTGAACGGAGGGAGCGGGCAGGAGTCAGCAGGTCAGAGAGGTAGGAGGGGGCAAGGCCATGGATGGCCTTAAAGGTGAGGATCTTGAATTCGATAAAATATTATTCAGATAAAATATTAATCCAAGTTCCCATCTGCCTATTCAAGTGAACATTAATGATCCCACGGTATAATGTATTGAAGAGGACGTTTCTCCTGGTATCCCGGCTAACAATCCCCGAAACTTCATGACTGTTTGTGTTTTGTGCACAGATGGGCTCCCGGGGCATTCGTCTACAAATACACAGTCAGTCCACTTTACAGTATATTCCTGTGAAGCACTTTGAGACGTCCTCCTGATGTGAAAGGTGCTATACCAAATGCAAGGATTATTATAAAACACATTACTGTGGTATCTGCTTCCTCAGTGTCAAGCTGCTTTAAAAAGGAGAGAGTGTACTCTGGTGGTTAGTTAGATGAATTACACCATCTCAAGAAAAATCACTTAAAATACAGTAGAAATTTAATTTGCATTTGATAGACACCTTATCACATCAAAGCATCTCAAAGTCGGTTTTATGTTTAAAAGACCGATATATTCACAATGTATATTGAAGCTCCAAGATCTGTTAACAGTGGACTCACCGACAGTCTCAGTGCTGCAATATCCCACATGAGGTCTGACCAGGGATCTATAGAACTCAGACAAGTATAAGAGAGACTGATTTAATTATCCTTGCATTTGATATGGTATCTTTAATTGTCAAATATCTCAAAGTACTTCACAGGTAATTGCTGTCAAGTGTAATAATTGTACATTTATCATCAAACACAGCAGTCAATTTGTGAATAGCAAGGACCTATAAACAACCGTGACCAATTTTATCTTGGGGATTATTGGCCAGGACACTGAGAAACTACAATTTTGAGACATTTCAATGCTTTAGGCGCTATAAAAAAGCAAGTTTGTATTTTCTCAGAATCACTTTCAAAATTATGAGCTGAAGTTAGCATTTCATTCAATATTTAACACATGAATGGCTGATAGCAGATCCCCAACCTCATGCTATTTTCAATGCCGATGTCTGAGAAGCTGAGCCTGTGAGCTTGGGCTCTTGGTTGACAGATCACAGATTGATGTTCAGTGGGGCGACAGTTTTTTTTGAATTTCATGTTTACTAAATAGCCAGTCTTCTGCTGATTGGGAGGCCTCAATGTTCAAGCTAGATGTCCACTGCTGAGGACACAGCTGCTCAAACGTCTCCATTGAGAATATAATACAAATGTCCTTCACGGTAGTAGGATATCCTAGACCACTTTGAAATCAGGTGGATCTGCCCATTCATTGTGATGAATATTAAATGTTCATTTCTTTGGACCTGAATCCTGTGTCCTTGATCCTGTTCCCCCAGGCCTGGCTGCTGTGTACTGGCCCTGGTTGTCCTGCTGGTTCTGGTCCCAATGCTCCTGGTCCTCTGCTCCTTTAATCCCTGTTCCCGCTCCTTTATTCCCTGTCAGCATTTGCAAAGCACTGTTTATAAAAAGGAGGGAGCCAAATACCACAAGCCTCTGGCTGTAACCTTGCGCTTTAAACACACAAACACACACGGTACATACAGATTCTAATTTTTGGTCAGCTGGGTATCTGACACATGTGGAAACCCATCACCGTGCTTAAGAGTATCCAAACAAAGCTGAGAATTCCACGCAACTCACCCACACATGGAAATCCCAGAGATAGATTGTTGGAATGGAATGAGCATTCTCTCACTGGAGGGAGACATCCTGCTTACTTAATTCCGCTGAGTAGTAGGCGTAGGTTGGCCAGAGTCAAGGTTTGAGGACCCCAGAGTTTGCGTTGAGGTACTGCTGGGGTCTAACCAGTTAAAACCTCGGAGCTTGCCATTGACAGCACGGTTTGGCAAGCTATCCCTCTGACTGTCCAGCTCGGACAACCCTACCCGTTAGGACTTTGGCTTGCAGGGTTAACAGGAGCTGAGTGGGATGACCCCCTGCCCTCAGTGACTGGCCTGCCTTTCCAAGTCCTGCCCATGAGCCAGGCTGGCTGTTCTGTTCTTGCTCAGTTACGACAGTCCGTGCCAAGCATATCACCTTGGAACCAGTTCAGTTCCAAAGAGACCCTGCTTACCTCCCCCAACGACTGATCTGCCCTTCCGAGTCATAGTCACTAGTGGGTTGTTCGACATCCGACAAGTGTGGGTTTGAGCCCGCACTCGGTGAATGGCAGGTACCGTGAACTCCCTGCGAGCTTCCCTATGGGCAACACAGCTCAGCATGAAATGGGTGGGAGCATTGGCACCAACTTCCTGTCCACAGCTCAGGAACACATCCCTTCCCATTGAGCGACTGTTCCACCATTTGGAGGTGCGGAGTTCAAGCAGCAACTGGTTCCCTGTCTGAGGCTAATCAAGATGGGTCCCAGGCGTTGGATGTACAAACTTTTGTTCCCGAACTCGGACTCCAGGTAAAGCCTTCCAGCAGCTGCCACACCAAGCTTCAGAGTTTCCTCATCGACTATCTACATAGACACAACAAAACAAAATTACATTTGTCTAGCGCTTTTCACGTCTTGAGCTGACACACACAGTATATATAGTCACACAGTACATAACAGACGCACATACACAAAGTGTACACACACACACAGTACATGCAGACACATTACTTACAGACACAAATGCAGTAGATACACACACAGTTTAGACACACACAGTACATACACACAGTATAGACACACACACAATACAGACACAGTACGTACACACTCACATACAGACACACACACAGTACATACCCATACACAATACAGACACAGTACATACACACACACATATACAGACAGACACACACACAGTACATATACACACACTGTATAGCACACACAGTATAGACGTACACACATAGTACACACACAATACAGATACACACACACAGTACACACATACAGTACATACAGACGCACACTCAATACAGACACACACAGTATAGACGCACACGCAATACAGACACTGTACATGCACGCACACACACACACCTACAGACAGACAGACAACACACAGTACATTCACGCACGCACAATATAGACACACAATACAGACACTGTACATACACACACACAGTATAGACACACACATACAGATACACAGTACACACACATACAGACACACACTACACACCAACAATATATACCACACAAACACACAGTATAGACACACACACATACAGATACACAGTACACACACACATACAGACACACACACACTACACACCAACAGTATATACCACACAAACACACAGTATAGACACACACACACATAGATACACAGTACACACACACATACAGACACACACACACACACTACACACCAACAGTATATACCACACACACACACAGTATAGACACACACACATACAGATACACAGTACACACACATACAGACACACACACACTACACACCAACAGTATATACCACATACACACACACAGTATAGACACACACACATACAGATACACAGTACACACACATACAGACACACACACACACACTACACACCAACAGTGTATACCACACACACACACACACAGTATAGACACACACACATACAGATACACAGTACACACACACATACAGACACACACACACACTACACACCAACAGTGTATACCACACACACAGTATAGACACACACACATACACAGTACACACACATACACACACACACACACAAACTACACACCAACAGTGTATACCACACACACATACAGATACACAGTACACACACACATACTACACACCAACAGTGTATACCACACACACAGTATAGACACACACACATACAGATACACAGTACACACACATACAGACACATACACACACACACTACACACCAACAGTGTATACCACACACACAGTATAGACACACACACATACAGATACACAGTACACACACATACAGACACACACACACACACTACACACCAACAGTGTATACCACACACACACACACACACACACAGTATAGACACACACACATACAGATACACAGTACACACACACATACAGACACACACACACACTACACACCAACAGTATATACCACACACACACAGTATAGACACACACACATACAGATACACAGTACACACACACATACAGACACACACACACTACACACCAACAGTATATACCACACACACACACACACAGTATAGACACACACACATAGAGATACACAGTACACACACACATACAGACACACACACACACTACACACCAACAGTGTATACCACACACACAGTATAGACACACACACATACACAGTACACACACACATACACACACACACACAAACTACACACCAACAGTGTATACCACACACACATACAGATACACAGTACACACACACATACTACACACCAACAGTGTATACCACACACACAGTATAGACACACACACATACAGATACACAGTACACACACATACAGACACACTACACACCAACAGTGTATACCACACACACACACACACACACACAGTCGCCGCCGCTGTGTGGTGCTGTGCTCCCTGAGCTGAGGGGGAGCCGGTGTTTAATGTGGGGCAGCGACTGCAGCACAGACAGGAGGAGGAGGAGCAGTGCCGGAGAGCCACCGGGAAACCAGTCAGAAGGTAATGCCGTCTCCTTTTAACCGTTTTAACGGTATATTTACCCATCTGCGTAGACGTACCATATACTGTGTGTATCATCTCCGAAAGGGCTGCGGGCGGTGAGGTGAGGTTTGCCCTCGTCGTTGTTTTGTGAAGCGAGTGTGTGGACAACACCTCCTCTCCTCCTCCCCTCCCGGGGCTGGAGCTCGGCCTCGGCCTCCTCTCCTGCCGTGGGGGGTCCTCAAACTACCCCCAGCCGAGAGGGGGGGGTCCTCAAACACAGCCCCGCACAGCCTGTCTGAGCCAGGGATAAGGCCTGGGACTGACTGACTGACTGAGGGAGAGAGGGAGGGAGAGAGGTGTAAGGATCGCCCACACACTCACTCACTCACACACTCACAGAGGTGCAGGTGTGTGTGTGTGTGGGGGTGTGTGTGGGTGTGTGTGTGGGGGGGTGAGTGTGTGTGGGTGAGTGTGTGTGGGTGTGTGTGTGTGGGGGGGTGAGTGTGTGTGGGTGTGTGGGTGAGTGTGTGTGGGTGTGTGTGTGGGGGGGGTGAGTGTGTGTGGGTGTGTGTGTGTGGGGGGGTGAGTGTGTGTGTGGGTGTGTGTGTGTGTGGGGGGGTGTGTGTGTGTGTGTGTGTGGGGGGGTGAGTGTGTGTGGGTGAGTGTGTGTGGGTGTGTGTGTGTGGGGGGGTGAGTGTGTGTGGGTGTGTGGGTGAGTGTGTGTGGGTGTGTGTGTGGGGGGGGGTGAGTGTGTGTGGGTGTGTGTGTGTGGGGGGGTGAGTGTGTGTGTGGGTGTGTGTGTGTGTGGGGGTGTGTGTGTGTGTGTGTGTGGGGGGGGGGGTGGGTGTGTGTGGGTGTGTGTGTGTGGGGGGGGTGAGTGTGTGTGGGTGTGTGGGGGGGGGGGTGAGTGTGTGTGGGTGTGTGTGGGGGGGGTGAGTGTGTGGGTGTGTGTGTGGGGGGGTGAGTGTGTGTGGGTGTGTGTGTGTGGGGGGGTGAGTGTGTGTGGGTGTGTGGGGGGTGAGTGTGTGTGGGTGTGTGTGTGGGGGGGTGAGTGTGTGTGGGTGTGTGGGGGGGTGAGTGTGTGTGGGTGTGTGTGTGGGGGGGTGAGTGTGTGTGGGTGTGTGTGTGGGGGGGTGAGTGTGTGTGGGGGTGTGTGTGTGGGGGGGTGAGTGTGTGTGGGTGTGTGTGTGTGGGGGTGAGTGTGTGGGGGGTGAGTGTGTGTGGGGGGGTGAGTGTGTGTGGGGGTGTGTGTGTGTGTGGGTGTGTGTGGGGGTGAGTGTGAGTGCAGTTTGACTGTGGTGGTGGTTGTGTGTGTGTGTGGGGGGGGGGGTGAGTGTGTGTGGGGGTGTGTGTGTGTGGGGGTGTGTGTGTGGGGGTGAGTGTGAGTGCAGTTTGACTGTGGTGGTGGTTGTGTGTGTGTGTGTGGGGGTGTGGGGGTGTGTGTGTGTGGGTGTGTGAGGGGGTGTGGTGGCTCCTGGACTAGGCCTCGGCCCTAACCAGGCTTCACGGTACTAACTCTCTGGCCCAACAGCAGCAGCAGCAGCAGTGGGTGAGGGAGAGGGAGAGGGGGTGAGGGAGGGAGGGAGTGGGGGGAGAGGGTGAGGGAGGGATGGAGGGGGTGAGGGAGGGAGGGATGGAGGGGGTGAGGGAGGGGGAGGGGGTGAGGGAGGGAGGGAGAGGGTGAGGGAGGGAGGGAGAGGGTGAGGGAGAGGGAGAGAGGGAGGGAGAGAGGGGGAGGGAGGGAGAGGGTGAGAGAGGGAGGGAGAGGGGGAGAGGGTGAGAGAGGGAGGAGGGGAGAGGGTGAGAGAGGGAGGGAGGGGGAGGGTGAGGGAGGGAGGGAGGGTGAGGGAGGGGGGGAGGGAGAGAGGGAGGGAGAGAGGGGGAGGGAGGGAGAGGGTGAGAGAGGGAGGGAGGGGGAGAGGGTGAGAGAGGGAGGGAGGGGGAGAGGGTGAGAGAGGGAGGGAGGGGGTGAGGGTGAGAGGGAGGGAGAGAGGGGGAGGGAGGGAGGGGATGAGGGAGTGCTCAGGGTCTCTCTGCACAGCTAAACCTGGCTGCAAATGTTAGGGCCTAACAGCAGACACACACACATACACACATATGTATGTATATATATATATGTATGTATGTATGTGCTATTTCCAGCACTACACCACACACCGCACCGCGAGGCCAGTTTGAAGAACTTTTATTTTATAATATGTCTCGACTCCTGGAGTCTCCCTCTCTCTCTCCCTCTCTGTAGGGTTTGGCTCTGCCTCGAGTGTAGCCTTTTGGAGGGACCAGATTTCAGATGTGCAGGACTAGGCCTGGTGTAGCTTGTGGGTCAAAAATTCAGACTTGGATTATTTTTCTATATCTATATATATATATATATATTATATATATATTTATATCCATATATTCTGGCCTGTGCCTGGGTGCGAGTATTTTTTTTTCTTATTGGCGAATTAAGTCTCCTGTTAAGCTGACCTGGAGCAATATAAAAATCAGACCTACGCTCCTATTACCTGTGAACCTCCAGAGAAATATTTGGATGTGACAGCTTAGAGTGGGGATAAAAAAACACATGTGTGCGTCACATGGGATTTGCATTGTACTTTGTCTTACTTTATTCCCAATCCTTTTAGTTTTTTTGTTTATATTTTTTTTAAAAAAAAGCCCTTTCTCTTTGCTTTGTGGCTTAACCGCTTCCTCTCCAATTGATCTCCGCAGCTTCCTCTTTTTCTCTCTCTCTCTCTCTCTCTCTCTCTCTCTTTCATCCAAGTATTTTTTTCCATTATATTTCCCAGTTTGTCCTGACGACTCCGATCACAAAAGATATTCCGCTGTGGAGGAAGAAGAGTGTCACAAATAGTAGGAACCGTAACATATCGTTGTGGGTAATCTAGTTTATTTTCCCAGCTGTGAATTGTTACTGCAAGTGTAAAAAGAAAGCAGTTTGTGCGGTTGTAAACAGTGGACTACCCCTTGTTGTGAATGATGCAGATGGCCCAGCTCCTGAGTGGAATTAAGTAATAATCCTCTCATATTCCACTGCTTGCACTTCCTGCAGTAGGTATTAATTTTAATAGGGTTTATTTATGATTGGGATGCCTTAATGCCTTAGTTGTCTCTTGCTTCCTTCCTCCACAGCTGTTTGGCAGCCATCTTGAAGCCCCCCTTCTCCTGGGTTAAACTATTCAATGATTAAAGCTATTTTGCAGTCAAATAGAAACCCAAGTCAAACATGGAATACCGTAAGAGTATTAACTACGCCTCTGTATGTACAGAATATTCATTTATATCGCCAAATACTGTTCTTAATCAAACAAAACTTGATATAGCGCCTTATATGGTATTTCAAGAAGCCACACCCAGTGAGTTACTTTTGTAGTGTAGTGAGATGTCATCCCAATGTGACATACTCAATAAAAGTTGTTATATTGCTAGTGGTAATAATAATAATCATTATATTTGATATGGAGACTTTCACGACGGGAGAATGTCTCGGAAGCTCTGCACAAGACTTAATGTAAAGTGGAGTTTGTGACTGTATTTTGTTGAATAACGTGGCAGCAAATTTGCGCACAGCAATGTCTCACAAACAGCAGTGAAGTGAATGACCAATTTTATTTGGGGGGATTGATGGCCGGGACACCGGCAGAAACTTCCTTTTCAATTAGCGCCACGGGATCTGTAACGTTCACCTGAACAGCTGGGGCATCCTAGGTTTTAGGACCTCCAATGATACAGCACCGCCCCCCCCCCCCCCCCCACACTTCTAGACTATGTTACAATGTGGGGTTTGAATCCACAACTTTCTGATTTCAACGCGACAATGCTACAACTGAGCCAGGCTGACACCGTCTATAATACCTTTTTAATACGAGTGAATTTATTGAAACATCATACCAATTGCGCAATTCTTTTGCAAACGAGTTATGTGCTTTGTGAATGTGAGATTTGATTATACCATCACTCCCTCATATATGTCTCGTCCAATTGCAACTTTCAGATTCGTAATACTCTTAAAGATTACTGTTGCAGAAATACTATGGGAACAATAAGAGGAAGCCTACAAATACACATCACTGCACATTACAGAAAAATCTGTGAAGCACTTTGAGGCGATTTGATGTGAAAAACTATGTAGAATTATAATTTAATGATATGGCACGGAAATGGGCCATTCGGCCTAACTAGTCCGTGTCAGTATTTATACTGCACTCTTCCCTTCTCCTATCCCCCTCTATTCTCTTCTCCCTGTTTAAGTTTCCTCTTAAATACATTGATGTATTTTTGCTTAAACCAGAGCGTCCGGCAGTGAGTTCTATATTCTTGCCACTCTCTTGAGTAAAAAAGCTTCTCCTAAACTTTCTTTTAGATTTACTACTGGCTATCTTATAGTTATGCCCTCCAGTTTTGAACTCATCAGCAAGTAAAAACATCCATTTGTCGAATCCTTTTACAATCCATCAAATGCAAAGATTATTATAACCGATTATGATACTCTAAGATCACTCTGTCAAGATTTGTAAATTTACAGATCAATATAGAATTCTCTTCTCATCAAAGCTCTTAAATTTACCATTGGCTGGAGAATCTTCCCCCTAACTTTTTTATATCTGGTTTGGAGCTCGACTTACTAGGTAGGATGTAAATTTGAAATGATCACTGAAGCTTTCTACTTCAATATTTAAATATAGTATTATCACTGGGATTGCAGTGTTGATGGTGGATGCATGATATTTTCACAGTATATGTTTTGAATATAGTTTGACTCAACAACGTTCAATTTTAGATATTGCCCTTGAGGCATAGGTGAGCTTGGTGAAAATGACCTGGCACAGAGGCAAGATTGCTACCAGCTGAGTCAACTTGTCACACACTGGACATATGCATTGTTTGATTTTAACTTATACTCTTTTGTTTCTACTTAGGTAACTCCCACACAAGTCTCCGATATCAGTAGTCTGACCCCAAACGGATTCTGACTTGCACTATATCAGAAGGGTGACCAGCAGTGTTGAAGTACTTGAAGGATTCTTATTTGAAAGTGAGTTAATATGAAACGTTTTGATCCAGTGATGTATCTGTATAAGGCTCTGGTTAGGCTGCAGCTGGAATATTGAGTTGGGAGTTTGGGGCACCACATTAAAGAAAGGATATTAAAGTTGGGGAGAGGACACACCATAGATTCACAAGGATGATGACTATGATGACTATGATGAGAGGCGAGAGAGATTAGGACTCTTTCCATTGGAGCAGAAAGGAATGAGGGATGACATGATGTATGTGTTCAAGGTAATGGAAAGGGATTGAAAATATCAAATCATGAAAAACTTTGAGAGATACAGAAACAGGAATGGCCATTCAGCTCCTCGAGCCTGTTCCCCCATTCTTTCAGATCATGGCTGATCTTTACCTCAACACCGATTAACTGCCCTCAATACCAATTATCTGCCCTGAACTAATTGAGGGAATTAATTCAAGACTGACTAAGGGAGTAAAACAAGAGGTTTGTTAGAAATTACCTTCATAATAATCCTTGTGTTTGATATAGCGTTGAGACATCTCAAAGCGCTTCACAGAATATACTGTTAATAATAATAGTCCTTGCATTTGGTATAGTGCCTTATCATGTCATTCAGACATCTCAAAGTACTTCATTGAATATAATGTAAAGTGAATTGACTGTATATTTACCCAGAAGGTTCCCAGTTTATGAAATAATTTGCCAGAGTCAAATTGTTGGAACAGGCTGTTGGAACAGAGTCGTTTGGGGCATTTAGAAAGGAACTAGACAAACACATAACGAAGACGGGTGTTAAAGGGCATTTGGATTAGGATGGTTTAAATAGAAAAGCAAACACTGACATGAAATGAATGTCAGAATGGCATCATCCTATATTTCTATGGGTCAATGGATGAAGACTGAAGATATAAAACTACAAATTATACCTCAACTTTATTTAATTTACTTTATTGTGTAGCACATAGAGACTTTAATTCATATGGTTCTAAGCTATAATCTTAGCTACAGTTTTTAGGGTTTTTTCAAGCACTTGAGATGCATGAAAGGTTCCCAATGATTCTGAGTGTACAGCATGCAGCCCACTGAAACGTGACTGCACTTGACAGCAATTACCTCTAGTAGGAGATGATCTTGGCATGGGATATTTGGAGGTAGATGCATAGCGCTTTCTGACATTCATTTCTGTGAAAGCTACAACAACAACAACAAAATTACATTTGTATAGCGCCTTTCACGTTGGGAGGACGTCCCAAGGCGCTGGACAGACAGAGTTTCAGACCCGAGTTGGGGGTCGGGGAGGGTGGAGGGCAGGAGGGAAGCAGGGAGATCGAAAGCACGGTCGAAGATAAAAGTTGATAGCTACTATATAAATTCAAGTTGTGGTCGATATAGTAGCTGTGAGATATACAAGATTGTTCCATGTGGATCAGATTGCAAGAAGCCTTGTGGGTGATATATCTCCAAGGCATACAGCCTATTATGCTTGATCTGAATGTGCCAACTGTTTATCATATGTTTTATCATAAGGCTATTTACCAATATTTTAGCTAAAAGTTTGCAATCTATATTTAATTGAGAGATTGGAATGTAAAATGTGATATTCACAAACTAGACATGCTGAGTTAATTGCAACTTCAGATCTGCAATTCACCATTTTGAGATTTTACAAATGGTTGAATCCACAAATTTAGCAAATCTTTTGCTTTCCAGTCTTTGTGGGACTTTTTGTTAGGGGCTTCTTCAGCTAAAATAAAAACTACGCTTCATTCAGCACATGTCATATGAACATTTGGAATTGAGTATTCAATTTTCTTACAAATTGTATAAATCCATCCTTGGATAGATTAAACAGAAGTTGATCACTCCAATTATTAATAGTCTTGGTGGAAGCTACCTGATTTGTTCTGCCTGGTTCATTTTCATTCAAGCCTTAAATAGGGTGAGCTTTGCGTTCCCTCTTAGTTCCTCCCTCTAATTCTATATACTTTCTCTAATTTATCCCTGGGCACCTGAAAATGTGCACTCTGTCTATGCACACTCTCCTTTTAACATTTACCTTGAAGTCCACAGGGCTTCTTCTACACTAGCATTTTATAGCACCTCATCATGTCGATGTCTCCCAAGCATTTCAGAGGTAATTGCTGTCAAGTGCAGTCACGTTTCAGTGGGCAAAGGTTATAGCCATTTGTGCCAGTCAACACCGACAAAGTATTCATGAGGAGAATGTTCAATTAATCTGAAGGACACTATTGCCTTAAATGCCCTCACAGGAATTTTTAGCCTAAATCCCACATCACAATTCATTAATTGTTCCCGTATTTCTCTGGGAGCATTTCTTTAGAAAATGAGAGACTTCAACTCCTCCAGCAGATTTGAGTCTCCATCATGCAATAGTTGTCTCTGGACTTCCCTTGTGTCAGGGTTAATGTTGACATCTTTATGATGAATTAAATCTGGTCGCAATGGAGATAATCTTTGCTAAAGACTGGAGATTATCTGGCACAAGGGGGGTATAAAATCTATTCTGGAAAAGCTGTCATGAACCTGAAGTATAAAAAATAATTCTAATGCCTGGAAACTGTCGCCAGCTTTCAGATAGCTTTGTGTCTTCACATATTTTTCTATACCCTGCACACAGCCTTCAGCAGCTACCGAGAGTTTTTATAAAAATGTATCCCAAACTCTATGCAATTTTTATTTTGTTTTAACTTTCAATGGATATTATAGACGTTTATTTACCTTTATTTCTTCAACTATGTAACTTTCTTCAAAGTTCTGAATGGTAAGATTACCATGGACGTTGTTTCCTGCGAGCTATGCTTGGGCAGTGACATCTTTATTAACCTTATGACCTGGAATTTAGCTATTTTTGTAGTTCAAAATAGTTAAAAAATATATTTTCACAGTGGGAATTTATTTTTCTTGATTGGGTGTCTGGAAAACCAGATGAATATTGTTTTCTTTATTGATTCAAATCGGATTAATTCACAGCAAAGGAAAGATCCATCTGACTGACTCTCACAGAATGCCCTTCTGGATCTATAATTCTGCCATTCATTTATACTGAGAGACCTTCCCAAAACTGTATGGTTACACTAGCGCTTAAAAGATAAACGAGAAGCAACTGTGTCTCCCATACACCCTTCAGGTACAATCTTGGACCATGGTTCACCTTGAGCTCAGTCAAAAATGTCTTTTCCCCCCCCACCCACCCAAATCAGTACACCTGCCTTTCTAAACTCACACTAGATACGTGACCCCCCCCCATCAATTCCAATCATCTCATTCCCCCATCGAAACCAACCTATAATTATTTGATCAATGTTTGACACTCATGGAAACTGATTGCCTTTCTCTAAAGAGTTTCCAAACCAAACTACCGAGTTCCACAGATGTACGGTTTCTAAGGTTTGGGGACATGAAAATGTACGTTGGGGTGCTGCTGGAGATTAACAAGATTTGCAAATGTTGGCAAATGTTCAGCAAGGACCAACAACAAATTTACACTTATATTCGCACCTTTCACGTCAGGAGGCTGTCCCAAGGCACTGGACAGTCCAGGGTTTGCACCCAAGCTGGGAACTGGGGGTGGGAGTCGATGAGGGAGCTGGGGAAGGGATGGAAGATGGTCAAAGAGGAAAGCCTTGAGACAGCTCTTGAAAGAGACAAGGGAAAGGATGGAATTCCAGAAAGCGGTGACAGATTGGTAAGGCGGGGGACGTGCAAGCAGGCTGCTGATCAGAGGGAGTGGCTGGGTTTGTGTGGTTTGAGAAGGTCACAGAGGTAGACCAACGTACTTTTCAGGACTTTTTGTAAGATGAGTGGGGAAAGAAACCCAGCATCCAGTAGTCGGCTCCTTCAGTACATGCTGACGAGCTATGCCGGTCGATCTGCCATCAGCACTGCTTTAGAGTAATAGGGATCTGCCTGACTCAGGAACTGGACGATCAAGACTGCTGCAAGGAATAACTCAGATCCAGGATTCTATTCTTTTGGTGTGTCACCTTGGAACCAACGCTTTGCTTTTCCTCCTCTCTTCCCAGAGATACCCTACTTATCTCCCATCTCCCACCCTTGAGGATACTCATTAGTTGGATGTGATATATCTTGACAAGCTCAAGGTTGAGTCCTTGGTAGGTGCCTAGCAGGTACCAGGAATTCTTCTGACTCACTTAGTCTTGCACAATTCAGTATTATCCAGTAAAATAAGCCAAATACAGATCCCGACTTCAAAACCCAAACATAATCCTAAAGAAAGACACCATTTCATATTCCTCCTGAGGTAATTCTAAAAGGTTCTTCAATGAATTGGGTTTATCCCTTTTGATTGTTCTGAGAAGCAAACAGAAGACATCTTGATTTCTTCCCCGGTGGGAAAACCCCACAGGGCTTTTAATTTCGAATTAAGTGATTGCTCATTTCATTGTTTGTGGAATGGTTACCAGTGCAAATCAACCTACCGAACACTCAGTTAATTTTTCCTTTAATTTTGTGAAGCAGGTTGAGATGATTTCTATGTGTAAATCATATTTGAAACTATTCTTCTCCTCCCCTGCTGGACATCCACATTTTCTACATTTTTCTCCACTGCCTCCTGTTTATTCGATTAACTGTTTCTTAAGTTCTATCAATTTAGATTTCAGTATTGAAAGAAGAATCAATTTTAAAATCCGCAATGGATTTTTTTTCATATAACACTTACCTTGGGAGGTAGGGTTTAATGTAGTTCAAACCTCCTCTGTTTAGAAATTGTGAAACTGCCCAACCTGTAAGCCTCTGACTATAAAGTGTAGTGATCCACTTTGAAAATAGATGTGCTTGCTTCACAATATTTGGTAAACTGATAAAGTAGTATCAGACCAACTTTCAGCAACAACAACTTGCATTTATGTAGTGCAGCACTTCACATGAGGTGGTGTCTTGGAACTTTTGAGACATGTGAACGATGTGATAAAGTGCTATATCAAATGCAAGGATTATTATTATTAAGGAGATTAATCCTTTAAGGGATTAATCATAAAAAAGTTAAGGAGTGACCAGTGGGCACATGTAAATGTTTACAAGCCTCCAGTGTAGTTAGGGAATCACATGGTGTACAAGTGAGATCTGACCATCCATGGTAACTTAGTATGAAATCTTTTCCTGTTTTTCCTCCTCCCCTTCACGTGTAGTGGAAATGTGAAACTCCTTTCCAGATAAAGCAGTTAACATTGTCGTTCCTTACCCTTTAGAAAAGAACTGGATAAATATTGAAAATGGGAATTGATAGCTGTACACCTATTAATCCTTAAAAGTATCTATCCAGTACATTAAATTATTGCAAGGGAACCCAGTTATAATGGTATATCAGTATAGCGTTGCCTCATTTATAAAGTGCTGATGTCCAGTGGACCTATACTAACTGGAAGCCAAATCCTGGGGCTAAAAAATGGGCAACATCCAGGTAGTCAGTTTGCCATTCACCGTCTTGCACTACGCACAGCAAGCAGTGCTGATGTCGCTTCCTGCGTGTTGTGTTGCACGTGTGACACTTCTGTCACTTACTGAAGGCTAAAAGTATGTGCGCTCTGAGCTGGAAGTGCCACAGACGTCACTTCGCGAAGGAGCTTGATTCATTTCAGATCTGCAAGTGCTTATCATAAAAAAATTCTGTACTCATGTATGCTTTCCTTTTTTAGACCCAACAAAGAATCTGTTGTCTATGCAGCAACCTCTATCAACTGAATATGGAGCACCTCTGCAGAACAGCAGTACTGCTCCAGAACTTTACCAGCAAGTGCCCAATAAAGCATCACGTCCACCCATCACTGGACCGTGTGACTTCACCTACTACCAGAATAACTACCAAGCGTCTGGCCAGAACATGGTTACACCTTCCCTGTGTCCGTCATCATTGGGTACTTCTCAAGGATCTAGTCAGATGTATACCACACTTCCATTGGCTCCTTCATCAATTAGTCCTCCGGGTCCTCACCAGACCATTATCAGACCTCCCTTAAGTTCTCCTCAGCAAACAAATTACTCTACGGGTGGACAATATCCTCGCCAAGTTCCCTATAATGTACCTTCTCAGGGAGTTGCTCTTCATTCTGCTCCTATTGCTAAGAATGCTTATCCTGGATTATCTTATAATGCCATGCCATCTTTCAGTAGCCATTATAATGTCCCTTTAACTTCACAGACTATTCACCCCACAACCAACCAGCCTCTCCTCCCCGCTACCAACCAGCCTCTCCTCCCCGCTACCAACCAGCCTCTCCTCCCCGCTACCAACCAGCCTCTCCTCCCCGCTACCAACCAGCCTCTCCTCCCCGCTACCAACCAGCCTCTCCTCCCCGCTACCAACCAGCCTCTCCTCCCCGCTACCAACCAGCCTCTCCTCCCCGCTACCAACCAGCCTCTCCTCCCCGCTACCAACCAGCCTCTCCTCCCCGCTACCAACCAGCCTCTCCTCCCCGCTACCAACCAGCCTCTCCTCCCCGCTACCAACCAGCCTCTCCTCCCCGCTACCAACCAGCCTCTCCACCCCGCTACCAACCAGCCTTTTTTCCTTGCTACCAACCAGCCTCTCCACCCCACTACCAACCAGCCGATAGTTGGTATCTTGCCCAGTCATGTGAAACCACTGCCAGAAACTGGACCAAGACAAACGCAAACATCTTTTCGGCCAGTTTCTGTTGGAAGTACTGCTGCATCATGGCAATCCCCATCTGTAGGATCAACAACAACGCCAACCACTCTGATTGCCAAACCTTCTGCGAACAGTCAAACAAACAAAGGTCAGAGATTGTTCAGATTTTTTTTCGAGGGTGGGGTATTCATTATATTGAGAGAAGGGAGAGAAAAGTACACTATATGGTCCTTTTTTAATTTGAAGAGCATGTCTGTGGGTAACTCTTATGTGCAAAAAATTATCTTGACTAAAATAGCAATATTGTAGCTTGCTTACTTTTCAGCATTGTTTGGTCAGATTGTAGTACTTTCCGACCACAAGATTTGAAAGTCATACTTTTAAAAGGTTGCGCATAGCATTAGCCTTTTTTTCAGCTCCCATGGATTTTCAGTAGTTTCAGCTGCATCTGATTGAAGGAGAGCACTATTGTTGGCTGCTAAAAATTGTATTGAAATTCTAAATTTACGACCAGATCAAATTATAACTAATTATTAATTGGAGTGTGTAACGCTGCAAAATGAACACGCGGTTTCTTTTAAGAGGAGCAAGAATTATCGGATGGAATTTCAAAGACTTTTACACCTTTGTGAAACTATCCAGGTGACTTGATAAGAATCATAATAATCTTTGCATTTGATATAGCGCCTTCTCACGTCGACTTCTGGACTAGAACAATCTTCATTGCCTTTTAATTCTGTTTTTTCTTCCATCGGTTTTGCTCTCTAGGTTTGTGTGTTTTACCGCTGCCTTGTTTTTGGAGCAATGTCACCCTCTGAAAGGAGACAGACTTGTATTTTTGCAGCACAGTATTGCCAAGATATTCACTAGGGATCGATTTTCTAAATAGTCACCTGCTCTGTGAGCGTGCATTTTCCGGTTTCATTTGCCTGGATTTTACAGGCCCAGAACAATGTACCAAATTTTTTGATGTTATTTAATGAATTGGAAAGCTGCGGGTAATTACTGAGATGTCAATTGTATCAAATTGATCAAATAATGATAATGGCCAATTGGAAATGTTTGGGCATTTTATTAGACATTTCGTACAAACTAAATTTTGATTGCCAAGCAAAAATAAAGCAAGTAAGATGTTGAGTATTTCAACATTATGTATTCCTCTAGACACCATTAATAATATCTATTACTCAGGCATTAGAAGTTGCTTTACTCCTGACACTCTTACCATTCTTATGTTTGTTCCTGCTTAATGAGGTTTAAGTCTACACACTTAATAATTTTGCAGTATACAGTAGTTGCTTTGTAAATACATTGTTTTCCCTCAATTTACACCTCAAGGGGGTCAACCTGGCTCAGTCGGTAGCACTCTTGCCTCTGAGTCAGAAGGTTGTGAGTCCAAGCCCCAAGCTGGGATGTTGAATTTGTATAGTCTAGGCTTACATTGCAGTGCAGAGCTGGGGGAATGCTGGTTGTTGGTCTACTGTAAAGAACCAGAGATCAAACCAACTACTGTTTGCAACCAGAGTTGTGTTTATTAGAACTCAAGGTTCCGTTCAAGTTCCCGTTGGGCGAGGACAAGTGGGTACAGTCAATAGATCCATTAACAAAACAATACTACCGTTCCACAAATCTTCCTTGCAGTTGTCAATTGTTCCGCAGGTCTTCCCCGTGGTTGTCAGCTTCAATGTTCTAGCTTTCAATCTTCCATCCACGGTATGTCTTGTCTTGGAGGCGCCCACTATCTGGGTTTGGCACGGCCTTTTTAAGCTTGTAGTCGTCCAATCATCAACTATTGATCAGATCGCTTGGGTACACGCATTGTCCCTGTGATGTTCATGTGAACATAACTCACTCGCACAATACATCGCGCAGTTGCTACGTGCCTGGATTGCTTCTGCTTATCAGACTACCATGCTTGTTTTTCAGGCTTCCTGTCCCAACCGTTTCTTTGAATCGTGAGTTTCAGTGGTGACACATACCCTTCTGTGATCCCGATTGTCAGTTACAGATAACATCGTTGCAACGTTTACTCTAGCTTGTTTTCAGCACATCCCAACTTAAATTTTGACTTGTCAGCTCCCTTTGTTAACTCTTATTCTGCTGGTAAGCACATCCACAGTAAGCACAAGTCTTAACACTACTTGGGTCTAGATTCAGTGTATTTTCCTAGCATTTTGGAAAGTCTAGAATGTGACAAATTCTTAAATGTAGTTATAACTTAGCTAAAGTTTTTGAAGTTGTTTTTCAGGACTAAGACTGCTTTTTAAAATTTGTCAAATTCCAGAAAATAGACTAAATCTAGACCAAAGTGGAATTTCTATCCCCATTATATCGACAACAAACCCCCAAGTCAGGCTAAGTGCAGATTAAATCTTCTATTCTACGCCAATGATCTGTCTCGGGCCCAACCACAGAAAAACATCACATGCTGCACCAGATGGTGAATTTTCCACCTCTTGCACACTTTGTTAGGATTAAATTTATGGCAGTTTGGTGCAATTGGGCTACCAGGGGATATGTTCAATTTTGGATGTGCCAACCTTCGGATGAGACTTCTAACTGAGGTCCTGGCTGCCTGTTCAGGTGGAAGTTAAAAGATCCATGATACTATTTGAAAAGAAAAAGCAGTTTATTCCTAATGTCCTGGCCTATAATCCCCCAGATAAAATTGGTCATTCACTTTATGGCTGTTTATGTGACGTTGCTGTGTGTAAAATTGGCTACCCCATTCGCCTACAAATGCGTAGTCACTACGCTTTATATCCTGTGAATTACTTTGCAATGTCCTCTGAAGGCGAAATGCGCTGTATCAAGTGTAAGATGTATTATTTGTTTTCTCCATTCTGTTTCTTGCTTTCCTGTTTACCATTATCTCCTTGTGGTCTCTGCCTTCTGTTTTTTCTCTCTGGTTTCTTGTTCTCCCTGATCTCCTCTTGTTCTCCCTGGTCTCTCTTGCTGTTTTTTTTACGTGGTGCTTCTTCCCAATTTGAACAGTCACGTCCCCAACATTTCAAGCAAGAACAATTCTTTAAAAAGATTACTGGTCTTAAACAGTTCAGAGTAGCCGAGTGCCAAATAAGGGGTAAAATGGCATAGAAGATACCTAGTTTACTGGACAATAAATCATCTTAGAGTCAAACCTGCACACATTATTCATCCGTCTATCAGCTTTGTGAGTTATGTAACTTTTGTCACTCAGTGATTTATCTTTCTGTAACTATTAACCCCCCCCTTGAATTCTCTATGAAGATCCAAGTTTATAGTCAAAATCGGTACCTTGTAATTGAAACTGTCCACACTATACACCCTTTTAAAGCATTTAAAACTGTGCTTTGAAAGGTTATTTCATGAAATAATATACATGATCCTTTCTAAAGCACAGTGGATGGTAAAATAGGATTGGTCTATTTATGGATGTAAGCTGTATGGGACTGCTTATTGCTTACCGTTTTGCCTAGGAAAGCTGGAAGGATAAACTGGCAGGGAGCTTTCTGGGAACAGATGTGACATTATTTAACTTCTTTGGTCTCATCGTACCATTAATCAATAAAGTAATATTTTACTACAAACTGATGAAAAAGGGCCCTTTGTTGATACTAAGAAATACAGAGGTTATATATAGCAGCATGAGAAATGTGAGTTGGCAAGAATATTTCATTTTTAGAGCTGCTTTGAGGATCAGTAGTGCGCATTCTTAAGTAAAATTGCTTAAGCTTGACCACATGTCTATGCTGGCTAGCATTTAAAAATAGCAAATTCAATTGACTTTCTGCATAAAATTGTTTAAAAATTCAAAGCTGAATTTTTTTTTTAAATCCTTGCATTTGATGCCAGAAGAATGTCTCGAAGTGCTTCATAGGATTTATGCTAAAGTGTAGTGACTTCATATTTTGTAAGCAAATTCAGCAACCAAATCGCACACAGAAATGTCCTACAAACAGCCATGGAGCGACTGGACAATTTTATCTGGAGATTTTTGGCTCGGACACTGGGTGAAATTTCATTCTCTATTAGAATAATGCCATGGGATATTTAACGTCCCCCTGAATAGGCAGCAGGGTTCTTGGTTTAATGTCACATACAATACAAAATGACATTTGTATAGCGTCTTTCATGTTGGGAGGACATCCCAAAGCGCTGGACAGTCAGGGTTTGGACCCGAACGGGGAGGGTGGAGGGCAAGGGGGAAGGAGGGTGACCGAAGGCACGGTTGAAGAAGAGGGTCTTGAGACGAGTCTTGAAGGAGGCAAGGGATGGGCGAAGCTGAGGGACTGTGGGATGGAGTTCCAGAGGATGGGGACAGACAGGCTGAAGGCCACCCGCCAGTGGTGTGGCAGGCAAGGTGGGGGAACATGAAGTAGGCAGAGCCCGCTGAGCTCATGTGAAGGATATGAATGGAGCACACTACATGCCTGAACCTTCAGAACAATTATAGTTCCAATGGTAAAGGTTGGATAGTCATAATTAGCAAAGTTTAAAATAAAGTTTGCTACACAAATGTAAACAAAAATAATTTGGTTTAAGTTTTTACAAGTGATCAAAAGTCATCACTTTTGTTTTCATCTTCATTTGACTGGATAAGCCTCAAGATTCCTTTTGCATCATGTAATTTGAATAGTTGCTGTCTTGTATCAAACAATGCCTGTTCAAGTCAGGAAAGTGGTAATAAAAGCCTGTTCTGCATTTAGGTTCGATATCCCATCACATCAACCAAAGTTATCAGCTTGGCAGACCAAATGTAGGACAGTTTCCACCAGTTGGGACTCCTCTTGCAAGACATCCACCTACTTCAGTTGGTCCACCTGTATCTGCCTCTGCACCACCAGCTTCTGCATCAGAGGCACAAGAAGGTAAATGTTACCCCTCTCTCCCATTGTGATTTTTATCTGCCTCTTTCTCTTATTCCCCCTCACCCAACAACAAAATTCCATTGCACTTAATGATCGACAGCTGCCATTTTTAATACTATGTTTGGAATTTTAATAATTTAAAATTACTGCCTTTTCGCTCACTCGCAAGGTGAATAGTGACAGAGCTTGCAGTCCAGCTTCAAAAAGCTTGCCCAACCCACCCTCTCCCAAAGTTTTTTACGAACTCTTCCCTTGTTAGTCCCTCCAAAATAAAAAAACAATAATAAATTGGTCATTTTCCATCCATGACTGATTGTGGGACACTGCTGTGCGCAATTGGCTGCCGCGTTCGCCCACAAATATACAGTCAATTCACTTTACAGTGTTCTGTGAAGCACTTTGGGACGTCTTCCCGACGTGAAAAGCGCTATATCAAATGCAAGGATTATTATTATTATTATTCTGTGAAGCGCTTTGAGACGTCGAGAAGACGTGAAAAGCGCTATATCAAATGCAAGGATTATTATTGTTCCACCATCATTAGCTCACTACCTTGCTTTCTGCTTCTGCTCGCCCCCTCTGCCTCTCCTGCTCTTTCTACATACTTGTATATGTAACTCTCTTTCACAAATGTCACATTCACCTGTTATTTAGTAAATGAGACCATTTTACTTCCAGACCAAAACAGCAATTGCCCAGGACCCAGCTCCTTTTAATCTCACCCACTCATCAACGCTCAGAACCATGCTTTCCCTCTCAAACTGCCCCCCACCCTCCCCCACCAGCTCGTCCTACCTAGTCCTCCGTGGTCCTTGGCCTCCTTCACTTTAATCAAAATATTTTCCTCTGCCAATGGGTGACATTCACCTCTATCTATGTTATCGCCCATATGTCTGGGTTTGTGTGTACGCGAGTATGTGCACAGACACGAGTGTGTGCGTATGTTTGTGTGTGTGTGTGTGAGAGTCTCTCTCTCTTCTCCCTCTGCAAGTCAGAAAGAGGAGAGTCATTTTCAAGCAACACACCAGCTGGTACAGCTGCTGGCGTGCGACTCACTGCTGTGTTGCTGCTATTGTTTTTTTTCTTGCGAGTAGATGAAACCAGAAAGGGTGTGTAAACGATGAGGAGAGGTAGGTGTGTTTCGCAGAGAGATTAATTGTAAATGGAGGGGGACTGGAACACCCTGGGGGTACACAGTCGATCCCACCTTGAGGGACTTTTTGAATCCGGCACTGATCCTCTTGCACTGTAGTTCCAACCTTGGCTACTTGCGCAGATTTGGCATCTAAACTGATGTTTTAACTATCTATTTCATGTGAGCGATCCCATCTTTGAGGATTGAGCGTTTATATTTTTATTATGATTATATATGTATATATTATCTTTCCATATTAGTTTGTATTGATATTTTACAATTTTTTTTGTTATACAAGTTTTTTTTTGCTGCACTTATCATCAAGTGGCTTTTTCCCCCTCACTGATGCAGTTAGTTTTTGAAGCTGGACTGCAAGCTCTGTCACTATTCACCTATTCACTATTCACATCACAAGGTGTGCTCGGGATCCCCCTAGCACTTTAATTCTCCAGGAGGAAGGTCTTAAATAAACAACCTCTTCCAGAGGTCATCATAGCTGAAAGCTGGCAAGAAATCCCAAATGTGTCTTTTGAAGCTTGCGTATCTTTCTGGCATTTATGACATAAAGCATTGCTTGATTCTGTCTTAGAAAATAAGGGAAGGTGGTGCTACTAAGATGCGATTCATGAGATGCTTTTAAAAATGCAGTGGATCGAGCAATGGAAAGGCAATACTCCTGAGGGAGTATTGGTAAGGACTAGTCATCCATCCCTGAATCATTATTTTCATGTGCAAGGTCTCCAGGAGATAGCAGCCCTGAGTTGTGCTTTTGTTTCTGAAACATCCAGTATTTGACATAGCATCAGGTTGGTGAGGTACTCCATTCGTGCTCTTGCACAGTTAGAGCTGTTAACGCATTCGTGTTTTGCACTTCAATTAGCATTCCATAGGATTGAAGATCTTCTTTGAAGGTTTTGGTGCTAACATTTGCCATTTGTATGAAATTGTTCTCGTCTACTTTTTAAAAAAAACAATTTATGAATATTGGGTTTTGAGTGGAGTAGAACATCTGATATCTCCACTGATGGGCAAGATGAGGCTGTAGAAACTATATGGGTTATCAGTTTGTTGTCCAAATTTCAGAATGCTGTGCCGTTAAAATGGTGGAATCAAAATACAAAGCAGTATGAGATCTGTTATGAACATGTAGCTCTCATGTGTGACACAGAATCATAACTTCAGGGAAAGTCAAATATTACAGTTGAGCAGACACTCATTTGAGAGTATCAGACATTCTGCTGCATTAGTTTTCCTTTCAAATGAGCGTTAAATGATGATTCATGGTTAAATGCATCATCCAACACTCATTTGCCAGGAAAAGTAATGCAGTGTAAAACATTTCTTTGAGGATACTTCTTCCAAGCCACAACCGATTATTCTTCAGTCAAGAGGAGCAAGGAGGATTTCTCATATCATCCATGTTCCAGGTTTAGAAAGAGCACAGTCTTACTATCCGTAAGCTTTGATCAATTTTGGAGAATTATGATTAATTTCACTATCCTCGTGTTTAATATGTATTATGTCAGTGTTAGTTTTAGTCCCCTGCCAGCACTCTACTTATTTCCCTCCCTTGCAGTTTCTAGCGCCGACTTACTTCTTTGGCCTAACAGTAAAACTGATTTTCCTTAGCTTGACAGTAAAACTATTTGAAAAGAGGAGTTTTTACCTGGTGTTCTGACCAACAATCAACAACACCTTGCATTTATATAGCGCCCTTCACATGTGTAACGTCTCGGAGCTTGAACAGTGGCAGAGCTTAACTCTGCGCCTTGGAGAGAGGAGGTGACCCAAAGCATGTGAAAGAGGAAGATCTTCAATCTTCCAGATAAAATTGGTCATAGCTATTTTTGGGATAATGCTATGTATAAATTGGCTGCTACTCATGCATACAAATACAGATACCACACATTACAGTGAAGCCTGTGAAACATCTTCCTGAATGCGAAAAGTGCTGTATCAAATGCAAGGATTATTATCATTGTTTATCTAATCAACCATTTAATTTTATAAGAAGTTGAATCTAAAGTAAGAAGACATTCTCCAAAATAGGTTTGATGCAAGTAGAAGGTATTGTATATGTGTCCACTTGGCTCAGTTCTTGTCTCTGAGTGAGAAGGTTGTGAGTTCAAGTCCCACATGTCCTTGTAACCTATAGACTAGGCCAATGCTCCAGTCCAGCACTGGGTGTGGGTTCCATTGTTGGACCTTTGGATAAGATGTTAAACAGGGTCCTGTCTGCCAGTTCAGGTGGACGTGAAAGATCCTATGGCACTATTCGAAAAGTGAAGGGAGTTTCTCTTTTCCTGGGCAACAATCCCCCAAATTAAATTGGTTACTCAATTCATAGCTTCGCCCAAAAATATACAGTCAATTCACTTTACAGTCTATTATGTGAAGTGCTTTGAGACGTCTAGAAGACGTGAAAAGCACTATATCAAATGCAAGGATTATTATTATAGCTGGTTGTGGGACATTGCTGTGTGCAATTGTGCTGCTGCATTTGCAGACAAAATACACAGTCACTCCATTTCACAGTAAATCCTGTGAAGCGTTTTGAGACGTCCTTCTGACGTGATAAAGCACTATACAAAATGCAAGGGTTATTACTATCATAAGATTGGTTACTCACTCAATGGCTATTTGTGGGACATTACTGTGTGCAAATTGGCTGCTGCATTTGCCCACACTTTAGTATATCCTGTGAAGCACTTAGAGACATCTTGACAACATCATATGTTTATCAAAAATAAACATTATAACAACATCAACAACAAGATTACATTTGTATAGAGCCTTTCACGTCAGGAGGACCTCCCAATAAAGAAAATGATTGTAATAATAATAATAATCCTTGCATTTGATATAACGCTTTTTACATCTTCTAGACGTCTCAAAGCGCTTCACAGAATAGACTAAATTTAATTGACTGTATAATTGTATCCAAATGATGTGAACAAATCTAACTTAACAACATGGTGGAGGCCTGAACTTGGCATTATTGGAACAATATGTATCTGAAGAACTTAAAACTCTTCAACTCGATCTTTTTGTATAAACTAATCTATTGTTTCAGTGTTACATTATCACAAAAGTTGGGTGCACTTGTCACTGCCATACTGGATAGTGTTGTCACTAAATGATAAACACTTGGGATGTTCTGGTGTGTAACTATAATTGCTCAATTTCCCAAAGGGACTGCAATTACCCTTTTTAAATAGGAAAATAAATATTGTTTACAAGGGGGCATTCTGAGTTTTCTTCAAGAAACAGATTTTATATTTTGGGAGTAAATTTGACATTTTTTCTTTTTTTAATTAACAAAAAACGCCTTTATCCTACACACAAATTCTGCTACAAGTTTAGATGAGTTTAAAGATTCAGATTGGTTGTAGGAAAATATTCATAAGTACCTGGTGCCTGCTGGAACCATGGACATGTCACGTTAGGAAATGTTTATGAGTTACTCCTGGGCTGAAAAGGGCTCTCGTTCTGCAATGGAAAAGTCCATTCAACAACAACAACAACAAGATTCCATTTATAAAGCGCCTTTCACGTCAGGAGGACGTCCCAAGGCGCTGCACAGTTGGGTCATGACCCGAGCAGGGGGGAAATGGTCAGGGTGAGGGAAGGGAGGGAGCAAGGAGGGGGGAAATGGTCAGGGTGAGGGGAGGGAAGGGAGGGAGCGAGGAGGGGGAAGAGAGTCGAGAGGGGAGCTGAAGGCACGGTCAAAGAGAAAGGTTTTGAGACCGGCCTTGAAGGAGGAAAGGGAGGAAGCAAGGCGAAGGCACTGGGGGATGGAGTTCCAGAGCCTGGGGGCTGAGAGGCTGAAGGCCCGACCACCGATGGTAGGGCGGTTGGGGCGGGGGACGTGGAGCAGACCAGAGCCAGAGGAACGGAGGGTACGGGCAGGTAGGTAGGGGGATAGTAGGTTGGAGAGGTAGGAGGGAGCAAGGCCGTGAATGGCAAAGATGCAGCTACAGTAAGATATCAATTCAGCATGCTCATTGCCATTGTGATTTGTGCATATAGCAAAGATTTTCCTAGTGGTGAATTAAGGAATGGAGCTAAATTTCTGATCAAAACCATCCTTCTTTGTTGCCTCCTTTATTTGCTGCAGAAATACTCTGGATTTTTGTTTGCAAGAATCACAAGGATAGAATCTCATTAGGTTGATTTTGATGTTGGGATCAAGCTGCCTAAAGGCATTTTCTTGTGGTTTGCTATGCAGTCACAGTTGTATTTCCATATTACTAACAGATCACCCTCCCTTTACCCAAGGTTAAAGAATTAAGCTGTTAAACATTGTGGTTATGATAATATTCATGTTTGCTTGTTCCTTGCTTTTCTTTTATTTTTCTTGGGGTGGGGGGGGGGAGAATTGATTTTATTCTTGTATTGAATATGTTTGTTTGGCTTCAAGCAACATATACAAATCTTTATGAACATGATGGGTACCATTGTCTCACTTAATAATATTAATAATCCTTGCATTTGGTATAACACCTTATCACTTCAGAAGAATGTCTGAAAACGCTTCACAGGATTCACTGTGAAATGAAGTGACTCTGTAATTGTAGGCAAACATGGCAGCACAATTGTGCACGGCAATATCTCACAAACAGCCATGATATGTCACCATTTTTATTTGGGGAGATTGTTGACCAGGACACGGGAGAAATTCTTCTCTTTTTGAATAGTGCCATGGGATCTTTAGCATCCACCTGAATAGACAGGCGGGACCTCGGTTTAATCTCTCATCGAAGGATCTGAAGCATAATATGAAATTGTGCCCAATATATCTTGGATTATTCTCTCAGACCGAGTGCACCACAAGAGTTTTCCATGTTCAGTAAATTCACCGGGTATCCATTGGAGCCCTTGAACGTATTCTCATTGTTTACTTTGGCATTGTCCTCCAGTTGTATATTAAGTCCCTTCCCAGGATTAAGAACTCAACATCCAGAGAAACTGTCCAAACAGCTCAATTTATAGGACATTGATCTTCATAGTGTAGAATTTTGAGCCTTTATATTCATTGACCAGAAATCTTATCCTAGTCACATTTTTTTTCTGAGACCGACCACACAGATCCCTTGTGTGAGAGACTTCACTATTCCTCATGTAGACTCCTTCATTGTAAATAGGAGGCTCCAGCTTCATATAATAGATGTTATGGCAATCTTACTGCTCAAGCCATCCACCTCTCCCATAGTGGGTTCCCTAGATGTACAAGCTGAACATCCTGATCTAATGTCTTACCTGGCTGCATATTTTGGGTCTTCCGATGGTCCTGCAGGCCAAGTTGGTTGAGTTGTCCTTTGATGGTAGAAAGGTCGTATGGTAGAACAAATCAGCTGAGATTTTACTGGTGGTCTGAAAAGACTCAACCGAACCAGAAGATTATTATAATAATAATATAATAATAATAATGCTTGCATTTGATATAGCGCTTTTCACGTCTTGTAGCCGTCTCAAAGTGCTTCACAGAATATACTGTAAAGTGAATTGATTGCATGCTTGTGGGCGAAATGTGATAGCCAGTTGCACCCAGCACTTTCCCACAGACAATCGTGGATTGAGTGACCAAATTATTATTTTTTTACGGATTATTATCCCCGGAAAAGTGTTCCAACAATTGACTAACAACCGGGTTCCTACATACTGCTAGGTAAACAGAATCGTGTGGAGTAAGGTAACCTGCCCAACATTTCGCCTTGCCAGGAATCAAACCCAGGTCTCTTGCTTGTGAGTTGAGTGCTCTAACCACTGAGCTACAGGACTTCACTAATTATCTTTGGAATGGCAGAAAGGAGTAGAAACACATGCTTGTGTTGGTAATTGCTCCATAAGATAAACCCAGGAACCTTTTAGCAGTGTTTCTTTGGGCTATAAGTTGCCAGGGTCCCTCATTTCTCTCCTGGATCATATTTCAACCCCAAAGAGATCTTACGTGCCTCCACTTTACACCTGGTACATTCCACCTTGAAAGAGCATAAGGTTGAGTGAACCACTGTAATTTCAATCTTCTGGTCACTAATCTAGATTTTAACTGACTTGAGTGGACTGCAGGTTGCACATAAATCGTGTTAAACATTGTATGTTTTTTTTAGCTTGAGTTATTTTAGGCTCGTCACCATTATTATTATTATGTCTTGAGGGGCAGTACCAACAAAGTTTTTTTTCACGTTCTCTGTGTAAAACCACTCTTAATTTGTGGTTACATTCCAGATACATTTCCATGCCAGGTACATTCATTTAACCTGTAGAGTTGCCAACTATTCAAGCTGCTCTTCACTGTATCACATTTGGTAGAGCACTGCATGGAATTTACTGTAACATGTAGTGACTGTATTTTGCAGGCGAACAGCAGTTTCTAGTAACTTGCCAGCTACCTCAAGTTGCAAATGATTGATCAAAAGTAACCAGTCAGCATGCTTGAAGGATTCTGTACGAGTTTCTTTTATTCCCTGTCAATACCACTTGATATTCATCCAAGAAACTGGAGCTGTCATTCTGTGACATGCTGATTGATAGTCTTTATCTCCAGCATTTGCTGATTCTTCAATTTGGTTTCATGAGAATGAATGTTGCAGCAGTTCTACAAATGTTTTGAGAAATACATCCTTCTTGTATCATGTAAAAGACATAGGAATGCAACTCAGATCTTTATTCCTTACTGCTCCTTATGTTTTTAACTTAATACTTCATAAATGTATTCACAATCCTCTCCAAACTTTTACATTAACTGTCGACTTGTGAAGGGAAATGGCACTTGTGGCAGGCACGTGTGTTGGTGAACTCCAGGTTATTACAATTGATCAATAATATCTCAGCTATTAGATTTCACCACAGGTTATTACTTAGTAGCCTTGGTTTCATATGTAACAAAATGTTATTTTCACCGTAGAAGAGTACTACAGGTTGTGGTGAATGGACCTATATGTGGTGTGTGAAGGGAGAGACAAGTGGCTGCCAGTCTAATTGTACTAATTAATTCAAAAATTCTTTAAAAGTACTCCTTGCAATTCTTCTTATTGAATACTCTGGCTACTCCTGGGGTATATTGAGGATAATTTTGGTTAAAGAATGAAAACAAGGTAGGTATTCTTAACTTTTATCATAGGAGCATATTTGTATTTGTATTTCTCTGTGTAACTGAGGGGAGAATGTCTTTTTGTGTATCCAGAGTAATACTGTTACCTCTAAATGTATTTGTTACAAGCACAAAATGAGGTGCAGACAACATTTGCTGGTTGCTTTGAATGTATTAATGTTGTAATAGTTTTGTGTATTAATTGTATAATATGTTTTGTCTGAGCTCTGCTGTTATTATCTACTTGCTCTGTAACCTGTTAGCTTGCTGTGTAATTCTTTTATTCTTGTGCTTCTTAATTTTTCTTGTGTTTTGTGCTTTCCACTTTACAGGCATGCACTATGGATATGTTGCTAATAATCAAGTTAATTCAGCACCAAGTCCCTTGTCATCAACTTCAGATGATGAGGATGATGATGATGAAGCAGGTGTGCTTTACGTTTTAACAGACGTCCTGAATGTTGCACATGTTAAGCTAATTTGCTGTAAATCATTGGCAAATCTTCACAGGATCTAAATGGCTCCATGGGCCCAATGTCCTCTTCCTCTGCTGTCATTTCTATGAAATGCTGCGGCACATCATGCATGACCTAAAGCAAGTAAATCCCTTGTGTTAATCAATAAATAATAAACCGTGAGCAAGTACAGTATATTAGTATGCAAAATATATTGCACTGTGGACGGGTGTATAAAATAAATGCTTGTTTATCAAGAGGAAATTAAACTAAATCTTTGTAATCCACAAGCCTACAAAGTGAGCGAAGAATGTGGTTTGAAGTAGTTCATTTTTTAGGGAACTAATGTTCCTTGCCTATTATGCCCTCCACATTGTATGATTCTTGCTTTTATGGTTGAAGCATTTTGTTTTCTTGAAGTAATCTTTTCCTTGGGGCTAAATTTTTTGTGCAAAAGGAAACAGGGCGGTGGTGAGAATGAGTGAAGTGATGTGTGTAGTGCCTTGCTTTACATTAAACAATTGAGAGCTGTCAGGGAAAGGGAGAGCGATGATCCAAAGAAAATTTTCAATAACAGATAGATGGATTTGGTAACAGTCGTCAATTTGGGAGAACAATGCAGTTGAGACAGACCACGAAAACAAGTTCGTGGCAGACTGGAAAGCAGTGATATAACAGTGGGGTGCCTGAGCTGCGACAACAAAAAAAATAATCTAGATGGAGACTTAATCCGTCACTTAGCAGACCATGTTTGTGGTTGTGTGCGAACATTTTCTTGTCGAAGGCGCAGTCTAATCTACTGTACTTGTCACACATATTCCATGCAATAAAACTCAAAGCCTTCCATATGAGCATTTTAATAAATTGATGCAAAATTCATATTATTTTGCAAAATATACAATTTATCCAAATTACTTCTGCTGAATATGATTTACAGTACAATCTCTGAGTTTGTAGTTCTATCATGGTGATTCCCTTTACTTTCTATTATGCATTCTTTGTCTCAAACAGTATGTTGTGTAATGGTGATGGCAACAGAAGCACTGACTCGAGAAGCATTTTCACTGTGCGAGAGTTGGTGCAGGTACTTATCAAGTCCTACGTTTTTAAAAATGTGTTCATTATTAATAATAATAAAAGTAAAGGGAGTTTGTACCATGCTTTGTTCCTATATATATATGTTTGGTTTGATTGTCTGGCTTATATTGGTAGCAGTTTTGCCTTTGGATCAAAAGGTGGAATCCTGAAGCTTAGAGATTAGAGCACTCACCTCGCATGCGGGAGGATCTGGGTTTGATTCCCGGCAGGGTGAAACATTGGGCAAGTTTCCTTATTCCACACACTTCTGTTTACCTGCAGTAAGTAGGAACCCGATTGTTAGTTGATAGGCGGATCGATTTTCTGGGGGTAATAATCCCTTCAATAAAATGTATATATATAAAGAAATAAAATAATAATTTGGTCACTCCGACTGTTTGTGGGACACTGCTGTGCGCAATTGGCTGCGACTTTTCACCCATAAGATATACAGTCAATTCACTTTACAGTATATTCTATGTAGCGTTTTGAGACGTTTCAAAGACGTGATAAGGCGCTATATCAAATGCAAGGATTATTATTATAAGATTGTGGGACTTGGGTTCATAGTCCAGGGTGATACTCCAGGATGCATTATTGGGTGAGCACTGCACATTGTCTGAGGTGCCCTCTTTTGGATGAGATATTAAACTGAGGTCCTGTCTGCCAGTTCAGGTGGACGTTAAGGATCTCATGCCCCTATTGAAAAAGAGAAATAAATTTCTCCTGGCCAATAATTCTCCAGCTAAATTTGGCATTCATCTTGTACCTGCTTGTGGGCTTTGCAAGGGCAAAATGATTACCACATTTCCATACAAAAACAGTCACTACACTTGACCGTGATTGTTTGTGAAATACTTTGTGATGGTTCGATGATAAGTAAATTAGAAATGCAGCTTTTGTTTTGTTTTTTTACAAATGACAACATGTAGTATAAATGTTCATTTGGTATAGAGTCCTCGAGGGTTCTTTAAAATAAATCCCTGATAAATGTTTTATATGGCTCAGAATTAGCTTGTAATTTAATAAAATTTCAAATCAAATGCTTATGTAAGATGGCTTGTGTAGAGTATAAACACTTACATGGATTGGTTGAGCGAAATGGCCTGCTTCCATGCTGTACAGTAAATCTAAGTAAAAGTACAGTGTGTTTGCTTTTTGCTTCTATACTGGGGAGACCTTTTCACCTCAAACTAAACTCTTCTTAATTCATACACTTGCAGTAAGCAAATTCACCATCTGTATTGATGTGACGAGTTGGATGTGGTATGAGATTTAGTCACTGATTGATGCTGAGATAAAATGTTTGCCTGCACAACCATGACCCCAGTCCTTGCTAGTCTCCACTGGCTTCCTGGGTCCTTTCCAAGGTCCTCACCATCATCTACAAATCATTTACTTCCTGGTACCTTATCTTAAAAAAAAATTCTCTCCAATCTCCTCTATCCTCCCCTTCCACACACTCCCACAGCCCCCAACCCGGTGATGCGCCTTTGAAACTTTTCAAAGATGTGATAAGGCGCTATATCAAATGCAAGGATTATTATTATAAGGTTGTGGGACATGAGTTTATTATTTGGCGAGTGTCCATGTGAAACACTTTTAGAGTTTACCATACATGATGGCACTATGTAAATGCAAGTTGCTATTGTGCATATTAGAGTGGGAAATCTTAGCAAGCTGATAATGGGACCAGAGGAGTCCTCTAGGCTAGGAAGGTCCAACCTTTTGGCTGCTGAAGGCTGGATGCCATTTTTTGAGAAACATCTGCGGGCTGCATAAGCAATATTTTTGTTTCCCTTAACAACATTTAAGGGTTTGGAGGGATCAGGTGGGTCAGATGAATGGAGGGGAGTCGAATGAAATGACCCATGGGCTGCCAGTTAGACCACCCTGCTCTAGGCAATCATAAGTAGTTCTAGTGAATTTTGAATTACAATCAAAACATCTGTCAGGTTGATTTATATATGAAATTGATTTAACTCTTTTGTAAATGACACCATAACGAATCAGAATAGTGGGAATATATCAATATATATATTATTTTGCCCACAAAATATACAGTCAATTCATTTTACAGTATATTCTGTGAAGCACTTTGAGATGTCTCGAAGACGTGATAAGGCGCTATATCAAATGCAAGGATTATTATATATATATATGTAATAGTTATCAAGAACTGCAACTTATGCAACCATTATGTCTGTTTTAAAATTTATGTTTTGAGTTATTTCGAAAGCCTTCAATATCATTTTATAGATTGAAGATATTGTAATTCAGTTCACTGCTATTTATTTGTGCATGAAAAATGTTATAACTCGTCATTCAAGATTTTGCAGTAGAAATAAGGCAGTTTGGTGAAACAACAGATACTTTGGTGATTCATTGGCTAAATACGCCCTTTGCACTGTACACCTTGTTGTAGGCCAATCCACACTGAGCAGGAGGTCACTAGCTTTATCACTGGTTGTACAGGGGTTACCTAATCAATCAAATATGTCAGAATCCCCAGCCGACAGATAGAAAAAAATAATTGGGTGCAAATGCATTATAACCATCAAGTAACTATGCTGGCAATTACCTATTTGTGGACATCAGAGAGCTAACATTTTTAAGTCTTTGGCTGTAAGACTGTTTTGTCTTAAAAATTAAGATTGCATATAACTGTGGATAATTCTTAAATTCCTTTCTAACTTGAATGCTAGTTTTCTGCAGTTCTCATGATGAAGCAGTTTCCAAATTAAGGCAGAATTTAAGAATTTTCAACAGCTCTGCATGTTAACCTGAAATTTTAGGCCTCAAAGGAGGAGGGCTCTGTCACACCATTCTAACATGGTGATTTTGGTCCATAAACTCAGACCCTGCATATGGTTTAATGGTTTAGACATGATACAGATTGTCTATTGTTTTCCAGGTGTGGATGACTCCTCTTCCTCTACATCCACTAACACTTCACTTCCCAATAACTATGATACTTTGGAAGGCGGAGGATACCAAGGTGATTTTTGTTTCCATTAACACAAATACTTAATACTTTAAAGGTTTAATACTTTGAAGTTATACGTCTTTGAAGATTTCAAATGTTATCCATACACTATTTCACAGATCCATCCCTATATCAGCACACAGCTTTAAATACAATTTACATTTACTCTCTGCAGTGAACCTTTGAAGGCTTTTTAATCATGCAAATTAAATCGCAGAATTGCCATCATCATTTAATTCGTAAATGAGTTAACATTATATACACTTTAAACAAGGCTCTTCTTCAATTCTTTGTTTTGTAGTTTGCACAACTTTTTCTTTTTTCCAACCAAATTGCATTGCACAATCTTGGCAAGTGAATATCATTTGTGGTTTGTAATCTCATCCCCTCCATATGCTGGCTTTGCATCGCTGAATTGCATGTTGGTTCTCTTTACACTTTGAACTATCGATGAACTTCCTGGATGAATTGGCTCACCACTCATGGTAGACAGTGAGTTCCTTTGAATAATTAATACTGTGCTTAAATGTTAGCAGCCATCTTGTTAAAATTGCTCATCCCTATCCGCAGCGTAAAATAGTGTCAATTTCTGAAATGCTTGGTTTATGTTTGCAGATACACCAGCTTCAACCACTGCGGCCTCTTTTCCTCCTGACCCACATACATTAAAGACTACTAAGCCATTTGGCTATACATATCCAACACTTCAGACTGGCTACCAGAATGTGGCTACTGTTACGCAGCCCACTGGTCCAGGGTATCCTCCAGCCCCCCAGCAGTTTCCTCAGGTACGAGGTGTATAGATATAATCTAATGTTTGATTCTCAACAGCAGGCTGCCTCGTTAATACTATATAATCCCTCCCCTTGAACATGTTGAGATGTGCTTTCATCTTTGCCACCAGCAGTCACAGTGATGGAAGACTTCTGATCTGTTTGGGAATGTTGAGGGTCTGTTATCTTATAGGAGCAACGCATACAAGATTTCTAAAGATGAAAGTTGCTCTGGGGTGGTACTTTAATTTCCTTAAGGATTCGATGTTGGTGTCAATTCAGTGACGCCAAATTAAGTGGCTCCAAATCAGTATCTGTCTGTCACATGCAGAAACCCATCACCATGCTTAAGAAGATCCAAACTAGCCTGAGAATTCTACAGCTGTCTTGACACAATAATCTTCACAAATAATCTTGGATTCAGATCAGTTTAATTTAACTTATTAATTGGTTTCTGTTTTCACTTGGCATTAAAATGCTGGAACAAAAACAGAAGTCGCTTGGAACACTCAGCAGGTCAGGCAGCATCTTTGAAGAAAGGAAAGTGAGTCAACGTTTTGGGTCCACGACCCTTTGTCAGAACTCTGTTTTTGTTTCAGGTTTCCAGCATCTGCAAAATTTGGGGTTTTGTTTTATATTAAAATGCTGGACTCAGCTTCTGCAATTTAAAGATAGACCTTTTATATCAATGCTATGTGTGACTAAATTATTTATACATCTAGAGGTTATAAGTACTGATGTAACATAAATACACCAGTAGGACCTTTCACACTCTCATGCTTGCATGCTCTTTCTCTCTCAGCTTCATTGGAGAGGGAAGTAAGTGGTGTCTCCTTGGTGCTGGACTGGCTACAAGTTAACCTGCTTGGCACCAGAATGCTGGAATGGAGTCAATCCTCTGTGGGAGTCTCAGGAGTCCAGTTTCTGAGTCACGTCTGCAGTATTCCAGGCAGCCTGGCTTTTCAGCAGGAGGTTGAGGGTCAGACATGTCAGTGGGAGCAAGGATTTTTCCGATTCGGCTTGTATTATCCGTTCAAGACCCTTCAAGCCAAAGGCGTAATGGGTGTGTTGGTCCTAGATGGACAAGCAGCGGGAAACTTGCCAGACAGTGCTTTCAATGGCAATCGATTTGGATTTAGCTGGTTAAGCTTCAGCAGTGTCCCAACACACACTCTGTGTGCCTTGTGCCAAATACTCTACAGAATTAAACAGGGTGCATCACTCCAGGAAGAGAGGGTATTCTTTTCTGGTCACAAGAAAATTTTCATGTGTGGGCGTATGGATAGGTGGGACTTAAGCATGGCGATAGGTTTCTTCACGTGTTGAGACACCTGTCTGACCAGTAACGAGGGGTACTGAGACTTAAAACCTGTATGCAAATCTTTATTTTCACTTTGATTTCAGACTTATCCTGGTGTTAAACAGCTTTTACCAGCAATGGAGGGTCTTGGATTGCAGAATAACCAGCAGGCAGAAGCTCTGAAGCTTGTGAGTCTGCTTCAAGATAGGAATATTCTTCCACCCGTTCCACTCCAGAGCCCTCAACCCAATTTAAGTCCAGAACTGAGAAAAGTTAACTGCAGCCCTGAGTAAGTCTGTTATTCTCCTATTACCCAGGACATTGGATGAATTTATAGTTATAGTTGAGCTCTTTATCAGACAGTGATTGTTTTTGTATTATCACTACAGGGTTCTGGCATAATATCTATTGTTGTTGTATGTTTTCTTCCTCTCCCCATCCATGCTCAACTACTCACTAACTACTGTTTCGAGCCTACATTTCACAGTGAAATAGCTTGTAAAAATTAATGTTGTACTTTGTCACATCAGCATGAGCATGTTTGGTTTCCAGTTGCTCACCTTTAAACCCATTAATCATTCTTACATTGTGCCAAATGGTTTTGTTTTTAGAATATCTGGTTGAGTCACAGAGTCATCAGTTCTGCTCTCCTTCCTTTTGATGCCCTTTTGGAAATCGTTATTGGCCATTTTGAGAATATTGGACATTAAAAGGAAATGGCATTTAACGCTTTCCATCCATTTTGAGAATATCACAAATTAGGTCTCCATTTAATCCCAACTATTATCACTCAACACGAGCTGTCCGTGCTTGGAATCGCTGCGCACAGAATTTTGTTGGTAGGTCTTCAGTGATATCCATTTCTTTATAAATCAACTTGATATGATATTGAAGATGAAACATTTGCTGCAACCTGGATTTGCATGATTTCATAGCAGTTTTTAAATAGTTTTTCTCTTGCTTCCTTCTTTTTCCCCCCTACCCCCGCCCCACGCACATAGAACATATGCTATAAACACGAAAGGCAAGGTTTTGGATGGAAGTAAAATATTTTACCCTGATCATTGTATTTATTGCACAATAGACAGACAAGGGTTTTAATTCTCTTTCTGCTGTTCCGTTTGTTCTCAGCTTATTCCGATGCACCTTAACAAACATCCCTCAGACCCAAAATTTGTTGAACAAAGCAAAGCTTCCTCTTGGGTTATTGCTGCATCCCTTCAGAGACTTGACGGTAATTGACTTTTAAAAAAAATTCTATTGTGTTATTTTTGTGTTATTTTTCACAAGAGTGCAGCTGTTAATCTGTGTAGGTTATTAATAATTTTCATCATAAAACACCCTGGTTTGCACTGATCTGTTCTACTCACTTTGGTATGTGCAGTGATGGAACTTCCTCCATTTCATACATTTACTATTTTAATCTGCATTGTGCAAGAATGGAATTTTCCCCATTGCTATGCAATGGCAGGATGCGTAGGAATATATGCTAATCAAAAAGATGGGTTGGAAACACCGAGCTGTTGTCTGATTCCCATCCCTCTATATTTGGACCTTTTGTTAAAGTGAACAATTTTGCTGATAAACTTCAGTGAGTTCCGTTCTTAACCTTGAAATCTTCAATTAGGTTCACCTTAGAAGTCTCTTTCCCACAGCAAACCCACCCATCTTCTGTAACCATTCCTTACAATCCAGGTTCCTGGAATTATCTTGGTTGCGTCATAAAGAACATAACGCTATTCCTACACAGTACTCCAGATGCAGACAGATCAATATTTTATACAGTAGCTTTAAACACCAGTGTGTTTCCATATCTCAGAATCAAAATATATATTGTCATTTCCTTTTTCCACTATGAGGCTGACATGTAGTGATTTATAACAGGATTCCTTGATCAGGAAACCAGTGGTTTGTCACACTGACTTGTGGGATCTCCACTATGTGTGTCATACTAACTCCTTGGAACTCCACTCAGATGTGATCTACTCTGTACATCAAGCTGATTTGTTGGATCTCCACTCTTATGTGATCTACTTTGGAGCAGAGATCTCCAAAACAGTGTTTGATACTTCTGGTTACTGGAAGGAATCCCCACTTGGTGTCTGTATTAAAGAATCCTGCTATGTTCCTGTCCGGCAAAATGTTGTATTGTATGTTGTGCTCCTCCATGTAGTGGTAAAAGAGAAAGCTGTGAATGCTTGTAATATAAAATATGAAAAGGAAATGATCGAACAGCAGGTCTCTCCGCACATGATAGAAGAAAACAAAAATGTTTGAGGTGGAACCCTTTATTAGAACTGGAGCAATTTGGCCAGAGAACAACAACATCAACTTGCATTTATATAGCACCCTTCACACTTAACAATGACGAGGTTGGACACCAAGAATAGCCTCTTTATAGAATACGTCAGGACAATTGGAACCAAACCACTACTTAAAAACTATAAATGCAAAGTCCCTAACTGAAGCAGCTAATGATATACTGGAAGGAATCTTAAATGGACCAAACATGATCTGGATGTAATCTGAGCTAGGAATTGGTAATGCAGCACTCAGTAAGACAAAGAAATGTAGCGCTGAGCAAATGAAAATCTGTAAACTTAGTACATTGTGGAGTCCTCTAGCTCAGTGGATGGAGCACTCGCCTCACAAGCGAGAGGACCTGGGCTCGATTCCCGAGCAAGGAGAAACGTTGAGCAAGTTTCCTTACTCCACATGCCTCTCTTTTCCTAGCAGTAATGGGAACCCAGTTGTTAGTCGATTGGCAGATCGCTTTTCCGCGGATAATAATTCTTTCAAAAATAATAATAATTTGGCCACTCAATCCATTACTGCTGTGCGCCATTGGCCGCCTTGTTTCATCCACAAAAAATACAGGCAGTCCATTTTGCAGTATATTCTGTGAAGTGCTTTGAAGGATATACTGCTCAAAGACGTGATAAGGGGCTATATCAAATGCAAGGATTATTATTATTATCTTTGTTTATAAAGTATGAGATCTATTTTGTATCAAGTTTAGCCCTAACACCCCATTTCAGGAATTCACAACTTATTAACAATACACTACTTGCCTCTTAACTTGAACTTCTTCCTAATACAGTGGAACTTTATTGTAAAGTCTTATAGTGTGAATGTGGTGTGAATCCTGACAGCTGATGTTTATTTTCACAATATAAAGTATCTTTTGGTGTTCTGGCTGACAATCCCCCTAAAAAATATAGTCACTCATTTCGTGGCTGTTGTGGGACATCAGTGTGTACAGATTAGCCTCCGCATTTGCGTTCAAAATGCACAGCCCCTAAACTTTACAGTATATCCTGTGAAGTGCTTTGAGAAGTTTTGACCTTGTTATAAAGAGGTATATCAAATGCAAGGATTATTAATATTAATAACCGTAGGAAGGAATCCTGGGTACTCTGAACATAAATCAATTTATCCACTGGACATCGTACAGAAAATTATGCCAACTGAGGTTACAGACAGGAGTGCAGCCAGGCCTATCTATGTAAGTTGTTATTGATATTAGGTTTATTTTGTACTTAGAATTGCTGCTTCCAGTGTTTTGCTTTAAGTTGTTACCAACTTTTCTTTTTGTTGAAAAGGATGGAGTTTGTGTTCAATACTAATGATTGGTTTTATTGATGATTCAGCATTTGCCTGTGATTACGTCCAGTACCATTGTGAGATGCCGAACCTGCAGAACGTACATTAACCCATTTGTATCCTTCCTTGATCAAAGGAGGTGGAAGTGCAACCTATGCTATAGAGTCAATGATGGTAGGTCATTAAGTCCTATTCAGACTGGTTCTACCTTTGTGTTTAAAGAGTTTAATCTCTAGTATATAATCATAAACTGTGATTCTGAATGTGTAATGCGATATCTAAATTGTTGTTTCGGTCGTATAATGCCGCCAATGTTTCTGAAATACTTCCCGGATGAGAATATTGTTGGCTTCATTGCATGTCCTATACATATACGTACCATAAGGAGTAATCTAGCTACCCTTGAGCAGCTTGAATAGCCATTTATCAGCAGTCACACAAATAAATTGCCCTGAATAGTCTTCAAGTAAATTGCATGGAGAGCAAGCCAATGCACTAAGTTCCTCTTTTTCTCATGGTCTATCATATCCGGACCACTTCTCTAAAAAGCGTGGCCAAGCAATCAATGTTCAAGGTTGGTGCCATGCCAAATAATTTTTTGAAGTCCAAATTGATGTACACATGTTGCCTACAATAGTAATAGCTTACTATCTTTTGGCTGTTTGACCCACCAACCATCAGTGCTGATGCAGAGATTTATATATTTGTATCAAGAAGTGCTCCATGTACACAGCACATGACACAGATATAGTTCCAATTCAGCTATTGAGGCCATACTGCGTATATTTAAAAGTGTGTGTTATGTGCGTAAATTCAAAATGACCAATAGTACATTCATTTAGAAATTTTAGCAAAATCTTACATTTTACCTTAAATTACAGTACCTGAAGAATTTATGTATAATCCTTTGACGCGTTCCTATGGGGAGCCACACAAACGACCAGAGGTTCAAAATGCAACAGTAGAGTTCATTGCTTCTTCAGACTACATGGTAAAACATTGTATTTTAGAGAATGAAAAAGTGTAAAATATAATGTAACTGGCAGTCTTTCCAGTTACATATAATTATGATTTTAAGTAATCTTAAACAATTCTTCGTCTAGTAAAAGTGTGAAGTTCTAGCTTTCATTTGCAGCATGCTTCTCTTTGTAACCAAAATGTTTGCTTTGCAGTTGCGACCTCCTCAGCCTGCTGTCTACCTCTTTGTTTTTGACGTCTCCCATAATGCGGTGGAATCAGGATATCTGAACATTTTCTGTCAGTCACTGTTAGAAAACTTGGATAAGTAAGATAGTTTTTTTTAATGGAATTTGCATGTGTAAATTAGAAAGGTATTTCAAATCAGATATGCTTTCCTCAAATAATTCAGAAACATCTTAAGAACTCCCAACAACTCCTATAGAGGTATACAAAACTTCAATTGGGATTGAGAATGCCAACACAGGACAATTTAATGACAGCACTGAGTGAATACGCACTCCCATTGGACCATCCACCTGTCCGTATGCTGTCAGTAGGCTGGTCCAGTAGGTTTAGGGCTGCAAAGGGCAATTTCAGGATAATTCCAGGAATTATTTCTTGAGTTATTTTCTTTAAGAGGGTAATTAACTGGAACGGGTTATCAGGAAGGGGTGGTTAGGGCCAGGATGCTGGACTCATTTTGAAAAAAACCTTGATGCTGTGATGGGAGGGTGAATATTCTGGAAAGATGAGATCAATTATCTGTTTTATCTGAACCCATTTTACGACCATGTGAAATCTTGAAGAGAAAATTTGCTGTTTGGGTTGTGACCCAAATTGTCCTATTAATAGCTTTGAAATAGATGTTTCAAATAGGAATACCTGTCTTTGCTATTCAAATGTAAATGCTTAAAAAATTATATTCAAACATTTACCTTGAATAACCTCATTTTCTAACTACTTTTTTCCTGTTAATACATTGCTTGAATTTTTTGTGGTGGGAAATTAATCTAAAAGGCAATGCTTCTTTGTTTAATGTGTGTTTGTATCTTTAAGGTTACCTGGAGATTCAAGGACCAGGATAGGATTTATTACATTTGACAGCAGAGTTCACTTCTTCAACTTACAAGAAGGGTTGTCACAGCCTCAAATGCTGATTGTGTCAGATATTGAAGGTATCAACTGAAAATGTGTCTTGCGAGTAGAATTCATGTTTCAATATTTGCTACCGTATAGCAATATGCTGGCCAGAATAGCACAATCTGTTAACGTAACTTGTATTAAAGTTGTGGCGTATATGTTCTGGGTTTTTACGTCTCCAACCGTACTGTAACTCAAACGTAGCCGAAACACACTTCCGTGCGTTCATCACCTCCCACCTTGACTCCCTATCACTGAACAGATCAATTTCAAGATTCTCACACTCGTCTTCAAATCTCTTCATGCCCTGGCACCTCCCTACCTCTCCGACCTGCTTATTCTCCAACCCACTATCCACCTCCTGCTCTCAACTGGCTCCAGCCTCCTGCTTGTCCCTCATGCCCTCTGTTCCACCATCAATGGCTGCAATTTCAGTCACTGTGCCCAAAACTCTGGAATGCTTCTTCTATCCCTCCACATTGCCCCTTCCTTCCCTGTTTTCACTTGCTTTTCTACCTACATTCGTGCCTACATTCACCTCCCCCTGGTCCTGGGTCATGCTTTGCCACTGTCAAGCACTCCTGGGGCGCACCCCTGTGTGAGGGACGTTACATTAAGTTGCTGTTGTTTGTACAAATACGTGAGGTTTGCTGTACAATTCATCTTTTAACTGCACTATAAATAGGATAACTGGTGGGTGGAAACCCCTACAACTTAATTCTGTATTATAGGCTTTATTGGTCTAGCCCCAGAGTTTAAAATAATTTCACTATTCAATTAAGGTTTGCACCACTAGGTTTGTATCATGTCACAACCAAAGAGAACATCATAACAATTCTTCTTTTGGTTTTGTGATATTTTCAGCGACCTTTCTCTTTCTCTTTTTCCCTTTCCGTCCACCCCACCCCACCTCCAGCTCAGGTTCCCAGTCAGCTGTATGAAGCACTTTTAGTCGTGCTCCCGACATGAAAGGCACTATTGAAATGTAATTTACTGTTCTGTCATTTGCTTAGATTTTATCATCATCTGCGCTCCTTGTTCAAGTATTCATTTTGTCGGAAAAGGGTATAGATTTAAAGAAAATCCTGAGCTCAACAGGATGTTGCAGTAATTATCTTATACTGGGGCTTATCACTGGCAAATTGTCAAGCACTTTGGTACAATCTGCTGACATGAACGTTGTAAATTGTATGTATTGTATAAATATGCTCACTATAGATATTTGCACATAGGAAGTACAAACAGGATACACATACACCATGGTTGGGGTAGATTTTGCCAAGAGGTGATGGTGAAAGAAACCTAGGGATGTTAGTGGGCTTATTACCTTGTTTTAGATAATTGTAAGACCTAAAAAGGAAGCTTTGAACTATTCTGTTGGTTAGTTAGTCTAGTTAGCTTTTATGTAATCAAAATAGTTTCTTTTCCAGTCATTAATAGTTGTTTTTTTCCATCCTCAGAAATCTTTATACCTACTCCAGACAGTTTGCTGGTAAATCTACATGAAAGTAAGGAGGTAGGCAAAGCATAAAGGGAAGTTGTACTTTGTTTTTTTTTAAAAAAATCTGATTTTAGCTTAGATTCTTAGTACTGTGAATTTTTAACATTGTTTTCCACACACTTTAGTAATTTAACTGGCTCTGCTATAATCCAGAATTTTCTGTGATGCCCCAAAATTGAATTTGTAATCCTCAACATTTAAAACTCCAAACCAAGTAAAAGCTTTTTAATACATTAAAAATACATGTAGGCTCTATTCCAATGTAGCATGGAAGGGCTTGCCTTGTTCAACCTGAGTTTCAGTTGTACTGACAGATGCAGAAACCCATCACCATGCTTAAGAATCCCAACACTTCCTCACCTATACTTAGAAATTTCTTCAATCTTTGAAATCGGTAGTTTCTTTTGGACAAGTTCATCTTCGTTTTTGACAGCAGCGATTATTTTTGTAGTGAGTTTTGAACCATTTGCACATACAGCATTGTGTGTCACGAACGGTCAGAGAGTCTCCTTGTGGAGGAAGAATGGCGACAACAAAGCTGAAATAAAATTAGGGCATCTGTTCCAAAGGATTTACATTTCAAAAGATCTACTAGATATGTATGTCAGTGATTGAAGAAACCTTGGTTCCGATCAAACACATTAGCAGCTTTTAGGTATGTTCACTATGTTCACTTTAGCTTACTCATTTGGTAGCATTCTCGCCTCTGAGTCAGAAGGTTGTAAGTTCAAGTCTCACATTGGGATTTTGAACTCATCGTCCAGGCTGACGCTCTACTACAGTGTTGGGTGTGTGTCGCATTGTTCGAGGTGCAGTCCTTCGGATAAGACGTTAAACCAAGTCCAAGAGGCTAGTAAGGATCCTGTCGTTCAATTCAAAAAGAGAAGAGAGTTTCTTCCGATGTCCTAGCCAGAAATCTCCCAAATAAAATGGTCATTTCATTGTTGTTTCTGGGGCAATGCAAATTGTGTGCAAATTGGCTGCCGCTTTCGAGTAGAAAAAATAGTCAATATGCTTCATTCACAATGATTTCTGTGAAGCTCTTTGAGACATCCCACTAACACGACAGGCACTATATCAAATGTAAGAATTATTTTTATTTTAAACCCAAAACATTAATATGGATTTTTCAATGATTATTGTATGTTGTAGAATCAATCTTCTCCTGACCACAATCTGTAAAATAGCTTTAGCTGAGAGAAAGCATTAAAATAACCTTATGAGTTGTACTAGGAATAAACAGCACTGAAGAACCATTTCAGAATGCTTAATGCAGAGAAATCAGGAACAAAGCTATGCCCACACATAAGCAATATTTTAAAATGATAGTTTAATCAACAGAGGTACCAATTTAATCGTAGACATAAATCAGGAACCTACTCAAACACACAGCCTTTCTCGAGTTTTTTGTTGGTGTGACTGTAGATGCATTTCTGAAAATAATCAATAACTAAGCATTGGTACAGGTATGGAGAAATGATAATTAGCAATGAACAAGGTTCTCATTCAAACGAAGCCCACTGGAATGTTTCAAGTAGATAAACAACATTATTACTGTATATATATTTTTAAAAAACAAATCATGATGAATTAAGATCTACTTTACTGATTAAAAATAGAAACCAAAGTCTCGGCAAATCCCAGTGACATCCTGGGATCAGCTCAATATTTGAGTGGTTTTATATTGAAAAATTAACTCCAGTATAGCGGCAAATTGAACATGAAAACACTCAACCTTCACTTCACATTTGCACATTTGCTGTTAAAGGCCGGTGCTTTGTTGTTAGTTCAGCATCTGTGTTTTGTCCATTCCTTGAGAATGCCTGTTGTGATGCCAACATCATCCAGTATAACCAGAAGCTGTCATTTGCCCTTTTGCTGGTAACATAATCACATACAGCAAAGTTCCTCTCTCTTTCTCTGTCTCTCTATCCCTATTTTTCCCTCTCTACGCGTGTGTGTATAAACTGGTCTTGCATCTCCTGTTACAGAATGATTTAGTGAGCACTCTGCATACACGGTGTTGCTTTTCATTTAATGCCCCCTTGTGGTCTGCTTCACAGTACTCCAGGAAAGATGAGACGTTTGAAAACTACAAAAATAATTAATTGCCTGCAAAGAATGTTGGCATATCATCAGTTTTCAAGCTGATTTGTTTGTACATTAGTAATTTTTAATGTATTATGGATGTCACTGAGGGACAAATCATTTAAGCAATCTATTTTTACTGTGCTCTTGAACTATATAAGTATATTTCACCCACAAGTCCACACAACCACCCCACTTTACAGTATACAGTAAACTCCTGATAACTCGATCCTGACTTAACTCGTCAGTACCACTTAAGTCATCATGCTGTCAAAATCCTGGCCAAATTTATTTCTGTATTTATACATATGCCTAACTCATCATTGAGCTATTTTCCCTTGGAGTGACAAGTTAGCAGTAGTTTACTGTATGCTAGGAAGTTCTTTGAGATGTCTTGACTACGTGATAAGGCACTATGTCATGTGCAAGGGTTATTTAAGATTATAATTATTTTCCAAATCCTTGCAATATTCTGGTATTTAATATTTTGTCTTTAAATTGCAGCTTGTTGTAGACTTACTGAAAACACTACCAAAAATGTTCACAAACACAAGAGAGACCCACAGCGCGCTTGGCCCTGCTCTACAGGCTGCATTTAAACTTATGTCTGCGACAGGAGGACGTATCTCTGTGTTCCAGACACTACTACCATCTATAGGTGCCGGGTGTCTGCACTCCAGGGAAGATCCCAACCAGAGATCCAGCACAAAGGTAAGTGCACCTTTCATGCCAAAAGGGCAAAAGCCTTGTTTTAAAAAATAAGTACGTGAAGGAGATTCGGCTTGTACTAGTGAAATGTAATAATAATAATAATAATAATCCTTGCATTTGATATAGCGCTTTTCACGTCGGGAGGACGTCCCAAAGCGCTTCACAGAATATACTGTAAAGTGAGTTGACTGTATATTTGTGGGCGAACGCGGCAGCCAATTGTGCACAGCAATGTCCCACAAACAGTCATAGATTGAAAATGACCAATTTAATTATTGTTTTTGTTTTTTGGAGGGATTATTATTAGGCGTGTGGAGTAAGGAAACTTGCCCAAGGTTTCGCCCTGTCTGGAATTGAACTCGGGTCTCTCGCTTGCAAAGTGAGTGCTCTAACCACTGAGCTACAGGACTCCGAGTAAAAGAAACTTTACTCTTTATCACTGTTAGTAAAGTAAAACCTGCATTTGAAGGTTATAATGGTCTAAAGTACCTGTTCCACAATACATTTTAGAGAGATTATTGGTCTCTGGGGTGTGCCTGTATAACCACTGAGCCAATATAATCACTTATAGCTAAGTATAAGCATATATTGCTTTTAGCCATGCGGGCATTTTATACTTTTACCTCATTTGTTTATTTTCCATGTTATTCTGTGTAGGAGACTGTCATTGTGGAGACTAAGCTAGAGTTCCTCACCAAGTAGAGAAATTGTCATCGGGAACTTTTACCAGATGCAGGAACAGTGCTTAGTTAGATGTCTTCGTGGAGTCCTGTAGCTCAGTGGTTAGAGCCCTCGCCTTGTAAGCGAGACATCTGGGTTCAATTCCAGACAGGGCGAAACTTTGGGCAAGTTTCCTTACTCCACACGCCTAATAATAATACCTACAAAACAATAATAAATTGGTCATTTTCATTCCACGACTGTTTGTGGGACACTGCTGTGTGCAATTGGCTGCCGCGTTTCGCCCACAAATATACAGTCAATTCACTTTACAGCATATTCTGTGAAGCGCTTTGAGAGGTCTAGAAGATATGAAAAGCTATATCAAATGCAAGGATTATTATTATTTTTAGGTGCTCAGTTTCAAATGCATTAAGGAAATTCTTATGACATTAACTCAGTTTTAAGAAATATTCCTTTGATGATCTGGTTGAACTCTTTGGAACATCGTTCCCAGATTAGAATTGAAGTAAAACTTTTCAGCAGTGAATCCCAAGCATTCTCAGGGTGTGAATGACACAAACGCCAGAACCTTCAAAATGTCAGTTCTCAAAGATGTCACTCTCAACTCTGGGTTTCCTTTCTTCATTTGTTAGCAGAAAACTGACTTTAATGCCTCTTTAGAAATTGTCCTCTTCACACCTTTTTGAAGCCTGGAAATGGAACAATACCCACCCTTTAGCTTCAAAGTCGAAACAATGGAAGCCTGACCATTTATAGTTTGTGACAGATAGCAAGCTCCTGAGGAGATCAGTGCAACAATGGGATACTCTATAGTCAAGTTCCTCTCCTCATCACTCACTATCTTGATCAGACAAATATCGCCCTTTTTCTGGGTTAAAATCCTGGAACGGCCACATTCGTGGGAGCCCCATCAATACAAGGATGGCAGTGGTTTAAAGAGAAGACTTTCCACCACCTCCTCAGAATAACCCGGGATGGAAAATAAAAGTCAGTGTTGCCCACATCCCAATACAGAGTTTTAAAAAAAAATGTTCTTGGTCAACGATCCCCAAGTCTTCCCTATGTGCCCAAAACTGAAATGGACCTGGAGTTTGTGCCTTTAACCCAGTGGTCTGATCATGCTAAGCCAAGTGGCTTGTATCTCACTCAGTGCTGACTCTTCTTTCACTGATTGTAATGCACACTTTCAAGGCGCTTTGATCAAAGTGTTGGGAGTTACAAACCAGGTACGTCAGTGTAATTCAACATTGAGCTATGTAGCTACTTATGCTTGTAGAGATATCACAAAGGTTTTAAATTTTTTTAAAAAATGGAACTCTAGGAATGTGGGAGATACTGTCAGAGCCAACGTTTATTGCCCATCCCCGGTTGCCCTCGGAAAATGATTGTCTGTCTTCTCTTTAAAGAGTTACCTGTTTTGTGGGGGAAGGCGGAATCCAATGGAGTTGCTTGTGACTTACTAAAGCCATTAAAGGGAATGTCCTGTGTTTGCCCATTCTGATCACTGCATGAACTGTGTGGAGGATAACCTCCTTCAGCAAAACCCACACTGGAAGTAGATGATGTTACTTTCGACAAGTGCTTGTCTGTAAAATCATGGGTAATGTTGTTATTAATACTGACTTTTTTTACTTAAGGGGGTGCAGCACCTTGGCCCAGCCACAGACTTTTATAAAAAGCTTGCTCTGGACTGTTCCGGCCAGCAGGTCGCAGTGGATCTGTTTCTACTCAGTGGACAATATGCCGATCTAGCCTCATTAGGTATGGAAACAGAATTTCATTGCTAGAGAACCATGAGACCAATGACATTTAACTGAACTCTCGTACACGATGCAGTGCTGCTTGTCACTTTTGTCACAGTCACTGAGGTGCAATCTCACATTACTCTGTACGATTTGCCGTCACTGTTCTTTCCCTAACCCCCCCACCCCCCGGTACCATTACTCATAAGTTGATCAATTGAACTTTAAAATATTGGCCAAATCCAACTGGTTCTATGGTAAATTACGAATCTAAGGTGAAAGCTCACTCTTTTGTATACAAGTGGGTTTGTGATTAATTGCTGGAAAGTGATGGTGCTGTTACAGTTCTTTTACAATAATTGGCTCGGGCGGCCCCCAGTGTCAGCCAACATACGTCAAATCGATAGGCGGCTTTATATAATCTTGAGGGCAAGTTAGAAGAACTGCAACTTTTGGCACTAATTTCAGTGCTGCAAACCGTTGGAATTCATGCTTCACCAATCATCGTATGCTGAAATAATACATTCTCCTCCCAGGGCAAGCGGCACTTTAGCAGTGTCTGGAGGTTTGAAGGCCGCTGCTACAAGTTTCTTCCGATTATAATTGCTTTATTTAAATATTGTGCACAAAGGTGATTTTCGCAAAGGGAAAATCACCCACAAAAGAATTCTGTCACATTACCTTCCGGCAACAAGTGTTTTTCTGCTAATTATTTTATGCTGGAATTGTACTGTGTGCTTCGTGCTGAATGGCCACAATGTGAAAGAGTTTAGCTTTCAAGCATGCAATATAAACAGGAGCTCCCGGAGCACAAACCAACCTAGAGACCCATTACAGCGGCTACTGGAAGGGTTCATTTCACACCTCAGCAGTGAAAATGGTGTGAGCAAATTACACTCAGCTCACTCCTCAGTGGGATATTGCGAGCTCTCAAGCCATGGGTTGGACTCCATGGATACTTTCAATAGGTTCTTTCAATATTGTTGGGCCAATCACATATCCAGCATTTATTAAAGTTAACAATACCAGTTACATTCATAAATCACCTTACACATTGGAATGACGTCTCAAAAAACATAACACTGCTGGCTGGGGTGGAAGCCGACGGAGAAAGATAACCAGAAGCGTGGTCAAATTTTTGTTTAATAAATCCCTGATTTGCTATTCACAAATTGTGCCATGATGCACAAGTGAGGAGCACCAAATTAGATATTTAGAGCTTTTTGGCTCTGATTGAAACTAGTCGAAATCTGGAAATGATGTGTAGAATTTGCTTGTTTCATAGCCAGCGATAGTTAATAGCACTATTTGTGATACGTAGTGTGAAAAACTAAACAGCCACTAAGTCTCAACTCCCCTTCCTACTTCAGGTCAAGAATTCAATGCTTTTCTTTTGCCCAAGACGGTCTAATGTAAATTACAGCTGCTTCAGTGGCTCATAAATTATCATTCTGGCTTATTGTTTATGTTCTGATATTGTGAGCAATCCTCAATCTCTCCATCCCAGAAAATATGTATTACAGATCAAGATCAAGCCCTCAAGCTGGCTGCTCAGTAAACTGTTTCATACCGAACCTCACAGATGATGTTTATTAATCCATGATCAGAATTAATTATTCTCAGTGTTAGTTATCAAGTGCTGAAAATTTTATATTGTAAATTAACCTTCCTGCAGCAAAATCGCTGTTTCTGTGAAGTGGCTTCACTCCCACTTTTTATAAAGCAGCATTAGTGTGTAACGAATTGTTACTTAGCTAAAAAGCCGCTGAGAACTATTTCGTTTTTAAGATCCAAGGCTTCTAAAGATCTGAGGCTTCAGATAAAACCGAATTACTGGAATAAATTGTTTTTAAATCGGTATAAGACACTTAGTATATCACTAATGGATCAACTTCTTGTGAGATTACAAAACCTAATTCCTAGCCTCACAGAGAATTAATGCATCACATGGTTTGGATGAAGAAGGCCTTTTGTCCCACCTGATCTCATCCTTCCAGAATATCCACCCTTCCATTCCCCCATCACAGCATCAAGCTGCTTTTTAAATGAGTCCATTGTCCTGGCCTTGTTCCAGTTGTTAATTAATCTCTGATAACCTCTGAATAAAAAAAAAACTTCCTGGTATTTGTCCTGAAATTGCCGTTTACAACTCTAAACCTGTGTCCTCGTGTTCTACTATCATTATACATCGGAAAATGTTGTTCTGGGCTTACTTTTTACAATCTCATTTAAAATGTTATATGTCTCAATTAGGTCTCTTCTGATTGTTAAGCAATCTCTGTTTGGGGATTTGTCAATGATGGCTTTGCCCTTTTCCTGTGTTTACTGGTAATGGATTCATTAAATATAATTTTTTGTTTTTTTTGTAGCGTGCATGTCAAAATATTCTGCTGGATCCATCTTCCATTATCCCTCATTCCATCACATTCACAATCCTGCCCAAGTGGAGAAGTTTCAGAAGGATATCAAGCGCTATCTCACTAGAAAAATTGGTTTTGAGGCTGTCATGAGGATACGTTGTACGAAAGGTAATCATTTCATCCTACGTGTGTGTGTCTATATAATTCTGGACATTTTATTCTCTCTTAAAAACTTTATGTTAAAAAATGCCCGCCATATTCAGCGACAAAATACACCGTCCCTACACTTCACAGTAAATCCCATGAAGCACTTTGAGACATCCTCTCGATGGTTGTTTGTCGGAATTTACTGTGCGCAAATTGGTTACCACATTTGTCTACAAAATAGTCACACTTCACAGTAAAATCCTGTGAAGGGCTTTGAGACGTCTCGTTCACATGATAAGACTTTATACCAAATGCAAAGATTATTATAAAGACTATATCAAATAAAAGGATTATTATTTTTTGGGTGGGGGGAAATCTTGAAACAGGAGAGTTTCAAAGATTGCAAGAGGAAATAATAGCATTAACTGGGAAATTGTTCTGAAACAAAGTGGAAAGAGAACCCTGGGGATAGCTGTAACTAAACATGCTAAACACTTAGTAGCACTTAGGCCTGACCAACGTGGTAATGCTACCACTTTTGCTTCTCACTGTTCTATTTAGACTCAACAACAACAATTTGTGTTTATATAGTGCCCTTCACAGCAAGTAGTATTGTAAAGACTCAGGAATATATGAGCAGAATAAATAAAAATAAATTATACAGCCAACCGAGCAACTGGATTAATCTATGCATTAAAAGTTCTTGTATCCTATTAGTACCTATGACAAGTGCTTGGCACCATATTCAGTGAAACTGTAGCTATAAAATGTTTGTTGTTTTGTTTTTTGCAGCATTGTAAATTACTCATGAAATCTACAATTAAGCATTGCTTTCTTAAAAAAAGTAATGCTCCATTACTGAATGCTGATTTGTTGATTCCAGGTCTTTCCATTCACACTTTCCATGGAAATTTCTTCGTACGTTCTACTGATTTGCTGTCGCTCGCTAATGTCAATCCTGATTCAGGATTTGCAGTACAGATGTCTATCGAAGAAAGTCTGGTCGACACATCCATTGTATGTTTTCAGGCAGCCTTGCTTTACACTTCAAGCAAAGGTAGGGAAATGCAGTAAAATATGTCTTTACAAGCTGGTGTATTTGATTTACATTTGGTACAAAAAGGAAAGGCAATTCTAAACTAACTGGTTTGGCTAGTTAAATGTACGATAGTTTGCAAAATATGTCTGATCCATTTACATTTTAATGTAACTTGTTTTAGTCTAAAGGTTTTTTTCCCTCATTTCTATTTTTCGATGTAAATATGTGTAACACTTCACGGAAAGTTTGACATTTGTAACCAAAAGCCATAAATATTTTTCCAAGCACTTGTCCTATAAGAATATAATATTTATCTGCTCCTTGGTAAATAGTAATACAATAATACGATTCATGCTTAAAAAATTCTATCCCCAGGAATAAATATTGGTGAAGGATATATATATATATATATTTTTAAAAGGGTAGAAATTCCATCTGAATCTGAAGCACCCAGGATGTCTGGAGGTCTGCTCCCTCCGCTTAGCGGGCTTCGGCCTGCTCCATGTCCCCCACCCAGCCCAGCCTGCCCCACCATCGTTGGTCAGGCCTTTGGCCTGTCTGCTCCCATCCTTTTGATCTTCATCTCACAGTCACTTTGCCTCTCTCCCTCCCATCTTAAGACCCTCCTCTTCGACTGGCCCTTTAACGTAGTATTTGTAGAATTTGGCAAGCTTAGATCAGCTTTCAGCAAATGAGTGGTTGTGCTGATCTCTAGTGTTGATTCTGGAGGCTGATGCTTTCATACATTTTGTAACAATAAAAATGAAGGAAGGCAGGAATTTGGAGAGCTGGTTGCTTAGAACCATAGAAATGTACTACTTAGAAAGAGGCCATTCAACCCATCCCACCTGCGCTGACTAAATCTGGCATTAATTTAATTTTAAGGAAGTTGGAATCAACCTAATAGGTAGACAGCAAAGTATGGCTGTTCAAAGCGATGGGGGTGCGGTTGGGTAGGGGGTGCAGGGTTGCACAAGAACTTTGCCTACTGTGGAAACGTGAAAACTTGGTAAATGTGAGTACATTGCTTCCTAAACACAATGCTTACATCTACTTTCGCTGCAATGCAAGTGGAACAAGACTAAGGCTCTGTTGTGACTTTCTCTTTTGCATTTTTCAGGTGAGCGTCGTATTCGAGTGCACACGTTGTGTTTACCTGTTGTGAGCTCCACGGCTGACGTTTATGCTGGAGCAGATATCCAGGCGATCATTTGCCTTCTGGCAACCATGGGTAAGGCATTGTTCAGCGCTTTGGGACCTCCTCCCGACATGAAAGGAACTCTATAAATGTAATTTTGTTGTTGTTGTTGGTGCTCCAGTGGTTTGTCTATTGAAAATTCCAACTAACAAATGCAGGTGGTCCCAGAACACCAGACACTCACCTGTTTGTTTGCAATGTGTGAACATAATTTCAGAGCAATCTAATGTTTGGCAATCGCTAACAGAGCTGACAGCCAAAAGTATCTCGCCACGCCAGAAATAGGATTGAATGCATTAGTGTAGATAGAGGTATCTTGTGTTTAAAATGTAATCGTGTGTTTAAGAACCCGTTCCCGTTTTGCACATCTAGTTTCCTTCACGAACAGTCATTTATTTCCTGACAGCCATATCAGATGCAGTGATCAATTCGTAGAAAAGTACCTGTTTGTACTTCTCTTTCGTTCCTCCCTGCCCCTCCCTGTTTTTGAAAGCCACAAGTAAAAACGAACTCATCGTTTTTAAAGTGCAAACGTAACCTTTTTTTTCTCCCCGAAGCATAAACCATCTTCATCCAAACAAACAACTTGCTCTTAAGTTTTCCTCAATATTGCTGTGAGGCAACTTATCAAGAGTTGCAAAAGAGCTGGCATCGACATAGTATTTTGCTTTTGCTTTATGGAGAAATGTCAGGTTTATTCTTAGATTCTCCCCATTGTGACGTGTTTAAAATTGGAAAAGTTAAAGGGGAGACATTGCAACATTTTGTGCTGCCAAACAATTGGTTTTGCTTATTTATTCTTTCCGACGTGAAGGGCGCTATTCAAGTGTAATTTGTTGTTTGTATGTTTAATCATGACAGTTGATACTGTTGACCAAACTTGTGCTGGCTTGATTTTGCACTGCATTAAGATTCATAACTTTACCAATGCTTTGCTCCTCAGCTGTTGATCGATCTATTTCATCAAGTCTACCCGATGCTAGGGACGCCTTGATAAATGCTGCGATAGATTCTTTATCTGCCTACCATTCAACCGTCTCTAACCTCCAACAATCTGTATTAGTGGCTCCGTACTGCCTCAGGCTGTTCGCCCTCTATGTTCTGGCTCTTCTGAAGCAGGTACGTCTGAAACAACAGAACTTGCGAAATCTTCTACACAGTGTGGCAGCAAATTCAAAATAGCTGGTCTATGCATTTGTGTCTCTCTGGCTGCAGGTTTCTAATAGAAAATTAAGGTTAGAAACTCGTAAATTTCATAGAAGCTCTATTGTTTTAAAAAAAAACACACAATAAATGATTACTGGCTTGTAAAGGAAGGAGCTGCTGACATAAGTGCCTGGATTTGAACATAATACTTGATGTACTGTATTTGCTTTCTAGCGCTAACGTTTATAAATTCTGTCTATTGGTAAAATGATCTTAATTAGATTTGAAGCAGTATGTTGGTGACATTGTCAGCCAGGTTTCTTAAAATAAAATAATCCTTCTGGACTTTGCTGAAGAGGCAACACAGCTCGGTGATGCAAGCACCGAGTGCTGAGTGTCAGAGAGCACTCTGCTCTTGAAGACCCTGCCTCATCGAGCCACAATGTGACTGTTTGCAACGTCTGCTTTGATTTTATTCCAAGAGCTCGGGGGGGGGAAAGCTAACTGACGAGATGGGAAGCCAGGCTTTGCTGATTTATTTGACAATTTTACCCACCATTGTACAGAAAAAATAATAATATTTTGCCTGATCTTTTGTTTGTGCAGAAAGCGTTCAGAACTGGCACCAGCACTCGTTTGGATGAACGGGTATTTGCCATGTGTGAGATGAAGATTCAGCCACTGGTTCATCTGATGCTCATGATTCATCCCTGCTTGTACAGAATAGACAATCTATCTGATGAGGTCAGAGCAATAATGTATTAAAACAAAACTTTCAACTTTAAATCCGTTTCAGTAAAAATGGGGAATTCCTAAAACCAGGGCTCAGAGGTTATCTCTTCTCTAAAGGTTTTTTTTCTAATTAGAATAATCAACAGTATAACGAATCTCCATCCACTAGGTGTATTTACTGTAGGGTGAACAATTAAAGTCATAGTTATGAGATTAGAATATTCCTGAACAGAAAATGTCATAGTAAATAATTGCATGCTCTCATGCGGAAAAAGATACATTTCGAAATAATATGTCTTTTCTGCTGACAAAACTACATTGCTGTTTTCTGGCTTTCTCTATACTCCTTGCTTTCTTAGCACTACATTTATCCTTGCACAAAACCCTCAACTTCTATATACAGTAAATTATTTCCGATCTGCAAATCCGTTTACATAGTTCATTAAAATAATTGTTCTTTGACTCATGCACTAAAGACATCCAATCATTTAAAATACCTGTCGTATCAAGCAGTTGTAGGGTGCAGTGTAGATTTTTCTTGACTCCAAAATGCAATGTAAATCAAATTTCATACAGAAATACAGTACTGAAGTTGTCTTGCCAGGACTCCGAGATGCTATCTGCGTGAAGGGTGCTATATGAATGCAAGTTGTTATTTTTTTTGTTCCCTTCCAAGCTCAATTTGCTGAAGACAGAAAAATATGGGGATTTACTCCTATTTATTGTAAAGAGGCCGGCTGATTGAGATGGATCTCAAAAGAGTGAACTGACCCATTGTGATTTGACAATACTGAGTCAAAGAACAAGAGCTGTTTTTATTTCTTTTCAACCTACTAGAGACGAGGCTACCATCATAGTGTGTTACAGTGCAGTCTCATTCTAATGTGCTCAGTGTACAGTTCAATGTGTATGCAATACAGCACCAACAGCAATCCCAGACGTGAATGTGAGGTGGAGCTACAGCCAAATATTTGTTGTGGAAAGAGGTTGTGATAGAGGGAAAGCGCAGACCTAAAGTTCTCTTTCAACCTCTTTTCCTCTGCTGCTGTCTGGGCAGCTTCCTGCACCTGAGTAAGGCTTCATAATGTCAGTGTGCGAGAGGTGATATAATGTGTCTCATTTACAATGCGGTTTCATTTTACGCGCCCTACCTACTATGTTATAACGAACCTGCACTGCACTGTTAATCCACTGTACTCTCTTCTCCTGATTCTCCCTGTTGTACTATCTTTTATACTGTCGGGAGGTAGAAGAGGGAAAGAGATGAGATTGGAAAGATTTCATGCATATTTGAAGAATTTCAGTGTAAGTCCCATCACTGTAAATTGTGTTGTAAGTGCCTGCATATTGTCGGTAAAGGAAGCAAGCATATTCTTTAATGGAGGGTTGGGGAGAAATGCATTTCCTTTCCATTTTATTTTCATTTTTTAAAATGTACAAATTGAATTGGCCTTTTTTTTAACACAGAGAGTGGTGGGAGCGTGGAATTTCCTGCTGGGGTCAATTGTTGGGGCGGCATGTGCGTATTCAATAAAAACATTGCACACATGGTTAAGAGAGAATAAGGTTGAGGTATAAGGGGGAAAAGCCGTAATATGGGACTAGAGATAGGATCTAAGATAGGCATTGTGTGGAGGACAAGCACCAGCCAGACTGGAAGGGCTGAATGGACTGTTTCTGAGCTGTACCATCTGTTAATCTTTAATTTTAAACCTATGCTTTATTTTTCTTGCTCGGCTGAGAATTTCGTACTTTTTTGTGTGATTCATTTGATTATCACTTTACTTGACTAATGGTTGCTGTTTGCTATTTATCAAGATGTTCCTAATTTTGAATTAGCGTCGTTCACAATTTGGTTTCCAGCCAGAATAGTTCACTCATGCTACAATCATTCACTCTCTCATGTTTGGATGTCCTTCATGTTTGTTTTGGTTGTGATTGTGAATTTTATATTGATCACCTCAAGTAACCAGAGAATTAATCAAAATTTTCCATTGGTACAAAATGCATGACCCTCATTAATGCCTGAAATTGTTTAAAAAATCTTAAACAGTGCAATGATGACATTTGTGTTTATTTGAACACAGTTGTGGCAATTATTTTAGAATTATTAGTGTACTTTCCATAAGTGTAGAGATTTATAGATATTATCCTTGCCAAGTATTCATTCCACATTTATGCACAAAGGTTTTGTGTGGCACATTGGTGCCGAGTATCCTATATCATGTAGTGGTAGGCTGCAGATTTGAAGAGCATTACACTTTATAGCAAATCGAAGTCTACTGCAGTATTCCACTGGTGTCTGACTGCCAGGGGAGGAAGGATGGAGCCTCTGCTTTAGAGCTCAATGCTGTATCTATTGAGACATAAGACCACCATATAAATATTAATATCTAAAATAACTTTTTTTCACTCTTGTAAGACCAATTGCATTGGTAATGTTTTGCTTCTATCTTTGTGTTAGGGTTCCATCAACGTCAGCGACAGAACCATTCCCCAGCCACCTATTATACAACTTTCTGCAGAAAAACTGTCACGGGAAGGTGCTTACTTGATGGATTGTGGTTTTGTAAGTATTTTTTGACCCAATAATAGAATTTTGTACAATTTATATGCCTGGAAGTGTTCTCAATGAGAAAGCATTCAGTGAATCGGCTGAAGGAACCAGGTTCTCCAGGGATTCCACGCGGTCTTGGAAGAGGAAGTCAGAGGACACTTTCAGAGAGCAGGTTGACAAAGATAATGATTAATCTTGCACATTTGTGTGACCCAGCACAAGCATTGTGGTAGATCGTACACCATCACGGTTACGAACCCTACATTCCAGACACTCGAGTTATTCACAATAAACTCTACCATGAATTCAATCTATATTTGCATTATATACAATTCCAGCTTTTTTGTGTCTTCTCCTCTTCCATCTTCAATCGCCAACTACAGTAGAATTTAGATCAATTAATCTCAACCTTGTTAAGTTCTCACAGAGTATAAGGAGAACTCTTCCACCCCTTCTCTCTCTCACTTGACATATGACCTGTCATGAATATTCTTTGTTAACTCATTTTCAGGCTAAATATGGGAATTTTCTCACATGTGATGAAGACCTCATTCTCAGAAAAATAATCCAAGAAACAGGACAGCAAGTGAGGCTCTGGTGTTAATTTACATTGCATCCAGATGAGATTGATTTCTTACAAGCCCCTTTGGGTTTATTGAGTTGACAAAGAGTCTCACTAACTCAGCATCCCACAGGCATGCAGATGTTTCAGCAGATGGACTCACGATTGACTATCAAGATGACTCAGAGCTCCGATTTGTAGGATTTGTCTGGAGTGCATCCATATGACAATCTTCCAGAGCAAAATGTTGTCACAATTTCATTGGAAGTGAGCAATAGCTCCAGGCAACACCTCAGCTCTTCTGAAATGGAATGACACCTCATGCCTCCCTCAGCTTTCTCTAATTAAATCGAGAACATAAGATTCAATTTAGTGTCCCCTACTGCCTGAGGGAAATTTATTAATTTAGTATTTTAATGAAGAATTCTATAAAGAAGTAATAAACTAAGATTAATGATCTATGATTACTAATTATCTTAATTGTGGAGATGGTTGGTTCACTTGTGTGGAGAATATGACTAAGCTTTAAGGTAGAAACATTCCAATTATTTTCTTTATATGCACATTACATTAAAAGGCGTCAACCAGTTTACTGAGAATAAGCCTGGCCACCAATACGCCCTATCATCCAATTTTATCACTGAATTCTTTAAGCATGTCAATCATGTCCTCATAAACCATGTCTAGGAAGTCATGTAATTAAACAGTTTAGAATTCATGCCCCTCACACACGCACACGTACACCTTGACATGAACCTGAATATTGTACTGAGGAACCTTACATCTGATATTTTTGTTAATATTAGAATCATACCCTGTACTCACTGTACGCATTGTTGGTATTTCAGATAAAGTTTCTCACTTCAAGGGACTAATAATGTGTCTTTTTAAGCTGTCTGTCATTGTACCCAGATGGAAGTAATGGTGTCCTTGCTTTTAAGGCTTTGTATCTCTGGATCGGAAAGAGTTGCTCCGCAAACTTTATAAGTGAAGTGCTTGGCTTTTCGAACTACTCTTCAGTACCACAAAACATGGTAAGTTGATGGGCTTTGTGTAAGTGTGAAATTGATGCACTGCTGTTGAATAATATATGCAGCACGCGTTTGACTGCATTATTCTTAAATTGTTTTATAAATTAGTGTAACAATCTTTACTTTTGATAAAGCACCTTATATTTGAAACATCTAAAAGTGCTTCACAAGGTTTTTCTGTGAAGTTAGTAACTGTGTATTTGTAGGTGAACTTGGCAGCGAATTTGCCTGCAGCAATTTCCCTCAAAACAGCCATAAAGTGAATGACCAATTTTATCTGGAGGTTTGTTGGCCAGAAAACTCCCTTCTCTTTTCAAGTAGTGCCATGGGATCTTTAATGTCCATCTGAAAGGGTAGATGGAATCCTGGTTCAATGCCTCAACTGAAGGATGGCTCCTCCAATAACGCAGTCCCCCCCCAGCACTGAACTAGAATATCAGAATAAGCTCAGAGTGCCCACATAGAGCTTCAACTCACAACCTTCTGACTCAGAGGTGACTGTGCTACTAACTGAGCCATTAACACCTGATATTGATGAGAAATAGGCTTTGAATCTATTCAGTTTCTAAAATAATTTTAAGTAATGGGGGATTTCCCACATTTAAAGCTGGTTGAGCTTCCATCCTCTCTGGATATTGCATATACACCAGAGGGGAGTTTGTGAGCGTCTGTCTCCCTGCTTCGACCTGTGTCATTCTTGTGATGGCCATGAGGTGGCGATAGAACGCACAAAGTAAACCTGTCTGTCTCACCTCAGCTGGGAATCACCTGGTCTCTGCTGGGAATCACCTGGTCTCTGCTGGGAATCACCTGGCCTCAGCTGGGAATCACCTGGCCTCAGCTGGGAATCACCTGGCCTCAGCTGGGAATCACCTGGTCTCTGCTGGGAATCACCTGGTCTCTGCTGGGAATCACCTGGCCTCAGCTGGGAATCACCTGGTCTCTGCTGCTGTGTGTCCCCCTGAGAGCATCAACTGAGTTTGTGTATCAATTTAAACTTAAATATAATACCCAAAAGTTTAGACAAACAAAATTAACTTCACCTCTAATACACAAATAACATTGATGTTAAAGATTCATTCACGCTATTCAAAAAAAAAAGAAGGGAGTTCCTTCCAGTGTCCTAGCCCATAATCCCCCAGATGAAATTGGTCGTTCACTTCATGGCTGTTTGAGGGACTGAAGCATGTAGTGAAATCCAGTGTAACACTTAGCTGAACTGGACACCACAACACCAGAAGTTTTCAATTGACTGGAAGTTCATCCTCATTGGAGGAGGATCGACACTGAGGCAGTCAATACTATATTGATCAGCAACGATCAGTAGATCAGAAACGAGCAACCAAGATGATTCTGGGTGTGGTGTTGCCCTGCCTTGCTTGGAGAACAATGGACTTTGCAGCAAAGTAATAAAGTTTAAAGATTATGAAGTGAATTGACAAAGTTGTTCCAGGCAAATAAATAGTAAATTGAGAAAACATTTCATACAGCGAAAATGTGGAATGGGCTAAACCAGAGATACGCCTGATATGTATTCCAATAGTTTTAATAATTTAATGACGTTATCAACTGGAAGTGTATTTGCTGCTGATTAACATATTCTTATCTTGATTTCTTCTCCCCCTTCTCACCTCCCAAATACTGTTAAAGACTCAGCTGCCAGAATTGAACACAGCTTTATCTCAAAGAACAATAAATTTTATTTCCTGGCTTCGAGAAAACAGACCGCTCTTTCCAATTCTTTATATTGTGAAGTAAGTACTTTGACAAAACATAAAGTTACAGACTCCAGAAATCTGATAAACAACCCCCCACCAAAATGGTGGAAATCCACAACAAGTCAATGAGCATCTGAAAGTGAAAGCAGGTTTACATTTTGGAAATGATCTTTCAACTCATATGAAAGGTCAGGTCTAAAGCTTTAACTTCTCTAGCTCTTATAGATGTTCATTGGCCTCCTGCTGTGGATTTGCAGATTTGGGGGATTTGTTTTTATTCATCTTCAAGTTTAAGGATATTTCAAAATAGTTCTTTTAAAATGCTTTTCTTTTAAAAATAATATATCGATTTTAGCAATAGTTATTTACAGACCATGTACTGATAATGTTTTTTTTGTTGTTGCAAATAGTATTGTATTAAGTAAATACAGGATTTAAGTTCCTAGAGTTGTAATAATATTGACCACTGCTGTGTATTGTGAATCTCCATCACATAACATTGACTTTTCTGTCATGTGTCAACAGGGATGAGAGTCCATCCAAAGCAAACTTTTTACAGAACTTGGTGGAAGACAGAACTGAATCTGCATTATCATATTATGAGTTTCTTCTTCATATTCAGCAGCAAATCTCCAAATAAAAGTTGTCGTTTCAGTGAGTTGAAACTGCTCAGTGATCTCGTTTTGGGAAGGGAAGGGTGGGAAACAGTACTGTCATCCGAAGCAGTCATGTTTACCTTGGAGGATAAATTTTATGTTACGATATGAGATGAATAACTTAACAGTGTTTCAGTCCTGATGGAGGTTTTCACATCATTGATAGAAATATCACAAAAAAGTTGGTCAATGAAACTTAGTAACCTTGCAGAATCAATTCTTGGAAGTTACTACACTGTAATGTTATGTGTTTCTGCTCTGTGTGACTGTGAAGATGTAAATGCCATTGTATTTATATATTAATGGCATTGAAGAACGGGCTGAAATGTTTACATCTAGATAGAGCAGGAGTTGTAGAGGCCTTGCTCCTTACTACAAATAGAATGGATTTATTTATTACCTTGTACAAGCCCTATTTCTTCTACAAAATTTCATAAAGCAGCTTGATCTAAATTAATTTTGCTATGTGTAAAGTATCAGTGTAACGTTTTGATTTTCACTGGTATTGGCAGTGGTAGAGGTGGTGATTATATGTGCTTAGACAGTTAGGAATTTTTACTGGATTGTTGTAATCAAATGCAGACTACGGTCGATTTACAGAATAAGATCACTTGCAGGAGGATCGTTGAATGTGGTTTAGAGATGCACATTATAAAATACAATGTGTACATAGAAAACTTAACAAACTTTGTAAAGTAATGTACAAAAGGTATCTACCTAAATTTAGGTTTCATTGAAAAACAAGTGAATGAGTGAACTGTATGGGACAGTGTTGAATGTTAATATGAATAAATTCCTCCTGCCTGAGTCAGGCCGTGTGAGACTGCTGAGAGGACCTGAATGCAGGTATTTCTGTGCCATTCTTCCAGTTCAACTGGCAAAGACTCGCCTGCATTAAAAAGAAAGTTTCCTTTGTAATTCTGTTTTTGCTTCTTTTATGTGGAATTAATTTATGACTGGCTATTGATTAAAATAATTCTGTTTGATTATTTTTAAAACAAAAAAAATGTTGGTATAATCTGTGTATACTTGTTTAATCTTATAAAACCATATTTGTCTGCCTAGAGCTAGTCAAATGGATAGGCCATATATTAAGTGTACATCAAATGCCCACAATAAACGTCACATGACAATGGGTGACCATTTTAAAGGAAGAACTAAACTGTAAACCGCTAGGAAGCAGAAACATTGAACACCTGCAACACAGTTGTAGCTGAATAAATGTACAGATTCCAACATGAGGTTCAGTATATTTACATACTGATTAATTCCTTGAACCTCTAGAATCTGTAATCAGTACTATTTTCTACCACCATTAATTTGCAAAATATCAGGTGGTATTCAATTCATCCTGGGACATAAAGTTCATTGCTGAATTAGCGAGATCTAATAAAAGTGCACATGAGAGAATGGCCTCTTGTATCCAACTGAGACTTCAGGACTGGGAGCAGGCAGACAGCAAGTGAGGAGCAAGTCTTAAGAAATAGGGAGCTTATGTGATGCCCAAACCCCAGCAATCCCCATAGCCTGTGGAGTCTGTTTGTGTGTTGAATCTGGAGAACCTTGGTGAGAATTGAATCTGGGAAATTAATGGAGAGGAGCCAGTTCAAGATAAGGTATTTAGCCAGTTTCTGATTGGAAGCAATTCAAGATGGTAGTTTGTGAATTAGCAAATGGAGGCAGGGGAAGGCCGCGTAAGAGTTTTGAATTGGCTCAGATTGTATTGGTTGGAGGGATAAATACACCAGTCCAGTCAAGATAAAGATCTATGATTGTTAGTGAAGAAATAGTGAATCCCGTGGCTTGTATGTGGTTAAAATAAAGTCTTGTCAAATTGACAAAATATTTTAATATTTGTGTGCATTATTTACTCTTCCTGTTTGGTATAATCTGTACCTGGTGCTTTTCAAAGGTAACATTCACTCACTGCATTTGACCCGAGGTGCTGTTGTTACAGATATGGAATGCTTTCATTAGTGAGAAATAACTAATAATTTATAATCTAAAAATCAATCCAAATTGGATTGTTTGGATTGAGGTTAGATTATAAATGATTAGATATTTCTCACTAATGAAGTACTTTCATAAATCTCAATGAATTAATATCTCCATTTAAATACAATTATCAACTTGCTTCAATATAATTAGGCCACATTCAAACATTAATTTGTGTCATCAGTTGTTGGTGCTCTCTCACCACTGTATCAGACCCATATCAGGAATTTAGCTTGTAATTTAGGCTGACACACCAATTCAGTTATTTTGGAGTACTACATTGTTGGAGGTGCATGCCTTCCTTTGGATGATTCAATAAAACTGACCTCCCATCCGCCTGTTTGGGTGGATGTTAAAGATAGCACCATTTGAAAAAGGAAGGCAGATTTCCCTGGTGTCCTGGCCAACAATCACCCAAATAAAATTGTTTTTTTAACTTCATAGCTGTGTGTGGGACTTTGTTGTGTGCAAATTGGCTGGTATCTACAAAATACACAGACAATCTACAATAAATTTTGTGAAGCACTTTGAGATGACTTCCTGAGATGAAACGCACTGCATCAATTACAACTAATTTTATTGCAGTCTTCTTAGAAATCCTTACCTGAGTACATGCCAAATAGGTCAGCCAGCATTATAGCTAAATGTACCAAAGAGTGGTGCAGTTAGGTCTGAAAACAGTCAAAAAGTAGCTGCCAGAGAAGAAATTATAATACATCAGGAGATTAGAGAAGGCATCAGGAATATGACTCCACAACAACAACAACTTGGATTTATATAGCGCCCTAAATGCAATGGCTATGAGGGAATATCCAGATACGAACTGGAGACCACTTGATCTGCAGTCAAATACTTTGCCCTGAGTTACATCTCTTGCTGAGGTGTGTAACAATAACTTGCACTTCTATAGCGCTCTTCACGCAGAGACCTTAACAGTGACGGAGCACGACGCTGAGGAAGGGGGAGGAGGTGTCCGTAAGCACGGTCAAAGAGAAAGGTATTCAGGCTTGATCTGAAAAAGAAGACGGAGGGATTGAGGGAGAGAATTCCAAAGTTTTGGGGGGCAGTGGGGACAAGTGACAAGCAGGAGGCCAGAGCCAGCCGAGCAGAGGCGGCGGGTGGTGGGGAGTAAGCAGTCAGAAAGGTAGGGAAGGGCCAGAGCGTGAAGGGATATGTAGATGAGTGTGAAGATCCGGAAGTTGATCCGTTCTGTGATAGGGAGCAGGTGGATCCTGGTGAGGGCTGGTGTGATGGGGCTACAGGTTTTACAATCTGGGCGACAGAGTTCTGAATTAGTTGGATTTTATGGATAGTGGAGCTTGGAGACCAGCGAGGAGGGCTTTGGAATAGTCAAGGCGGGAGGTGATATTAATTACAAATATTTATTTCCAGATAATCATCCTTTTGAATGAATCTCTAAACTGAAATACCATCTGCCTTGTGATTCGGGTGAATGTTAAGGAACAATTTCCCTACCACCATTTCACACAAAAGTAGGGACAAAGTGGCTTTCAAGTGTCAGCTCTTTCAGCCACTACGCCCCGAAACTCTGGAACACTTTCCCTCAATCCCGCCACTTTGCCAACTCCTTCCCCATCTTCAGGTCACGCATGAAGACCTTCCTCTTCGACCGTGCTTACGGTCACTTGCCCCCCCCACCCCCCCGCGCTCGGTGTCATGCTCTGCCACTTTCAAGGGCTCTGGGTCACTACCTTTCGTGAGTGGTGCTATATAAATACAAGTTGTTGTCTTGGTTAACAGTTACCCTCATCCAAATTTACCCCTAAAAGAATTCAGAGGCTGTTCCGTCTTGTTGGGAGATTTGGGGATGTTGTTGGTGCAAATTACTGTCGTTGCCGCATTTCACTGCATGACCTTTACTTCATTTCTCATCAATCTCATTCTGGAAGCACTCCCAGACATTCTTTTACGTGAAAGGTGCTGAATAAAAATGCAATTTGTTCTACAAAAATACCACTGGTCCCAGAACATCAATTTCCAATATTAAATCTCTCAGTAACAGCTGTTGAAAATACAAGTTCTTGTCAGCAGTTTTTGGCTGTGGAAGTGAAAGAAGTACAGAATTCTGATATCCTCATAGGTAAAGGAACGTTCCGTTAATTTATGACATGATATCAAACTTGACTGGTTCTGAGCTGATCTTATAATCCAATATTATCCTCTCAACACCATAGCACTTGTTTTCACCTGAATGAATTGTTAGCTACAAGTTGCCAAAATATTCTGTGCTGTAGGTTATATTTACTTGTTGTTTATATGATGGGAATGGGATTAATTTATCTATCGTGACATTAAAGAAGGGGCCCTCCAGGCTAAGTGGCCAACTCCTGTTCCTAAATTGGTCTTCACTTTAACTTGCAAATATCAATTGTTTTACTTGGTTTGACATGACTCCCCAGAGAAAAGAAAGCTTCTCCTGTCTTTAGGAGATGTGTGTGGGAACCAGCACTCGAAACAAATGCTCCCTGAGTTCAAAAATGGGCAGAAACAAAGCACTAACAATGAAAATACAAAGTGCTACATGAAGCTTGCAAGTGTTTTGTGTTCACTACATTTTAGCTTTGTTATGAAGCAAAAGAAACGTGGCTACAGTAGCGCAATATTCTTTAATGAAGAAAAACATTCACTGCCTGGGAATACTAATATCCTTGGTATAGACCAGTTTGAATCAATATCGTGGCTCATCTGATATGCCGATATCATATGATATATGTGGAACCTCTATAAGCCTCACCATCACCTCAGAGTAATTCCATTCAGTCGTCTGTTTCTTAAGCACGGTGATGGGTTTCCGCATGTGTCAGACACTCGACAGACCCAAAAAAATTCACCAGAGTGATACCTGGATTGAAGAGGTTTAGTTATTCGAACTGAATGGGCAAGCTAGTTTGAGGCGATCTGAATGTTTAAAAGTGAAACAGGTAAACACTTGGCTAGTAAAGGCATCAAAGGGTGAGGAGACAAGCCAAGCAAATGGTATTGAGTTACAGATCAGAAAATGGCAGTATAGGCTCACCAGGCCAAGTGACCTACTCTTTACCCTATCTTCCTGTGTAGTTCACAGCCATCCTTCAGATCAAATGTTAAATTGAGGTCCTGTCTCTCTGTATTCAGGTGGGCTTTTGAAATCCCATAACACCATTTGAAAAGGGTTTCTCCCTCGTGTCCTGGCCAACAATCCTCCAGATAAATAGTTCATTCACTTCATCGCTGTTAGCAGTGCATATCTGGAGACAAAAACAGCCGCAACCTACAACAATAATTACTGTGACGTGCTTTGAGACATCTTCATGTTATCATCAACAACAACAACAAAATTACATTTATAGAGCGCCTTTCACGTCGGGAGGATGTCCCAAAGCGCTGAACAGTCAGGTGTCGGGGCCCGAGCATGGGGCAGAGGTGGTGTAGGGTGAGGGAGGGCAGAGAGGTGGGATGCAGACCAAAGGGACGGTCGAAGAGAAGGGTCTTGAAGGAGGGAAGGGAGGAAGTGAGGCGAAGGGACCGTGGAATGGAGTTCCAGAGTGTGGGGGCAGAGAGGCTGAAAGCCCGGCCATCGATGGTAGGGCGGGTCGGGCGGGAGACATGGAACAGGCCGGAGCCTGATGAACAGAGGGAACGGGCAGGTTGGTAGGGAGTCAGCAGGTCAGAGAGGTAGGAGGGGGCAAGGCCCTGGATGGCCTTAAAGGTGAGGACGAGGATCTTGAACTCGATCCTCTGGGGGATGGGGAGCCAGTGGAGTCGGGCGAGGGTGGGAGTGATGGGGTTACGGAGCCTGGTGTGTGAGAGTACACGAGTTGCAGAGTTTTGGATGATCTGCAGCTTGTGAAGGGAAGAGTTGGGAAGGCCGATGAGGAGGGAGTTCCCGTAATCGAGCCTTGATGTGACGAATGCGTGGGTGAGGGTTTCGGCAGCCTGAGGGGTGAGGCAGTGGCGGAGTCTGGCAATATTGCGGAGGTGGTGGTAGGCAGTGCCGGTCATGGCACGGATGTGGGGAGAAAGGACAGTTCAGGGTCAAACAAGATACCCAGGTTCCTGACTGGCTTAGTGAGGTTGAGTGTGCAGCCGTGGAGGCTGATGCTGCCAGTGTCTGAGATGTGGAGGCGCTGGCATGAGCCAATCAAGAGGGCCTCAGTCTTGCTGACGTTGAGTTGGAGAAAGTTGTCCCTCGTCCAGGACTTGATGTCGGACAGGCAGTCGATCAGGACCTCAGTAGTCCTGGAGTTGAGGGTGGAGGCAGAGAGGTAGAGTTGGGTGTCATCCGCATACATGTGGAAATTTACCCCATGTCTGCGGATGATGTCACCAAGGGGGAGCATGTAGAGGGTGAAGAGGAGGGGACCGAGGACAGAGCCCTGAGGAATACCACACCAGACAGTGCGGGGACTGGAAGAGAAGCCATTTGCCGCGACAACGTGGAAGTGATGTGAAAGGTAGGACCTGAACCAGTCAAGGATAGAACCTTGAAGATTGAGGTAGGAGGAGAGGCGGTAGTGGAGGATTGAGTGGTCCACAGTGTAAAAGGCGGCGGAGAGGTCGAGGAGGCAGAGGGAGCCCTGGTCACACATAGTCAGGATGTCGTTTATGACCTTGATCAGAGCAGACCTTGACCGTGTTGTGGGCAGCAAGGAAACCCGGTTTGGAAGGGTTCATGGAGGGAGTGAGAAGAGAGGAAAGAGTGAAGCTGGGAGGCAATGGCTCTCTCAAGGACCTTGGATAGGAAGGGGAGATTTGAGATGGGCCGGTAGCTAGATAGCTGTGACAGGTTGAGGGAAGGTTTCTTGAAGGTGGAGGTGATAGTGGCTGTTTTGAGGGGGGAAGGAACAGTGCCAGGTGACAGGGAGAGGTTAATGATGTCGGCGAGTAGTGGGGCAAGGAGGTGGAGCTGGGATTTAAGGAGAGGGGTAGGGATGGGTCGAGGGAGCAGATGGTGGACTTCATGGAGGTTACGGTGTTGAGGATAGAGGAGGGGATGACAGGTTCAAAGGTGTAAAAGGAGGGATGGGTAATTGTCGGATGGGTAGTTGTGTGGGGTGGGGGTAGGGAGGGGTTGGAAGTTGGGAGGGCAGTGGCAGCTGAGCGGATTCCCTCGATTTTGGACTCGAAGTCCAACATTTTCTCGCAGTGAGAGTCAGAAGAAAGTGTTATAAAATTGCAAATTCTTTTATGCCTTTTCAAAAAATGCACTTGCTTAATTTTGAGTTCAGCAACAACTCCTATCAAAACCTCTCAAAGGTTTATTAATGTGTGATTTGTAGATCTTGACCAATACTTCAGAAATGCTGCCTTTTGGGGACTATTATGTGTAAACCATGTGTAAATATGTCTTATTGTGTGAATCGTGCCTGGACACATCTATCTATTATCTGTAAATCATATGTGAATGATTTATGTATGTGTGTGTGATCACGTGTTATGTGTAAACCGTGCGTGAAAAATGATAATAATCCTTACATTTGATATAGTGCCTTATTACGTTGTCAAGACGTCTCAAAGCGCTTAACAGGATAGACTGTAAAGTGTAGTTACTATGTATTTGGTGGACGAAACATGTACACCTGTATTGTGCAAGTTGTGTAAACCATGTGCAAATAAATGCATAGGTACAGAACAAATTACAGATGCAATTAACATCCCATGAAAAGGGTTGCAGAATCGAAGCGTTCTGTATTTTAGCGCACAGATCGCCAGCAAACTTGGCACAGTACATTTTTAAAAATAGGTTTTGGGTGTTTTCTCCATTTCTGTGCGTTATGTTTTTGTAGTGCAACGCTTGAAGAGTTTACTGAGACATTAATCTGCTTGTTGTCAGTGAGATACCCAGCTGTTCAGTAACCTCTCAACTGAGATTAATTTTTCATAAATCAATCTCGGCATTAAACTGGAACAGGTGCAGCGCACAGCAATTCATGAATTCAAATCTGATGTCTGTCTAAACCTCTATGCTCCCTCTCGTAGATGATCTACAACCTAACACAGACCTGTACTTTCTACTGTACTGTACCAGGTTGACCCAAGGCGTGGTCGAAGAGGAGGGTTTTTACACAAAATGACTATAATTACAGTGCGTCAAGTGTGGTACGCACTGGTTATAGCCTGACAAATGAACAGGTGTGAGCTGATTTACTAGCGGCACAACGCGCATATTTTACTGACGCTTTATTTTCTAAAACAATTTTTTTAAATTCTAAAAATTGTGTGGCAATTTCACCCAGATCCAATTTTGATTTTAGGAATCATCCCCTTTTAACAGTGTGTTTTGAGGGATTGGGGAAGAAAGAAATGAGGCCTCATCTTTTTGTTCTGAAATGAAAAATCCGAGGGTCAAAACCAGGGTTGCCAGAAATTTAAAATACATTTGTAACCCAAAGCCAACCAGACACTGGCCCAAAAGTAAGCCCAATATTATGCATTGTGTCCTATGGGGCAGCAAAGTGGACAGTATAGGTCAGTGTTTTTTAAACTGTAAGATGTCTTCAAAGTGGGGTGGGGGGGGTGGGATTGTTTTGAGGATTTTATTTAGTCCTGGAGAGCATATTGGTTAGAGCGCTTGGCTCACAAGCGAGAGGACGCTGGTTCGATTCCCGAGCAGGACAAAATGTCAGGCAGGTTTCCTTACTCCACGCTCGGAACTCAGTTGCTCGTCGATTGGCGGATGGCTTTTTCGGGGGTAAATAATCCCTTCATTCTCTCTTTTTTTTTTTGAAACAGAAAGGATCATAATTTGGTCACTTCAATCCACGACCGTTTGTGGGTCACTGCGGCGGGCAAACGGCTGCCGCGTTTCGCCCACAAAACACACAGTCCTGTTCACCTGACGGCGTATGACTGCGAAGCGCTTTGAGAACGTCGCGAGGGCACAGCTCTAATAAGGCGCCGGGTCAGACGCCAGGATTATTACTCATTAGAAATTAGACCCCTGTCCCCAATGCTGTTTACCCCCCAAACCCCCCCCCCCCACACACACACACACACCTAATGCCACAACAAAACAAAAACACGCCCAATTGGGCGAGATCCCGCCCAAAAGAAGCCTCAAATCACACGTGTCGGGCGGCAACGCTCTGCAGCTCCCTCTAGTGGTGTAGAGTGGAAACAGCACAGGAGCTGATACACACCACACACACAGAGAGAGAGAGAGAGGGAAGGAGGTAATAAAGGTCAGGAGGGGAGGCTCTCAATGCACTAAAGTGTCTTGAAAACCCCCCCCAAACCCCCCAAAAAAGTGGAGAGATAAACAAACTGCAGAGATCTGTCCAGGCTCCTGGTTGCAAGGAGAGAGGGAGGGAGGGAAGGAGAGAGAGAGAGAGAGAGAGGAAAGAAAGAAGGTAGGAAAGAAGGGGTAATGTTTTGCTTAGTTGCAAAGATTTGAGAGAGGGAGAGAGAGAGAGAGGGTGTATGTTGCGGGTTTGTAAGGGGAGGAGAGGGAGACGTTTAGAGGACCTGGAGATCAAGTCCAGGTTTGGTGCCAGGAGCGGGGGGAGGGAGGGAGGGAGGGGGGGGGGAGGAGGGAGGGGGGGGGGGAGGAGGGGAGGGAGGGAGGGGGGGGAGGAGGGGAGGGAGGGGAGGAGGAGGGGGTAATGGTTTGTTAGTTGCAAAGAATTGTAAGAGGTTATTATTTTTGCGGATTGCAATCTTCACTCATCAGCAGAGCCGCCAGAGACACACACACACACACACAGAGACACACAGAGACACACACACAGAGACACACACACAGAGACACAGAGACACACACACAGAGACACACACACAGAGACACAGAGACACACACACAGAGACACACACACAGAGACACAGAGACACACACACAGAGACACAGAGACACACACACAGAGACACACACACACACACACACAGAGACACACACACACACACACACAGAGACACACACACACACACACACAGAGACACACACACAGAGACACACACACACACACAGACAGAGAGACACAGACAGACACAGCCACTGACACACACACACACACAGAGACGCAGCCACTGACACACACACACAGAGACGCAGCCACTGACACACACAGACAGAGACAGAGAGACACAGACACTGAGACAGAGAGACACACAGAGACACAGCCACTGACACACACAGACAGAGACACACACACAGCCACTGAGACAGAGACACACACAGACAGAGACAGAGAGACACAGACACTGAGACAGAGACACACACACACACAGACACTGAGACAGAGACACACACACACACAGACACTGAGACAGAGACACACACACAGACACTGAGACAGAGACACACACAGAGACACTGAGACAGAGACACACACACAGACACTGAGACAGAGACACACACACAGACACTGAGACAGAGACACACACAGAGACACTGAGACAGAGACACACACACAGACACTGAGACAGAGACACACACACAGACACTGAGACAGAGACACAGACAGAGACACACACACAGAGACACTGAGACAGAGACACACACACAGTCAGAGACAGAGAGACACAGACACTGAGACAGAGACACAGACACAGACAAAGATACACACACAGAGACAGACAGAGAGACACACACACACACACAGACACAGAGAGACAGACAGAGCCTCTCAGACTGGGGGGTGAGAGCGGCGCTGAGAGTCGGTGGACACAGTCGGGGAGAGAGAGAGAGCAGAGAAATAACTGCCGCTCCTCACCCTCTGCAGATTAGCCACAGAGAGAGAGAAAGAGAGAGAGAGAGAAGGAAATAAAGAAAGAAAGTGTGTGCGGAGCGGCGGCGGCACCGGGAGGGGAGGAGGAGAGGAGAGGAGAGGACATGGCCCGATGGGCAGCTCTGAGGCTGTCGCTCCCGATCACCAGAAACCTACTGCTGAGCTCCAGCGCCTCACCAGCACTGCCCCGGGGGGTGAGTGACCCACCCCATATACACCACACACACCCCATATACACTCCATATACACTCCCACACACTCCACACACACTCCCACACACTCCATACACACCCCCCCACACCCCATACACTCCCCCACACACCCCATACACACTCCATACACTCCACACACTCCATACACACCCCCACACACCCCCACACACCCCATACACACTCCATACACTCCACACACCCCATACACACTCCATACACTCCACACACTCCATATACACTCCCACACACTCCATACACACCCCCACACACCCCCACACACCCCATACACACTCCATACACTCCACACACCCCATACACACTCCATACACTCCACACACTCCATATACACTCCATATACACTCCCACACACTCCATATACACTCCCACACACTCCACACACTCCATATACACTCCATATACACTCCCACACACTCCATACACACTCCCACCACACTCCATACACACACCCCATATACACTCCATACACTCCACACACTCCATATACACTCCATATACACTCCCACACACTCCATATACACTCCCACACACTCCATACACACCCCCACACACCCCACACACACCCCCACACACCCCATACACACCCCCACACACCCCCTCCATACACTCCCCCACACACCCCATACACCCCATACACACTCCATACACTCTACACACACTCCATACACTCCACACACTCCATATACACTCCATACACACCCCCACACACCCCATACACTCCCCCACACAACCCATACACCGCATACACCCCATACACACTCCATACACTCCACACACCCCATACACACTCCATACACTCCACACACCCCATATACACTCCCACACACTCCATACACACCCCCACACACCCCCACACCCCCACACACCCCCACACACCCCCACACACCCCCACACACCCCACACACACCCCCACACACACCCCATACACTCCACACACTCCATACACTCCACACACTCCATACACACCCCACACACACCCCCATACACCCCATACACACTCCATACACTCCACACACTCCATATACACTCCATATACACTCCCACACACTCCATATACACTCCCACACACTCCATATACACTCCCACACACTCCATACACACCCCCACACACCCCATACACTCCATACACCCCTCATACACACCCCCACACACCCCATACACCCCCCACACACCCCACACACCCCATATACACTCCATATACACTCCATAAACACCCCCACACACACCCCCATACACCCCATACACACTCCATACACTCCACACACTCCATATACACTCCATATACACTCCATATACACTCCATATACACTCCCACACACCCCACACACTCCACACACCCCACACACCCCATACACCCCACACACCCCACACACCCCATACACCCCCACACCCCATACACCCCACACACCCCATACACTCCATATACACCCCCACACACCTCATACACACTCCATACACACCCCATATACACCCCCCACACCCCATATACCCCCCCACACACCCCATACACTCCATATACACCCCCACACACACCATACACACACCCCATATACACACACCATACATACCCCTACACACATCATACACACACCATACACACCCCTACACACACCATACGCACCCCTACACACACCATACGCACCCCTACACACACCATACACACCCCTACACACACCATACACACCCCTACACACACCATACACACCCTGAACACACACCTTACATTCACACCCTGTACACACCCCATACACACCCTGTACATGCACCCATACACACCCTGTACACGCACACCATACACACACACACCATACACACACACACACCATACACCATCCACACCCTTACACACACACCATCCACACGCACACCATACACACACACCATACACCATAAACATACACCATACACACCCTGTATACACACACACCCACCCTGTACATACACACACACCACACCCACACACACACACGCACCATACACACACCACATATCATACACACACCATATATCATACACACACCATGCAAACCACACACACACACCATGCAAACCACACACACACCATCCACACCACACAAACACCATTACACACTCTCTACACACACACACATACCATACACACTACACCCACAGATACCCACCATACACGCCTGTACACATATACACACACATACTGTACACACCCTGTACACACACACCATACACACCCTGTACACACAGATGCAGACTGTACACACAGACTGTACACAACATACACACCCTGTACACACACACACACCATACACACATCACACAAACACACCCACCCCATGCATACCATACACACAGTTACACACACACCATACACACACAGTTGCACAAACACCATACACACACACACACACACACAGTTACACACACAGCATACACACACAGTTATACACCATACACACACACAGACTGAACACACACACAGGTACACACACACACAGTTACACACACACAGAGACTATACACACACACCATACATATCCAGTACACCAACATACACACAGACTGTACACACACACAGACTGTACCCACACACAGACTGTACCCACACACAGACTGTAGACACACACACTCACAGACTGTACACACATAGAGACTGTGCCCACACACACACAGTTACCCATACACGCAGACTGCATACACATATACACGCAGACTGTACACACACACGCACTGTACACACACGCGCACTGTACACACACGCGCACTGTACACACACGCGCACTGGACACACACACACACACACTGTACACACACACACACGCACTGTACACACACACACGGACTGTACACACACGCACTGTACAGTTACACGCACAGACTACACAGTTACACACACGCACAGAGACTGTACCCACACACACGCACAGAATACACACACACAGACTACACACACACATGGACTGTACACAGTTACACCTACAGGTACACACACAGACTGTACACAATTACACACAAATGTACACACACACAGACTGTACACAGTTACACACACACACAGATTGTACACAGTTACACACACACTGTACGCAGTTACGCACACACAGAGACTGTACACAGTTATGCACGCACACAGACTGCACACAGTTACGCGCAGACCGTACACAGTTACGCGCAGACCGTACACAGTTACGCGCAGACTGTACACAGTTACGCGCAGACCGTACACAGTTACGCGCAGACCGTACACAGTTACGCTCAGACCGTACACAGTTACGCGCAGACCGTACACAGTTACATATAGATGCATTCCCCATTAATCACATACACACAGATACACACACAGATACAAACACACACACACAGATACTCACATATACTCACACACACACAGATACTCACATATACTCACCCACACACACATATACTCACACACCTCACACACATACATATACTCTCTCACACACAGATATACACATATACACACACACAAACATCTATACACACATATATATAATTACATATGCATGTACAAATGTGTATATATTGCATACAAATATTCATGCACACACAGTATAGGTCTAGGTACACACATATATATATATATATATATATATAGCTTCCAGCCTGAATACTATGCACACAACAAATACGTACACAGACTTGTAAATGATAATCATTCCATTTAATAATACTTATTGCATTTATCACAAATACTTGTTCATAATCACTCACACCATTATACTGTATATAGATATATGTGTGACATTGATGTCTGTGTGTGTGTGCCTAACACACAGAAACCCCCAGGTTAGCCACACCGATGCTGCTAACTTCTGGGTTTGTTCTCTGTTTGTGCCAGAATGAAAAGCAGTTGAGAAACTGCCTGACTCACACCCTGATTCACTGCCTGATTCACTGCCCAGGGCTCGCCCAGACTCTTGGCTTCTGGTAACGAAAGAATCCTCAGATTATAGTATTGTAAATTAGCAAATTAGCAAGGTGCCATATAAAAGGCTGTTGCATAAGATTAGAAACCACGGAATTAAAGGTAATATATTAGCAGGGATTAGAGAGTGGCTAACAGGAAGAAAAAGAGTAGGGGTGAACGGGTCTTTCTCAGATTGGCAGGATGTGACTAGTGGAGTGGCACAGGATCAGTGCTTGGGCCTCAACTATTTACAGTCTATATCAATGATTTAGATGAGGAAATAGAACTTAACTTATCTAAATTCGCAGGCGATACGAAACTAGGTGGGAGAGTAAGCTGTGAGGATGACACACAAAGTATGCAAAGGGAAATAGACAGGCTAGGTGAGTGGGCAAGAAGGTGGCAGATGAAGTATAATGTGGAGTAGTGTGAAGTTATTCACCTAGGTAGTAAAAATAGAAAAGCAGATTATTTTCTAGAGGGGGAGAGACTAGGTAGTGTTAGTCTTCAGAGGGATTTGGGTGTCCTTGTACACCAGTCACAAAAAGTTAATATGCAGATACAGCAAGCAACTAGGAAGGCTAATGCCATGATGGTGTTCGTTGCAAAAGAGTACAAGAGTAGGGAAGTCTCACTGTAGTTGTATAAGGCCTTAGTGAGACCGCACCTAGAATATTGTGTGCAGTTTTGGTCTCCTTATTTAAGAAAGGACATACACGCCTTAGAGAGAGTGCAGCGTAGATTCACTAGGTTGGTTCCTGGGATGAGGTAGTTGACCTATGAGGATAGGTTGAGTAAACTAGGCCTATATTCTCTAGAATATAGAAGAATTAGAGGTGATCTTATAGAAACCTATAAGATTCTTAAGGGTCTTGACAGGGTAGATGCCATGAGACTGTTTCCCCTGGTTGGAGAATCTAAAACTAGGGGTCATAGTCTCAAGATTAAGGGTCAGCCTTTTCGAACTGAGTTGAGGAAACATTTCTTCGCTCAGAGGGTAGTGAATTTGTGGAATCCTCTACCCCAGAAGGCTGTGGATGCTCATTCATTGAACATATTCAAGACTGAGATTGATAGATTTCTAAAGGATGGAGGGATTAAGGGTTATGGGGATAGGGCAGGTAAATGGAATTAGGTTAGAAGATCAGCCATTATCTTATTAAATGGTGGGGCAGGCTCGAGGGGCCGAATGACCTACTTCTGCTCCTACGTCTTATGATCAAATGTGGGGGAGTGGGGGAGAGCACAGCTTGAGAAGCTGGCCATAAGCCTTCTGTTAAGTTTCCTCATTTCAGTTTAATCCTGTTCCCTCTCAATTGTTTGTTCTTCTTAAAATCGTGTTTCGCTCTAGTGAGACTTATTTCCCCAGGAGATTGCTCCATCAAAAGAAAGGCTGGAGTCCTAACGTTGCTCTTCTTCAAAAGATGATTTGCAGCCAAAGCACCAATGAATTGTTGTGAAATGAGTGATTTGAATATTACATGCTGTGTATTACTTACTCATCACAGCCAGAATATTCGCATGGAAAATCATTTGTTTGTTGAAGTTGTTTAAGCAATGCAGAGCTTAATTAACCTTTGCTGCCTTGCAGCTAATATTATGATAGAGTTAGTATCAAGAGTATCTCCGTTCTTGGGTGTTGCCCTGTACGCAAGGTCACAATCCTGTCTGTCCCCATTGGGGAATGTTCTGAACTTCCCTCATGTTCCCGCACAAAAAAGAAGTCACTCCCATTATCCTTGCTGACAATCCCGCAGAGTGAATTGGCCATTCACTTCCCGGCTGTTTGTGGGACTTTTGCTGCATATGCAAATTGGCTGCTGCATTTGCCCACAGTCACTGCACTTTACAGCAAATCCTGTGAAACGCTTTGAGACATCCTCCCAGTGTCAAAGAAGCTGTAGCAAATGCAAAAAAAAAATGAAAAAGAGAAATTCAGAGCTGCTAACATCCAGATTTATGTTAAATGTTAATCCATATGAAAAAAAATTCCACTAGCATTACTTTTTCTCCAAAAGAAACCATACACCGTATACATAAAGAGCATTTGATCTTTTTCATCACCACTAAGGCAGCTCTCCTCTCTCTCAATTACATGTTTTATCTTGTGCAATATAACAACATAGGAATGGCCTGCATTCCCAGCTATTCCTTCTTCTCTTGGTGGATATTTACTTTCGCTTTACTTTTAGCTGTGAATAGAAGCATGATAGGGAGCAAAGAGTATTCTTGTTCTTTCTGCGTGTTAAGAGTTCCCCAATGTTACTGACAACGACAATGACAATTTGCATTTAGTGAAAATTTACCCTCGTCCAGGATAGTGTGTCGGAGTACGGCAATACTTTCCCAGTCTCTACCAATGATTCTTTCGAACTGGCCATTTGGAAGTTTGCATCTACTCTTTCTTCCGTGAGGAAATGTGTCACTTCCCCCTCTACATGCCTCACACCACAGCAGCTTTGTACCTCATGAAATAATAATAATAATAATCCTTGCATTTGATATAGGGCCTTATCACGTCAATGAAACGTCTCAAAGAGCTTCACAGAATATACTGGAAAGTGAATTGACTATATTTTGGGGGCAAAACGCGGCAGCCAATTGTGCACAGCAGTATCCCACAAACAGTTGTGGATTGAAGTGACCAATTTATTATTTTTTTTGAAGGATTATTACCCTGAAAAGGCAATCCTCCAATCAACTAACAACCAGGTTCCTACTTACTGCTAGGTAAAAAAGGTGTGTGGAATAAAGAAACTTGCCCAAGATTTCGCCCTGCCGGGAATCAAACCCTGGTCTCTCGCCTGCAAGGCGAGTGATCTAACCACTGAGCTACAGAAATCTCCAAGAGAAGTTTTGAATGCTGTCTCAAATCTCTTGCAATTACAGTATTGTGCTGTTTCTAAAACGAGTCCAATATCCTGGCATTGACCATCCCTCCTGGTAACTTATTCCAGCTGCTGGTTACCATTTGTGCAAAGAAATATTTCTTGGTGTGCCTTAAGCTTGCTCCTCACATAAGAATTAGGAGCAGAAGTAGGCCATTCGGCCCCTCGAGACTGCCCCGCCATTCAATAAGATCATGGCTGATATATTCTAACTCCACCTACCCGCCTTATCCTCATATCCCTTAATCCCTTTATCCACAAGAAATCTATCAATCTCAGTCTTGAATATGTTCAAGGACTGAGCATCTACAGCCCTTTGAGGTAGAGAATTCCATAAATTCACTACCCTCTGAGTGAAGAAGTTTTTCTTCAACTCAGTGCAAAAGGGCTTACCCCTAATTTTAAGACTGTGACCCCTGTTTATAGTTTCTCCATCCAGGGGAAAAAGTCTCCCACTATCTATTCTGTCGTGCCCCTTTATAATCGTATAGGTTTCTATAAGATCACCTCTCATTCTTCTATATTCTAGAGAATATAAGCTTCAAATGCTTAACCTATCCTCATAACTCATCCCCCTCATCCCTGGTACCAACCTGGTGAATCTACGTTGTGCCCCCTCCAAGGCGAGTACATCCTTTCTTAAATAAAGAGACCAAAACTGCTCACAATACTCTAGGTGCGGTCTCACCAGGGCCCTATACAGTTGCAGCAATACTTCTCTACTCTTATATTCTAACCCTTTTGTAACAAATGCCAACATACCATTGGCCTTCCTAATTGCTTGCTGTACCTGCAAACTAACTTCTTGTGACTGGTGTACAAGGACACCCAAGTCCCTCTGAACTCTAACACTATCTAGTCTCTCCCCTTCTAAAAAATAATCTGCTCTACTGTTTATGCCACCTAGGTGGATAACTTCACACTTCCACATTATACTTCATCTGCCACCTATTTGCCCACTCACCTAGCCTATCTATATCTCACTGCATTTTTTAAATGTCATCCTCGGTGTTTACTCTCCCTCCTAGTTTTGTGTTATCCACGAATTTGGATATATTAATAATAATAATAATCCTTGCATTTGATATAGCGCTTTTCACGTTGGGAGGACGTCCCAAAGCGCTTCACAGAACACACTGTAAAGTGAATTGACTGAATATTTGTGGGCGAACGCGGCAGCCAATTGCGCACAGCAATGTCCCACAAATGGTCATGGATTGAAAATGACCAATTTATTATTGTTTTTGGTTTTGGAGGATTATTAGGCGTGTGGAGTAAGGAAACTTGCCCAAGGTTTCGCCCTGTGCCTGGAATTGAACGCAGGTCTCTAGCTTGCAAAGCGAGTGCTCAACCACTGAGCTACAGGACTCCACTCCATTAAGTTCGATGTCCTCATCTAGATCTTTGATGTAGATTGTAAATAGTTGAGGCCCAAGGACTGATCCTTGTGGCACTCCACTTGTCACATCCCGCCAATCTGAGAAGGACCCGTTTATCCGTAATCTTTGTTTTCTTCCCGTTAGCCATTCTTCAGTCCATGCTGATATATTCCCCTTAATCCCATGGGCCCTAATCTTGTGGATCAACCTTTTATGCCGCACCTTATCGAATGCCTTTTGGAAATCTAAATATACTACATCCACTGATTCCCCCCTATCTAATCTACTTGATATGTCGTCAAAAAAATCTAAAAAATTTGTTAAGCATGACTTCCTTTTGTAAAGCCATGTTGACTCTGTCTAATCATATTGTGAACCTCTAAGTATCCCACTACGACATCCTTAATTAAGGATTCTAGAATTTTCCCTACCACCGATGTCAGACTAACTGGTCTATAGTTCCCCATCTTTTCTCTCCCACCCTTCTTAAATAGCGGTGTGACGTTTGCGATCTTCCAATCAATGGGAACTGTTCCAGAATCCAAAGAATTTTGGAAGATCAGACACAAGGTCTCCACTATCTCATGAGCTACCTCTTTTAAAATCCTAGGATGGAAACCATCAGGTCCAGGGGACTTGTCACTTTTTAATGCCAACAATTTCCCTAACACCAATTCTTTGCTAATGTAAATTTCTCTAAGTTGCTCCCTATCATTAGCCCTTTGGTTCATCTCTATTTCTGGTAAACTTCTTGTGTCTTCTAACGTGAAGACAGAAGCAAAGTATTTATTTAGGGACTCTGCCATATCCTTATCCCCCATTATAATTCCTTCTGTCTCTACCTGTAATGGACCCACTTTTGCTAGCCTGTTCCTCTTAATGTATTTATAAAAACTCTTACAATCTGTCTTAATGTTCCTAGCTAGCTTGCCCTCATAATCCATTTTCTCTTAATGAGCTTTTTGGTTTTCCTTTGGTCCCTGAAACACTCCCAGTCCTCGGGTTTGTTACGCTTTTTGGCAGTTTTATAGGTCTTTTCTTTTAGTTTTATACTTTCTCTAACTGTTCTAGTTCGCCACGATTGAACTGCTTTCCCTGCGGTACTCTTATTCCTCAAGGGAATATGTAACTGCTGAAAATTATGCACTACATCTTTAAACATTTGCCACTGTTGGTCTGTTGTCATATCCATTAATCTAATTCCCCAGTCTATCTTAGTTAATTCTTTCCTCATACCTGCAAAGTTAGCTTTATTTAAATTTAAGACCCTTGCTTCGGATTTGACTACATCACTCTCTAACTTAAAACTAAATTGTATGATCACTCTGCCCTAGAGGAGCCTTAATATCTATATTACCGACTCGCCCTGTTTCGTTACACAAAACAAGGTTTAGGATGGCCTGTCCCCTAGTTGGCTCCTCAGCATAATGTCCCAGAAAGCTATCTCTCATACATTCTATAAACTCCTCTTCTACCCTACTTTTGCCGATTTGCTTTTCCCAATCTATGTGAAGATTGAAATCACCCAAAATCACTGTATTACCTTTGCTACAGGCTCCTCTAATTTCTTGATTAATACCCTGCGCTATGCTGTGATAACTGTTTTGGGGTCTATAAACTCCTACTCATGTTTTCTGCCCCTTCTTATTTCGATCAACATCCTGATCCGGTCTGTGCGTTATTGAGCTGCTGTGTGGGCATATCTGAAAGTATTGTTCTTCGTACTGTGGTGCAGAACCTATGTCATACCTAGTGATATTTCAGTATGCTGTAACTCTTGTGTTGAATTATGATGCACAGTATATAAGTTGCACTGCAGTGATTTTCTGTTCATTTTGTTGTTCCAGTGTGTGAATTGTGTACGTCTCGTGAGTGATATTGTTTTGAGGTTCAGGAACACTTAATTTAAATATATTGGCATTAGAACCCTTTAAATGTAACTGATAATTCAGCAACAACAGTGCAGTTGTAATCAGACAACAAATAACAACTTACATTTGTATAGCTCCCTTCACACAGCGTGTCGAAGCACTTTTCAGGGATGGGGTTAAATGCTAAGCAAAGCAGAAGGTAGCGTGGGAGGTGACCAGAGGCACTTAAATAGGTATGTCTTCTGGTAGGATTTCTAGGTAAATCAAGTGGGAACGAGGCAGAGGAATTGAGGCAGGCAGTTTCAGAGATGAGGGGCATAGTGGCTGAAGGCACAAATCACTGCAGGAGCGTGAAGTTAACCCGGGTATTGTATTGCAGGTTAATTAGCAGACTGCGCTTTTGTGGGATTTTCTTCCATGTTTAACTTTAAAGACTGGATTTTTTCCAGTTTCATAATGTTTCCCCGTTTTTACCAAACGCATCATCTGATATTTTCCTGTGTTAGACAGAATGTAGAGGAGCAGATGCACATCAGTTGCTGTTGTTGTAGTAACAAACACTCATGTTACTGAAATATCAGAGATAGCTTTACTGGTGTAATTTTATGCCAAAATAACTCTCGACAGAATGTTTATTGGGTGCCCTGTCTGAAATTCTAATCGTATGTTACACCATAACAGGTTTATTTTCCAAAAGCATACAACTTTTGAAAAATAAAAAAAATCCTAGTGAAACAGCAATATGTTTTCCAGTGAAAATTTGTAAGTCTCTCTCTTGGACTGCGCTGAGTTAGCTGATCTCATCCAACTTCAACACTTAGGATGCGACAGTTGGCGATAATATTTCTGGGCCAGAAGGAGTAAATAATATGGGCAGGACTCCCTATCTCAGTGACACCTGCTGGGACATGCACATGCATAGATGTCTGGTGAGGAAAGGTTTGAGCTCGACATTCTCTGACACTTGTTGCCTAGCTTCAAGAGTCGATAATAATAATAATCTTTGCATTTGATATAGCGCTTTATCACGTCTTCGAGATGTCTCGAAGTGCTTCACAGAATTATACTGTAAAATGAATTGACTATATTTTGTGAGCGAAACGCAGCAGCTAATTGTGCAAAGCAGTGTCCCACAAACAGTAGTGGATTGAGTGACCAATTTATTATTTTTTTTGAAGGAATTATTACCCCTGAAAAAGCGATCCGCCAATCGACCAACAACCGGGTTCCTACTTACTGCTAGGTAAACAGAAGCGTGTGGAGTAAGGAAACTTGTCCAACGTTTCATTCTGCCGGGAATCAAACCCAGGTCTCTCGCTTTCAAGGCGAGAGTTCTAACCACTGAGCTACAGGATGCCACTCGGCTAAAGTACTGGAGTGCTGTCAGTCCCTGTGAGACCATACTTGAGCCAGAGTTGCTGCCTTCCATAGAGGAGCAGGTGCACATTGGTTGTAGCAACACGAGTATTACTGAGGTGTCAGGAACAGCTTTACTGATGGAATTTTATGCCAAAATAACTCTCGTACATTTAAAACAAAATATATTTATCTGTCTTCACTGGTCCGTCACTCCAACACTTTCCTTCTCTTTCTCTATATCTTCGACTTGCTTGTCCTGTTTCTGTGTTTCTTCTCTCCTCCAGTTTGGGAATCTGTAGAATATTAAAATCCTCCCTTTAATTAGCTGCAAAACGATTCCAAAATGCCATTTGCATTAAGGACAGTCAGATAGTGAACACTACATGTTACCCAGTAACACAATTAGAGCAACTTAGTCAAATTGTGTATTTTTGGACTGATCGTAGAGTGCATTGAGCTTGTGGATAATTTGGCTGCACTGATAAAGGGTAAAAGTGGCTGAGTGAGGATCAATAAAATAAGATGGAATAAGTTGCTGAATCACTCTGGTAATATTGGTCATGATGGTACCATCCAATTGATATTTGATACGTTTTTATACAGAGTCATTGGCCTCGATATCAGTTCTTGATAACTGAAGAAGAATTTTTATTGTACCTATCACTTTGAAACTTCTCAAAACAGTTCACAGTGATGAAGGTCACGCAGAGTTTTGTGACTGCTGTTTTGTGCATAGAAACGGTGCCACGGGCAGCCACAAGGTGAATGGCCAATTAACCTGGAGGATTGTTGGATAGGACACTGAGAGGAAGTTCTGTGCATAGTATGGTGGGATCTTTAACATCCACCTGAAGGGCAAAATAATAATAATAATAATCCTTGCATTTGATATAGCGCTTTTCACGTCGGGAGGACGTCCCAAAGCGCTTTATAGAACACACTGTAAAGTGAATTGACTGTAAATTTGTGGGCGAACGCGGCAGCCAATTGCGCACAGCAATGTCCCACAAACAGTCGTAGATTGAAAATGCCAATTTTATTATTGTTTTTGGTTTTGGAGGGTTTATTATTAGGCTCTGTGTGGGGTAAGGAAACTTGCCCAAGGTTTCGCCCTCTGCCTGGAATTGAACTCAGGTCTCTCACTTGCAAAGGGAGTGCTCTAAACTCCACACGAAATGTTGGGCAAGTTTCCTTACTCCACACACCTCTGTTTACCAAGCAGTAAGTAGGAACCCAGTTGTCAGTCGATTGGCAGATTGCTTTTCCAGTGGTAATAATTTCTTTTAAAAAATTGATCACTTCAATCCACGACTATTAGTGGGATACTGCTGTGCGCAATTGGCTGCCGTGTTTCGCTCACAAAATATACAGTCAATTCACTTTGCAGTATATTCTGTAAAGTGCTTGGAGACGCCTTGAAGACGTGATAAGGCACTATATCAAATGCAAGGATTTTTTTATTATAACTGACAGATAGGACCTTGTTTTTAATGCCTCATCTGAAGGACTGCGTCTCTGACAACTCAGTACTCCCGCAGTATTTGTTTTGGTTATTTTTTCAGTATTGCACTGGAGTGTCAGCCTAGACGATAAGTTAAAATTCTGATCTGGGGCTTGAACTCACAAACTTTTGACAGCTGACATGCATGTAGCTGATTAAATGCTATGTATCTTGCCTGTTTAGACCGATATAATCAGAAGAGGAAGTTCATGCCTGACAGCACACAGTAATGTACAAAAAAAGCAAGCTGTGTTACAGGAGATCCTGAATCATGTTAGCAGAATTGTATCTTGTACTATAACGATTTGAATCAGATTTCTTTAGTCTCATTCGTCGTGTACGCATAGACATGAATATAAAAAACGTGCCCCTGATGTGTGATCACTCCTTGCTACCTTACTTTGAAAAGCTGGTGCCTTTTCAAGTGCGATCAGTTTGTTGTGTGCATCAGTTAGGACGAGATTGTCAGATAACAGTTAAGTTTACTTGACTGCTGGGGGAGCCACTGGGGTTGGAAGATAGAAAGCTGTGCACTCAGTACTCTATCACCACAAGTCATTTCAAGCGATGCTGGCACACTTTATACTTCAAAATCTTTGCTATCTGCTTGAGAGGTAGCTTTCCACACTAACTGACTGGGGCAGGTCTCTCCTTTATGGAGCTAGGAGTGTAAAGTCATTGAGTGCTGCTTTTCCAAAATTGTCAGCTGTTATTCTCTTTCCCCGCATCCCATCCTTGGAGTTTCTCCAAGTGGCCTGGTCAACAATCCTCCATGCAAATGTAAATTGGTCAGTCACTATATGGTTGGTTGTGAGATCTCACTGTGGGCAAAATGCCTGCTGCAATTGCTTTCAAAAAATAATTACCACAAAGTGCTTTGAGATGCTTTGGCGCAATAAGGTGCTATAAATGTCAAGTTCTTCTTTCTTGCGGCTTGCTGTGTGATGGAAGGTTCACTACTTGACGGTATTTCAGCAAACATCCAGCAGCTGCTTTAAGGCTTGCGTTTAGAAGTGCATGTGAGGATACACTTGCTTCTGCTTTTCTGTTTGGTGTACTGCTGCTCTTGTCAGTGAGCTCCAGTCCCTCAGCTCAAAGACATTAGCGTAGCTACTCTCTGGACCACTTTAATTGGAGATCTTTTGCAGGACATTTCCTGCACCATGTGATTGTGCGCAAATGCTTCCTTTGTGTCTTTACACTATAATAATAATAATCCTTGCATTTGATATAGCGTCTTACACTAGTCCATTAGACAGGAGTTTGATGAACCTCAATTTGGTTGCAGACCATGAGCTGGTGAAAAGGGCTCTATGTAATATCGGTTCTTTATAAGTGTGTATTAGGTGTGAAAATATCTTCAAGGTGCATTTTTGTAAAACGTGTGGCATTTAGTCATAACTTGTGGAAAGCTCCCAAATTTCTGAGCAGATTCCCAGATTTGTGAAACAAAATAACAGATGGAGACTTTAAATGGCAAATCTCCCGAACAGTGTGTTTCACTATTCTGTAGCCCATGTTTGAGGCTTGCTAATTCTAGTGACACAATACAGTTATCATCAGATTGTGCGGAGAAATGAATTAAATGATGCAGGAAAGGATTAATCCCTGACCTACTCTTTTCATTACTGTCCCAATTAAATAACTTTTGTTAAATATTGGAATGATCCAGGAGGCTTGTGTCTGAGTTCCCCACGTGAGGGGCCTGGGAAAGTTGGGGAACCAGAAGAGCCAAGCAATTAGACTGCATAATGGAGGGAGGAAGCACTTATAGGGTGGATGTCTTTGAATGACGACAATTCGAAGCAGCAAACCCGGAGAAAGAAGCTGCCCACTCTTCAGGTAAAAGATACATCTCCTGGATCCACATTTCGCCCCGAACTAGAACAATACACTAGTAGCAACCATTAAGCACTGGTGACCTATTAAAGCATTTCAGGCACTATTGATTTAGTCGAAGTATAAATAACTTCTGTACCTCTGGATTCAACAATAAAACTATATTGTTTTCTTCTGACATGAAGTAAACTTTGCAGTGCTCATAATTCAGTTAACCACAGGCATGTGGCCAAACTGGTTTGCTTCTTGATGCCAAGTTGATCCATTACTGTGGAGGTGGCTAATTGCCAAAAGTTCAGGCCGAGTCTGTGATAATGGCAATCCGTGGCTAGGATCAACACTGTGTAGCAGACCTGAGCTCAGCACATGGCAGAACATTACAAGTGTAGTACATTTCATCAATCTCGGCATTAGTTCAACACCTATTCGGACATCCATGGCCCAGTTGTGGTGCTTTGTAAGATTAGAAGAGTGGTTCGGATGAAGAAGTCTCCTCCGCTATTTGATCTCTTCCTTTCAGATAACCTACTCTACAGTCAACCCCATTACAGTGTCATGATGATTTTTTAAACGAGTCCAGTGCCATTGCCCCCAACCACTCATTTGTGTCTCTTTTTTCTCCCGTCATGTTTCAAAAATGTCATACAATTCCTGTGGTAGCTAACTAATAATAATATCAATAATAATCCTTGCATTTGCTTTAGCGCCTTATCACGTCTTTGAGATGTGTCAAGTGCTGCAAAGTCAACGGTATGGATTGGGGGACCTTGATTACTGCTGTGCAGTATTATTGACCAAAAGGAGTCAGTGGTGAGGTGAGTTATTCAAGTGGTTTTCAGGGATACAATGGTGTAAATGTATCCCATTCAGCTGTTTTTGAAAGTAACTACTCTGCTTAATTAGACTTTCTTGAATTTAGTGCAGTCCTTGCTTAATTCAATCTGATGAAGTGGAGATAACATGCACTCAGTAATTTACATAGCTTTCTTTGATTTAATTTAATTTACTTTAAATGTGCAATTGGCTCCTGCATTTTGCCCACAAAATATACAGTCAATCCACTTTATAGTATATCCTGTGAGGTGCTTTGAAACGTCTCGAAGACTTGATAAGGTGCTACATTAAATGCTAGGATTATTATTATTATTAACAGGTTATTAGTAAAGCAAAATGTCTGGGGCAAAGTAGTTAAAGCTTTGAAATGACATCAAGCCAACATAAGGATCTTATTTTAGTACAAGGATGGGTCAGTTGTTTTTCTGATTGCTGTTTGTCTAAGAAGCAAGCAGCTTATCGTTTCAGCATCAGTAGACAAATACAAGAGGAGGGGATCCATGTCATTGCGACCCAGAGATGTGAACTCTGAGAACACAAAGCAACGAGGAGAGAAGCCAGAGGGCCGTTCAAGTGTTTCGCAGATGATGGGATGGAGAAGTTTATATATTATAGGGGGAAGAGGAAGCACTGTGTATGGAAGAAGCACTGTGTGTATGCAGGCAGGGGGAGAGCCGTCTATTGGAGGAAAGACGCAGAGCTGTAATTATCACCGGATAATAATAATCATCATCATCCTTGCACTTGATATAGTGCCTTGTCGTTGAGACGTCTCAAAGCGCCTCACAAGATATACTGTAAAGTAGATTGACTGTATTTTGTGGGTGAAATGTGGCAGCCAGTTTGCGCACAGCAATGTCCCACAAACAGCCATGGAATGAGTCAACAATTTTATTTGGGGAATTTGTTGGCCAGGACACTGACTGGGAGAAACTCCTTTGCTTTTCAGATAGTTCCATTGGAACTTTAACACCCACTTGAACAGGCAGATGGGACCTCAGTTTAAAGTCTTATTCGAAGGACATTAAGTGTTAACCTCATAGGTTTAACATAGTTTTTAGATCCCATTTGGCCCAGTTTAAAAATTGCTTCCAACATATTATTCACACTGGCTGTAGGAGCTGGCAGCTCCAGTGGCTCACCAAATGAATCAGACTGGAGGAGAAAGTGGCTGTGCAGACTCTTAATGCCTATATATTGGTGTTATGTTTCGCCCACGAAATATACAGTCAATTCACTTAACAATATATTCTTTGTGCGTTGAGTCGTCGCAACAATGTGATAAGGCACTATATCAAATGCAAGGATGATTATTATTGTATTTTCTTTTAATGTCCATCTTCCTTTTCCCTCCCCGCAATACCCCTCTTGCTGAAGCAACAAAACAGTTCGTTAGTGGATACAGGAGTGACAGATGTCCCAGACTAAGTCTGGATAAATTGAGCTTGACGTCTGCTGCTACTGCCTTTAGCTCTGTGGTAAGTCAGCTGAACGATGAATTGAGCACACACTCATGTAGACTGTCTGAAGGAGTAAATGTCACATGTTTATTTATAGGCTCATAGAATTGCAAAGAAAAAGGGAAGGTATATACTGTGGAAAGCAGGCTTGACGACAGGCCATAGCAACGACTTAGATTAACCCTCTCATTTTTAAGGCTTTATATTTTCCCTCATCATTTTTCTCCCACCCCCCGTGAGACATTTAAGACTCCTTTTTCCTTCAACTGGGGCACGGCTTCCGGTTGCCTTCCACTCTCCTGCCCAAGTGACACATTTTGTGTGTATGAGTCTTGTCACTGAGCGTCAATACGTTATTCAACCATGGGTGGCGAGGGGGATAGAGGAGAGAGCGGGGGGAAGAGATGGGAAGGGGTGTAAAGGGGAAGAGAGGGGAAGGGCGGGGGAGAGAAGAGAGGGGAAAAGGGGGGAGAGGCAAGGAGATGGAGCGGGCATTCACAGCTGAGTATGATGATTTCCTCACCCCACATTGGCACATTCCTGTACGGGTCTCGGGGTAACAATCAGGAGCGAGATTCAAGGCCGACATTTACCAGGAATGAAGGACCTTAGTTATGAGGAGAGGTTAGCAAAACTATGATTATTCTCCATAGAGAAGATTAAGAGGGCATTTAAGAGGTTTTCAAGATCATGAGAGGATTTGATAGGTTGAACCGGGAAAGACTGTTTCCACTGGCATGTGGGTCAGTAACCCGAGGACACTGATTTAAGTTAGTTATTAAAAGAAACAGAGGGGAGGTTAGGAAAAAAAATTTCACCCAGCGAGTTGTTCAGATCTGGAAATCATTCCTGAAAGGGTAGTGGAAGCCAATTCAATAACATCTTTCAAGAGAGAAGTAGATGGGTATTTGGGGAGGACCAGATTGCAGGGCTATGGGGAGAAAGCAGGCCAGCCGGATTGAGTTGGATTGCTCTTTTCGGAGCTGGCACCAAATGGCCTCTTTCTGTGCTATATGATTCTATGATGATTTTCCTCCCCCTCCCTAAACCAGGAGTGCTGAGGTAGTTGTCACACACTCAGTGCCAACTCAGCTGAGATCAGCTAACTCAGAACAGTCTATGGATTGAAGCTGTGGACCTTCATGGTCTTCAATAAGCCATTGAGGGGAGAACTTGTTGAATAACAACATTTTGAAATACAATATTTTTCTGAAATATCATATCTCCAATATATCTCAACAAAAAAACCAGAGTCAATATTATGAAGTAAAGTTAGAGATTTTATTTGGAAAATGTTAACATTTCTAGGCTTATTTTGGTTTTTCTTTTGGGACGACCTCATGACGTGAAAGGCGCTATACAAAGGTAATTTTGTTGTACTAATGTGCAGTTGGTGAGAGGTTGAGTGGTAAGCAATTCACGATGTGTTAGTTCATAAGGGCCAGAAGGGTGTATTTTCCAATTCTAATAAATAGTGGTTTCTACATGAAAGTCCCAAATCATAAAAGAAATCGGAGTCTGTGACGTTCCTGTTCCCAACTCATGTCAACAATCCTCCAGGTAAAATCAGTCATTCACTTAATGGCTGTTTGTGGGACATTGCTAAGTGCAAAGTGGCTGCCACATTCACCTGTTGTCATTAATAATAAATACGCAGTCACTAATCTTGTGAAGTGCTCTGAGATTTGTTTTTATTAATGTGATAACGTGCTTTATCAAACGCAAGGGCTATTGTTATTCCAATGAATAACCACCGATTTTGAAGGCCTATTTTATTGCACCAGCTGTAATGTTCTACTGTGGAGAGGAATATATGATCAAAGCACCAGTGTTCAGGAAATCATGTACCAATAAATGGATGTCGTAGGCAGAGAGCAAACTGAGCTAATTTACACAGGAGCTTTCAGATTTTTTTAAACAAGACAATCCTGATACAGAAGCAGAAAGATTGACACTTGAGTTATAGAAGCCATGTGTTGTATTGTACATGCTGGCTTATTCCATTGCATGGTCCAATGCATTTTTGTCACTACAGGTAAACTCACATAAGTTGTATCAGTTGGGACCATAGCATTTGATATGACTTATGCAAAGTATGGCAAGGTTGCATAAGTTGTGTCATATAAACTCATGTAAAGTTATATATAAGTCGGATTTCATACCACACATACAACAAATACACAAGTACTGTACTGGCTGGTAACAATAAGTCAAGATTTCTCTACCCAAGGTTTTTCTCTTTTCTCTTTTCTCTCGCATTCTCCCCTCTCTCAGCTGCCCCCGCACCCAGCATTATTTTGGAAACTGACCATCAAAATGCTCATGAAACATTCTTTGTGATCAAATTTAATGAGTGAATAATAAAGATGATTTTTTGAGAAAGGAAAGTGAGAAAGAACTGAATGTAAATCGCGCTATGAATTGGAAATAGGATCATTAGAACGACACAGGTATTTCATTTTAGAATTGACTTAAATATGTTTTTTTGTTTTATTGGATGCTCTAAGGCAGTGTTTTTGAAACTGCAGTAAAATTGAGAAGAGCCTAGTATCAGTCCTGTAGCTCATTGGTTAGAGTACTCGCCTCGCAAGCGATAAACCTGGGTTCAATTCCCGGCAGTGCGAAACGTTGGGAAAGTTTCCTTACTCACACGCCTCTGTCTACCTAGCAATAAGTAGGAACTTGGTTGTTAATTGATGGTGGATTGCTTTTCCAGGAGTAATAATTGCTTAAAAAACAATAATAAATTGATCACTGAATCCACAACTGTTTGTGGGACACTGCTGTGCTCAATTGGCTGCCGCGTTTCGCCCACAAAATATACAGTCAGTTCACTTTATAGTATATTCTGTGAAGCGCTTTGAGACATCTCAAAGACGTAATAAGGAGCTATATCTAATGCAAGGATTATTATTTTTAAGAGATGGCTATTAATAATAACAATAATCCTTGCATTTGATACAGTGCCTATGGCATTGAAATGTCTCTTCACAGGTAATTGCTGTTGAGTGTCATGTATTGTGTATCTTCTAGGCAAATGCGACAATCATTCTGAGCACAGCTAAATATAATAATAGCAAAGGCCAACAAATAGCCATGAGGTGAATGATCATTTTTTTAAATCTGGAGGAATGTCCTTCGGATGAGACATTAAACTGAGGTCCTGTCTGCCTGTTCAGATGGACATTAAAAATCCCATGGCACTATTCGAAAAGAGAAGGGAGTTTCTTCCAAATAAAATTGGTTATGAGTTTCCCCAAATAAAATTGGTCTTTCACTTCAAGGCTGTTTGTGGGACATTGCTGTGTACAATTGTGCTGCCGTGTTTGCCTATAAATACAGTAACTCCATTTCACAGTAATTCCTGTGAAGCTCTTTAAAACTTCCTTCTGATGTGATAAGGCACTATACCAAATGCAAAAATTATTTTTATTATTGTGAGTCAATGCATCAGAATAAATTCCATTCTCTATTTGAATAGTTCAGAGGGTCTTTAACAGGCAGATGGGATCTCAGTTGCAGGGTGTCACCTCTGACAGTGCAGTGATTTGAAGTTGCACTTTCTGTCCACCTCTAGAGCTGAGTTAATCAGAACGTTAACAATGATGCTACAAGAACAGAATGATGACTAATCTGGGGAGTAATATAGAGAAATATTTTTTGGATTTGGGCTAGCCTCGTCTTGTAGGTAAGCCATGCACATTACTGGCTCTGACAACTGGTCATTGTTTGAGTGAAAAAATATTTGCCTTCGCTGCTATGCAACACTTCAAAATAACTATTTATTTTTATTATTAGCCTTGCAAGCTAGACACCTGGGTTCAATTCCCGGCAGGATGAAACCTTGGGCAAGTTTCCTTACTCCACACGCCTAATAATAATCCCTCCAAAAAAACAAAAACAATAATAAATCGGTCATTTTCAATCCATGACTGTTTGTGGGACACTGCTGTGCGCACGTAATTGGCTGCCGCGTTTCGCCCACAAATATACAGTCAATTCACTTTACAGCATATTCTGTGAAGTGTTTTGAGATGTCTAGAAGACATGAAAAGCTATATCAAATGCAAGGATTATTATTATTATAACCTATTGGTTTGTGTTTGAGATCTTTCAACATGACAAGTTGCTGTAATAGGTTTTCGGAGTATTTTGGAAGGATGAAATAAATTGGATTGAATGGGTTTTTTCATCTGAACCTCCCTGGTCATAAACCACTTTATTAAATGCAAGAACAGTATTACTTATTACTTAATAATAATTATAAATTGTTGCATTTGATATAGTGCCTTATCACGTCACTGAAACATCTGAAAGCGCTTCATAGGAGTTATTGTAAAGTATAGTGACTGTGTATTTTGTAAGTGCAAATTTGTGGGCGGAAATGTCCCCCAAATAGCCTTATAATCATTCCTGTTTTGAATGAGTAGTTAAACTTTGTGATTCAGGTGCCCCTCTTTCAAAGAGCAGAGAGGAGGTTGCCTTGGCTAATGAATGACATCCCAATTCACAGCCTATTCACTAATACTCAAGTAAATTGACTACTAATTTTCCATTGATTTTTGTGAACTTTGATAATAATAATAATAATAATCCTTGCATTTGATATAGCGCTTTTCACGTCGGGAGGACGTCCCAAAGCGCTTCACAGAAGACACTGTAAAGTGAATTGACTGTATGTTTGTGGGCGAACGCGGCAGCTAATTGCGCACAGCAATGTCCCACAAACAGTCGTAGATTGAAAATGACCGATTTTTTTATTGTTTTTGGTTTTTTGGAGGGATTATTATTAGGATTATTGAGTAAGGAAACTTGCCCAAGGTTTCGCCCTGCCTGGAATTGAACTCAGGTCTCTTGCTTGCAAAGCGAATGCTCTAACCACTGAGCTACAGGACTCCACAAATTAATTTGATGGCACAAATTAACCTCCACGTTTGCCTACATAATTACATCTCGCTCTGTGAAGAGCTTCGAGACCTGCTTTTACATGTTTTCATTAAACCCAGTCGTCAGCACTGCCATAAATCGCTTTTAGCACTAAGGACATGAAACAATTTCAAAATGGGAGGAAAGTGATTTTTATCTTTCATAGAAAATTACAAGACAGTGTGGGGTTATTCGGCCTATTATCTCACCTGGTGCTGCCCCCCCCCCCCCCCCCTCCCCCCACTGGAGACATGTACATTAATCCCATTCAACTTGTTTTGGTTTCTTCCCCTCTTTAATATTAATGGCTTCAACAGCCATTTGCGGTAAGGCACTCCCCATTCTGATAATCTTCTCTATGAAACTAAATGCTCTTACCTTCCTCCTTGTTTGCCTCTTGTGGTAAACATCAATTAATGACCTCTTGTTACTGACTCATAATATTTGGACCTAATGTAAATTCTCAAAATGCTTTAGATCCAGATGCCAGTAGGACTGTATAAGAATATTAAGTTCAAGAGCTGACATGCTGTAAATACACTGAAGTTTTTTTCAATGCTTCACAAACTTCAGTTTGAACACCATTAAAACAGAAGTACTTTTACAAAGTACAACGCAATGGTTATAGTTACAGATGTAAGGAAACTAAAATTTCTCTGCAAAAAAAAACTTATCGTAATTTGCAACCTTTGCTTAATTTGATACCTCCAAAACAGTCATGTATTGCAAGTTGCTTTCTCAGGCAAGTAATGGGTGAAGCAATGTTTAAAATAGACAAAAGGAGCACTTCAAAGCAAGAGAGGAGAGAAACTCTGTGCTGCAGGGGTTGGGGCGGGATGGGGGAGAAGAGACTGCCTGTGTGTGTAATCCACTATTTTATTTTAACAGTAATTTTTCACTCATTTCATTTTCTTCCCCAATCCCCAGTATGATTTCATTTATTCGGTAGGTCAGACCTGTAAAATGTAAAACAATTTGACAGTACTTCAAATCTTTGTGTTTGTGGCGTAGAATGCCTGTCTAGATTTTGAATGTATTCCAAAATCGCTGTTAATTAAATAGAATTTATTTGTTGCCATCCTGTGGTTTTTCAGGTTGTTCTGGTCTTGTCAACTGGGGGCAAGCCATCTGAGGAAGGTGAATGGCTTTTGCCAGATAATCAGAGGTTTCTGGCTATGATGGGGAACATCTGTGTTCTTAACACAGACAGTGTGCAAACCTCATCTGTCCCTGCTGGTGACCGGAAACTCTTCGGGAGATGACTTGGTTGCTTGGGGTATTGCATAAGTGCCCAAAAGTAATGTTTCATGTTGAATTCAGCAGTGGCAAAGCCAGGTTTTGCAACTGAGGGGCGATGAGTAGGCATTAGTGAAGCCACCTTCCTGTCTCTCTCTGTGCTGCTTCATACCTCCTGCTCCAGCTCTCTTCCCATCGCTCTCCACGCTGCCTCTCATAATATACTTGAAAATTCATGCACCTGAAGGCTGCCGGAGCAATCACCTGCCCCCCCCCCCCCCCACCATTTCCTCCTCTTCTGGAATTGAGTCTCAGACAAGTTCAAAACAGTGAAAATGCAATTGAAGTATGTTTCTAAGGCAAGGTATTATTTGGAAGTGGGCCATCATTGTTATGCACAGTCTGTTGGACTGGGCGAGGGGTTGGAAGAGTAATTGATTTTAGATTAACTTTTGTCACAGGTGATTTGAAGACATCTGAATTCTGTTGAATAGTTTGTCAGAATGGCAAAATGCAGTTTGTTGTTGATGGGGAAAAGTACAGTTTAAGGGGATCCTGGATTGCACTTCTTCTGAGTCTTCACACTACTACTGGTGGATAGAAATTACTTGTACTTCTTTTCCTTCTTAAAAGCCCAATTTTACCCCTATTTCTGGAAAGACTTTGCCGGGACTCTGGGACTGATTACAACAGAGGCTCATTTTCAGAGATATGATGCTCTCATCTCTGGCTTCATTCTCTTCCTCTGCACTAGCCTTTGTTGTCTCTTTCTCCAAACACAGCATCCTACAATGACTTTGGTCTTCTTATAACCACGCTGTTTTGTCAAACCTTTGTCCTGCTTTTTATTCGATCTTTCTCAGGACCTCAAGACTGTGGGACTTCTTACCTCCCTCGTTGTTCCCCTCCTTCTACAGTATGCAAACTTTTGGTGAACAATTCAAAACACTTTGCAAAAGCAATGGGGATCACCAAGCACAACAACAGTTTTAATTTACGCAGTGCCATTCATGTCAAGAGAACATCTCAAGGTGCCTCACAGAACTGACAAGGGCCCGAGCCGCGAGGAGTGGAGTGGAACGTGCAGCATGTTTGACCAGAGGCGCGATCGAAAGAGTGTGATTTTTACGAGGGTTTTGAAGACGGGGAGAGAATACTTGATGTGAAAGGATTTTGGACATGCTAGAGAGTGGTCAGGGGGTAGGAGTGAAACGTTGTCACAGGAGAGAAGCCTTTAGAAACCGATATCACATGCTCACTATAAATGGAAGTAGTAGCCCTTAGAATCTTAAAGTGCAGCCACTGCATCTCCACTCCTCCCTGCTCCATCAACTTTGCGAAGTGCCTCGAGACTTCATACTATACAAAAGACGATATACAAGCACAAGGTATTATCCCTTTCAAGTTTGGAAGCTTATTATAAGCTATTTCAGTTCCTCCAATTTGACATGTGTGGTGTTGAGTTCAGCCACAGTGAAGGCTTGCTGTCTGTGGGTAGATTTAATGGTTTTAGGTTGTTTCAATTTGTCTCTTTTCCCAGCTCGTGCAAATAGGTTTTTAATAGTGAATGCGCAGAGCAGAAAATTGCCTTTTCTTTTGAAAACCCATTATTGCAGGAATGATCATGAGGCCTCAATGAGTTTTGAATAGCAACTTCTAACCTCTGTAAAATGCTCACAGTGTGAGCCTTCATGCAGTTGTCACTGTAGCACAAGAATAAATATTTCCTGAATCACTGCATTTTGAAGCAAATATAATCAAAATCTTATTTCCTTTCTGAGTGAGAACGAAGCCAGGCATTTTCCTGTAGCAATGATTTAGGCGTGGGAAAGAAATCACGGAATGCATTGTAGAAAAGATTGAGGAGTGAAACATACCAATTTCAAAATGAGCCTAAAAGTAAAGAATTAATGCCAAATAAGAGATGGAATGATGGAAGAATACATATCGTGCCTGATATACTGCCACATGGAGTGTGCATGTATCCTGCGTGTTGGCACGTGCATCATTCATGTATAATAATAATTATCGTTGCACTTGATATAGTGCCTTATCAAGTCTTCATGACATCTTGTGGAGTCCTGTAGCTCAGTGGTTAGAGCACTCGCTTTGCAAGCGAGAGACCTGAGTTCAATTCCAGGCAGAGGGCGAAACCTTGGGCAAGTTTCCTTACTCCACACAGAGCCTAATAATAATCCCTCCAAAAAACAAAAACAATAATTAAATTGGTCATTTTCAATCTATAACTGTTTGTGGGACATTGCTGTGCGCAATTGGCTGCCACGTTCGCCCACAAATATACAGTCAACTCACTTTACAGTATATTCTGTGAAGCGCTTTGGGACGTCCTCCCGACGTGAAAAGCGCTATATCAAATGCAAGGATTATTATTATTATTATGTCAGCGCTTCACAAAATATACTGTAAAGTGAATTGATTGTATATTTGTGGGGGAAATACGGCAGCCAATTGCACACAGCAGAATCCCAAAAACACTCGTGGATTGAGTGACCAAATTATTATTTTTTTGAAGGAATTATTACCCCAGAAAAGCGATCTGCCCATCGACTAACAACTGGGTTCCTACTTATTGGTAGGTAAACAGAGGCGTGTGGAATAAGGAAATTTGCCCATTGTATCGCCCTGCTGGGATTCAAATTTAGGTCTCTCACTTGCGAGGCGAGTGCTCTAACCACTGAGCTGCAGGACTCCAATGAAAGCAAAACATTCCATCGTTTGGTTTGTGAGTCCTGGTTCTAAATCAACTTTTTGCCCACAAAATATAGTCAATTCACTTTACAGTATATTCTGTGAAGCGCTTTAAGATGTCTAGAAGACCTGAAAAGCGCTGTATCAAATGCAAGGATTATTACTATTATCATCGCAGCAGACATGGGGTCTTTTGTCATATTGATTCTGTTCCATTTGCTGTGTGAATGAGATTTGGTTGCTGAGCTGGAAGCGCCTGTGTGCCTTCTGATCGCTTGGGAGTGCTGTAGCTCAGTGGTTAGAGCACTCGCTTTGCAAGCGAGAGACCTGAGTTCAATTCCAGGCAGAGGGCGAAACCTTGTGCAAGTTTCCTTACTCCACACAGAGCCTAATAATAATCCCTCCAAAACAAAACAATAATAAATTGGTCAATTTCAATCTACGACTGTTTGTGGGACACTGCTGTGCGCAACTGGCTGCCGCGTTTCGCCCACAAATATACGGTCAATTCACTTTACACCATATTCTGTGAAGCGCTTTGACACGTCTGAAAGACGTGAAAAGCGCTATATCATATGCAAGGATTATTATTATTATTTAATCCTGTTTGATTAAATAGGAGCAAAACATTCCACCGTTGGTTGTGTGAGTTCTGATTCTGAATTAACTGTGTATGATTTCTGCAGTAAACTTTCCTCTTGTGTCCTTGCTACAGCTGGCTCCAATTATCATTTATTACAGTATTTTCCCTAAAGGCCCAGCCCAGCATCAGGCCAGACATTCAGATTTAAAGCCAGAAAGATTTTCTGTTTGCTTCCCATCTAGTTGAAAAGCTTGAGTTCCTGCGGGTCTAATGATGCATTAGTTGTTCTCTGTGAGGTGGCACTTACAGTATCAGAGAAATGTCAGGAGGCTATCAACAGACTCCCAGTGGCGATTTCCCTCATCTGGTCTTGGCCTGTTAACCCAGTTAGCGACTAAAGTGGATCAAGGTCCTCCTCCCACTTCCTTCTGGAGTACTGCGTCCGTCCGTCCGTGATTAACAGGATGACTTCACGTCTTCCTCCAACACTGTTGGTTCGAGGGAAGGGGGTGGGGGGGGGAAGATGCTTCATTCATCAAATAAAAATCCTTTGTTTTTATATCCTCTTAGCATTTTGAATGTCTCTAAGCAAACCACAATACTGTACATTTGCTTTGTGCGTGAGCCTGGCTCAGTCGGTAGCTCTCTCGCCTCTCAGTCGGAAGATTGTGAGTTTAAGTTCCGTGTTAAGACTTTGAATTCATAGTCTAGGCTGACACTCCAGCGCAGTTCTGGGATGTGCACGTTGTTGGAGGCGCTGTCCTTTGGTGGGATGTTAAACCGAGGTCCTGCCTGCTCAGGTGGATGCTAAAGATCCCATGACTATTTGAAAAGTAGAGTTTCTCCTCGTGTGCTGGCTGACAATCCCTCAAACTTATTTTAAAAAAAAGTTGTTCTTTGTTTGCTGGATATTAGTTAGTTACGCATATTGGCTGCCGTGTGCACCTTCAGAATATGTTCACTACACGACACTTTACAGTGTATCCTATGGTGCCCTTTGAGATGTCCTCCCAATGTGAAAGGCTCTGTATCAAATGCAAGGGTTATTGAGCGATTCACAAGCAATTTAGTGTTAGTTTAGCAATGATTCTTGTAGACAAACGCAGCAGCTATTGCTGTCAGTGAGTCACACAAAGAAGCACGAGTTGAATGACCAATCAGTTTTGATGATTGTTGCCTGGGTTTCCAGGAGAAAACTCCCTTTTCTTGTCCAATATTGTCATGGGATCCTTAATATCTGTCTGACACCAGGACTTGCATTACAACAACAGCTTGCATTTAGGCTTAATCTGAAAGACACCAACAGCAACAAATTATATTTGTATAGCTCTTTTCACGTCAGGAGGACCACCCAAGGCACTGGACAGTCAGGGATTTGGACCTGAGCAGAGGGTTGGGATCAGGGGCGGTGAAAGGTAGGCGGGTGCCCGAAGGCACTGTCGAAGAGGACGACAACAACTTGTGGTTATGTGTAGGTATATATAACATCCTTCACGCAGGGTAGCGTCCTGGAGAGCTTGACAAGAGCAGAGTCTGACACAGAGCTGAGGGGGGGAGGTGACCGTAAGCACAATCAAAAAGGAAAGTCTTTAGGCGGCAATTGAAAGTGGGGAGGGAGGGAGCAATGAGGAAAAATTGAAAGAGAGAGTTTCAGAGTTTCAACCACTGACAATCAATACTTCCCCAGTACTCGCTGGACTTCACTGTGAGCTCAAATCCCAATATACTGAGAGTAGTGTGAGCCATTCTGGGGAACAGCTTACTCTTTCCCCTCCACAAGGACAGCTTTGGGAAAAAAAAAGAGAGATTTCTGTCTGTTAACATACAAAATTACCATGTGATTCCACTGAGTAAATTACAATTCTACCAGCGTAGACTTCAAATGAATGGTGCACATTTGCGGGGAAAAAATAAAGAGGAAAGAAAAATGCGGGCACAGAATTTCCTTACATCATCAGATCTGTATGCCATTGGATTTGACTGCAACTGTATTTTATTGAACTACACAGTAAGAACTGCTAATTCAGCTCATTCCTGACTTATGACCATCATTATTATTATTATCGGCTGTTGTTTCTTTTGGTCATTCTTTTATCAACAAGAAGAACATCAGTGCACTGGAGAATCAGTATTTTAATTTGTTTTCAATTTAACATTGAGTAAAATACAACAACAACAAAATTACATTTATAAAGCGCCTTTCACGTCGGGAGGACGTCCCAAAGCGCTGAACAGTCAGGTGTCGGGGCCCGAGCATAGGGGAGGGGTGGTGTAGGGGTGAGGGAAGGCAGAGAGGTGGGAGGGAGACCAAAGGCACGGTCGAAGAGAAGGATGTTCAGCCTGGCCTTGAAGGAGGCAAGGGAGGAAGGGAGGCAAAGGGACCGTGGGATGGAGTTCCAGAGTGTGGGGCAGAGAGGCTGAAAGCCTGGCCACCGATGGTAGGGCGGGTCGGGCAGGAGACATGGAGTAGGCCGGAGCCTGATGAACGGAGGGAGTGGGCAGGTTGGTAGGGAGACAGCAGGTCAGAGAGGTAGGAGGGGGCAAGGCCATGGATGGCCTTAAAGGTGAGGATGAGGATCTTGAACTCGATCCTCTGGGGGATGGGGAGCCAGTGGAGTCGGGCGAGGGTGGGAGTGATGGGGTCGCGGAGCCTGGTGTGTGAGAGTACATGAGGTGCAGAGTTTTGGATGATCTGCAGCTTGTGAAGGGAAGAGTTGGGAAGGCCAATAAGGAGGGAGTTCCCCTAATCGAGCCTTGATGTGACAAATGTGGCTTTAGGAGGGGCAGGTGAGTCACAGATTGTGTTCTTGATTGCAACCCATGCACAAAGATACAAGGTGAAGGGAGACTGATCTCAACTGCTATGATCACTGCAGTTTAATAGTCTGCTGACATTCACTGTCTGGTCTCGTATACCAAGAATACTTGAATTTATGTAGTGCCCTTCACGTCCTCGAGATAGCATCTTTGAGAGCTGCGTAGTCCTGTAGCTCAGTGGTTAGAGCACTCGCTTTGCAAGTGAGAGACCTGAGTTCAATTCCAGGCAGAGGGCGAAACCTTGGGCAAGTTTCCTTACTCCACACGCCTAATAATCCCTCCAAAACCAAAAACAATAATAAATTGGTCATTTTCAATCTACGACTGTTTGTGGGACATTGCTGTGCGCAATTGGCTGCCGCGTTCGCCCACAAATATACAGTCAATTCACTTTACAGTGTGTTCTGTGAAGCGCTTTGGGACGTCCTCCCGACGTGAAAAGCGCTATATCAAATGCAAGGATTATTATTATTATTATTATTAAATGCGTGGGTGAGGGCTTCGGCAGCCTGAGGGGTGAGGCAGTGGGGAGTCTGGCAACGTTGCGGAGGTGGTGGTAGGCAGTGCCGGTCATGGCGCGGATGTGGGGAGAAAGGACAGTTCAGGGTCAAACAAGATACCCAGGTTCCTGACTGGCTTAGTGAGGTTGAGTGTGCAGCCGTGGAGGCTGATGCTGCCAGCGCCTGAGATGCCTCGGTCTTGCTGATGTTGAGTTAGAGAAAGTTGGCCCTCATCCAGGACTTGATGTCGGACAGGCAGTCGGTCAGGACCTCAGTAGTCCTGGAGTTGAGGGGGGAAACAGAGAGGTAGAGTTGGGTGTCATCCGCATATATGTGGAAATTTACCCCATGTCTGCGGATGATGTCACCAAGGGGGAGCATGTAGAGGGTGAAGAGGAGGGGACTGAGGACAGACCCTGAGGAACACCGCACGAGACAGTGCGGGTACTGAAGGAGAAGCCATTTGCCGCGACAACGTGGAGGTTGTGTGAAAGGTAGGACCTGAACCAGTCAATGACAGAACCTTAAAGGTGGGAAAATTGAGGTGGGAGGAGAGACGGTGGAGGAGGATTGAGTGGTCCACGGTGTTAAAGGCGGCGGGGAGGTCAAGGAGGACAAGGGAGCCCTGGTCAGGATGTCATTTGTGACCTGACCAGAGCTGTTTCTGTGCTGTGGGCAGCACGGAAACCTGATTGGAGGGGTTCATGGAAGGAATGAGAGGAAAGGAAAGAGCGAAGCTGGGAGGCAACAGCTCTTTCAAGGACTTTGGATAGGAAGGAGAGATTTGAGATGAGCCGGTAGCTAGACAGCTTTGATGGGTCGAGGGAAGGTTTCTTCAAGGTGGGGATGATAGTGGCTGTTTTGAGGGGGGAAGGAACAGTGCCAGATGACAGGAGAGTAGGGTAGTGGGGCAAGGAGGTGGAAGTGGATTTAAGGAGAGGGGTGGGGATGGGGTCCAGGGAGCAGGTGGTGGGCTTCATGGAGGATTGCCTTTCAGTGAAATGTCAGCAAAGCTAGGTAACACTATTCGAAAAGAGAAGGGAGTTTTCCTTAGTGGTCTGGTCAACAATTCTCCAGATAAGTTAGTCATTCGCTGCTTGTGGGACCTGCTGTGCTCAAGTTGGCTATCATATTTGCCTACACTTACTACAGAGTTACTATACTTGACAGCAATTATCTGCTAAATGCTTTGAGAAGTTTTGACGTTGTAGGCACTGCATCAATGAAAGGATTATTGATTTGGAAAATGATGCAAAAGGTGAGGTTAGCTGAGCTCAAAGAACCTTCAGACTGTTTTTTGTGCCAATTTCTGTGACTTTGGAGTCAATTTAGTGGAAAGCAAATCGAAGGGGATATGTGCGAATATCAGGAACCCGGACAAGGTACAATAATCAATCTTCTACGGACTATTATTATATTATCATTCAGTCTTTCATGTATGCAAACTACCATATTCTGGGTAGAGCACAAAAAATACCATTTATATTCATTAGAGCCCTACCTCTATAGTCTATGTACTTTAAGTTTACACTGTTATTTATTGTCTGCAGAGTTTCTATGTCTTTTGCATTTACAGTAAACTGACCAGGCTACTGTTCTTTTCAAATGTAATTTTGTTGTTGTTTTTGTTACTGGAAACCATGCTGAATATGGCCTTTGTATAAGGATTAAGTTACAGATTATATCGTACAGTAATTGGATTTTGGTGACATGGAGTGCACTCGTGATTTATAAGTCATCTGAATCTTCAAGTTGCTGAATTCCTCTCGCTCCCTCTTCGTTTGTGTGATGCGAGATCCTTGATTTTTGTGGCAATTTAGAATTTATTCCCCAGCGTGCATGTTTTGCTGCACGCTTATTACCATCATATTTCAAATATAATGACATTTATTGATGAGACCAGTTTGCTGGAACCATGGCCAAAGAGTGGGTGGGGGTGGTTGGCTGTGCTATTACAGAGATTGTGAATGATGTGGTTTACTTCTCCACTGTGGTGAAAACTTCAGACTCCTTGTGTGCTGTAGCGAAGCTGCAACAATGCCATTCATTCGTCTCCAGACTGGCGGGCTGCCCCATTTAAAACTGAAGATTAATACCATCTGCTTTTTCAAAGCCTCAATCGTGGAATCTCGAATTGTAAGTGAGGAACCATAGTCCAGGCCAGCTCAGAGGTAAAAGGGTATCAGAGAGAGGACAAGTTAAATCAAGAATTGAGGGTCAGACATCTCAGAGGAAATCTTGTAGAGAGAGACCCCTAATCGGGCGACCACAATGCAACAACCACAGAACTGGCTTCAAAAGTAAGACTGAATTAAAGAATTGTCCAAAATATGCACAATTTGAAATACTAAGAAAGAGGCTCTAGTTCTGCAATCTGGTAGAATTTCTTTTGTTTGTTTCCTCCTCCGCTCCCCTCAACCCGGGACTTGAACTCATAACCTTCTGACTCAGAGATGAGAATGCTGTCAACTGAACCAAGCTCACACATAACCTTTTGTATCCAGTCCCAAGAGTTTGAGAGAGCATCTGTAGTCTCTGAGAGTTTGGAGTCCTGTAACTCAGTGGTAAGAGCACTCGCTTTGCAAGCGAGAGACCTGAGTTCAATTCCAGGCAGGTCAGGGCGAAACCTTGGGCAAGTTTCCTTACTCCACACAGAGCCTAATAATAATCCCTCCAAAACCAAAACAATAATAAATTGGTCATTTTCAATCTACGACTGTTCGTGGGACATTGCTGTGCGCAATTGGCTGCCGCGTTTGCCCACAATTATACAGTCAATTCACTTTACAGTGTGTTCTGTGAAGTGCTTTGGGACGTCCTCCCGACGTGAAAAGCGCTATATCAAATGCAAGGATTATTATTATTATCTCTCTAGATTTGGGAGCAGTATTCAAGTCTTGGACAGATAATAATAATAATAATCGTTGCATTTGATACAGCGCTCGTCACATCTTCTAGAAGTCTCAAAGCGCTTCACAGAATATACTGTAAAGTGAATTGACTGTATATTTGTAGGCAAATCTACAGATTTGATTTTGTAGAGATTTGAAAGCCGTTCTGCGGGAAATAATTGTCTGACATTGACAAGGTCGTTGAACTTCTTGGAGGAACCTCTCGGAGGGAAGTTGAGTATTACCTTTTAAGATAGAAGAGACAGTGATTCAAAGAGAGTTGATTAGAGGAAGGATTAAAAGTTGAGCCATGGGATGATAGATGATAGCTGTTGGTTAATGACTCAGTTAAATTGAGTTTTACCAGTATTCCCTTAAGAGTCTTGCCTGTGACTCATTTTGCCTTTATATTATACCTGTTGACTGTTGTCTGTACTGGAAAGATGCTGACTGGACATGGGAGTACAGTAGTGTACTTTGGAATGCCTTAGGACGTTCTCCTCACATGAAAGGTGCTATATAAATGTAAATTTGTGTTGTATGGAATTCATGCCTACTCGTCAGATTATTATGAATATAGTATTCTGTGTAGTACGGTTTTGTAAATCAAGTCTTTTTAAAAGTCTTTTTATATCTGATAAATTAAATGTGGTTTTGATGATCTCCTTTAATTCAAGAATAATTCTGCTTATTTAGTGTCAGTTAACATTAGTGTTTGTGCTGTCGTAAGGTTTTCTTTTGCTGTATTTGACATTCTCCTGCTTACCCCACTGCCTGCCCTCAATTCCCAATGTTGCAGTTTAATAACTGTGAATTAAATTATCCAGATGATAGACGGATGCAATTTGCACTTCAAAACCTGTGATGGAAGGCGTATAATTGTCTTATAATAACTTAATTGAAACTGGTTTAAAGAAATGGCTGAAACATTTTGCCCTGATCAAATGCCCAAATCAGGGATTTTCTGCCAATTGCAAGTTGTTGAAATCGATTTTCAACAGCTAAAGGTTCAGAGTCTCCATGAGCTTGCAGCAAAAAAATGCTCAACAACGGCACTGGTCTGATCACATATTGGGAAAAGACCAATTGCCATGTAATGCAAGGTAGATTTCCCAAAACTTCATGCCAGCTGTCTAACTCACAAAAGGCCTCACTGTCTTTCCTGCGTTCTGTAAACACACCTTGCTCCACAAGAGCCGGGTACATATCCTTCAGGTTAAAAGACAGGACATTCAGAGCTCAGCAATACATAGGGTACAGTTTCTATCTATTTACGTCAGAAGGACATCTCAAAGCGCCTTCACTCTGCCATCAGTCATGTGAAGACATGATGGATGATCAGCACTCATCTTTGTATCCCTCGTTTCCTCTTATCCACTCCACCCTGCACCCCCGTCCCTGTGCCCCCCAAAAAAAAAAGTTGCAGGAATAAAGTCCTGAGATGTTTCTGAAACTGTGTCCGAATATATAAAATAAATCTATTTTTTTTCTCATTTGGTGCAGTTGCTCAGGGCTTTGTTGTGTGCTGTTAAAATGATGGAGCATCTGTCTGCTGGAGGTTATATGACAGCAATGACTGAATGTATTTGCAGTTTTGGGGATAGAAAAACTAATCTTTGCAACACTCCGCAGGAAAATGATTGTGTGCCAGTAATTACAGTGGTTTATAGCCTTTTTACTATTATTTACTGGTTCTATTGGGAGTTAGTCATAGTTTATTAATAAATATTACCATTTATTAGCCACTATTCTTTGTGGCCCATATACTTGTTTTTTGGTTAAAGGTGCTTATTTGCACGTGTGAACAAACGGCTTATATGAATTCAAAGCGACCCTCAAGTTTTCCAGTCACTGACTATCAAGTTAACCTGCTGGTGCAAAAGATATGTTGGAGTAAAGAGGTCTTACCCTTATTAAATGATCACAAATGGGTCATGTCTTGCCCTGTGTAATTTGTAAAGCTCTCCACTTTGAGAGAAAACAAGGGTTATCGATGTAGGGAGTTGTTTCTTCCTCGTATCATTGTGACGTGTATGTCTCTCTATTTGGTAACCCTTTTCTTCTGTCTATGCTGATTACTATTCTCCAGCCAAAAAAGCTTGTAAGAATCCAGCTCTGATCAGGACTGGAAGGTGCAAGAGTCTGGTTCTGCCTGGTCTCAGTCACTCCACTGAACTATTTAATTTCTGGGGCTTTATCCATTGGAACAGAAGATGTTATTTTAAAGACATTCAACAGCCGTGAATAAAGTCGCTGTTAATGAACAGCAAGTGACCCAAGGAGGTTATTTTTATAGTATGAAAGGTCAACGCAACTGGTGGCTGCTTTTTGCTGACCAGTTTTGCTGCTAATTGTACTCAATCAGCATTTCTGTTCTATTGTTCCAAAGTTGTGTGAACTATTTGGAGCTGAGTGGTGGTCTTTGGATACTCTTGGAGTGGAGTATCCAAAGGACTCGTGGAGTCCTGTAGCTCAGTGGTTAGAGCACTCGCTTTGCAAGCGAGAGACCTGAGTTCAATTCCAGGCAGAGGGCGAAACCTTGGGCAAGTTTCCTTACTCCACACGCCTAATAATAATCCCTCCAAAAACCCAAAACAATAATAAATTGGTCATTTTCAATCTACGACTGTTTGTGGGACATTGCTGTGCGCAATTGGCTGCCGCATTCGCCCACAAATATACAGTCAATTCACTTTACAGTGTGTTCTGTGAAGCGCTTTGGGATGTCCTCCTGACATGAAAAGCGCTATATCAAATGCAAGGATTATTATTATTACTCTTAACATGATGACGTGATGATGGGCTTCTGCGTGTCAGACACCAGGCTGAGTAAAAAATGATTGAAATGTGTGAATGAAAATGTATTGGTTGGTGTGCATATAATGTGTGTGTGTGTGCATCTCACAACTGGTATGGTATCTTGATTCCATCTGTTTCACATCAAATGTAATTTCGGTCTTCCATGGTCTCGCCCCACTCTTCTTCTGCAATCTCCTCAAACCCTACCAACCCAGCCACTCTCTCTACTCAGCGGGCACTGACCTGCTTCACTGACCTACCCTATCCACCCCTCATCACAACAGCAACAACTTGCATTTACGCTTAACATTGGTGGAGGTTGTTGCTGCTCTGGGGAGAGGGGAAATAACCGTAGGCATGGTCAAAGAGGAAGGTCTTCAGTTCTAATCTGAAACCATCGCGCAGTCCCTATGACTTGCCCCTACCTCCTTCAAAACTGCCTCAAGACTTCCCCAAGATAAGATTAGTCATTCACTTCATGGCTATGTGTGGGACATTGCTCTGTGCAAAGTCACTGCTGCATTCACCTACAAAATACACAGTCGCTGCACTTGACAAGCGCTTTGGACAATGTGCTAATATGCAAAGGAACTGGGTAAAGAAAGCCTTGCTTTTTTTAAAAAGAAATGAGAAACAGAGTGAGATGTTCAACGTGCTTGAGGTATAAAGTGAGGTTTTATTTAGACATTGGGACCATCTGGAATCTGTTCTGTTGTGTAGTTTATGTAATGTTATTAGGTATAAAATCCTGTTGTTTACAGTGACTGAAACACTTGCATTATGACTGAAACTACAGCCCACGAGTATTGAGTTGAAATGTGTTCACATGAAAGGTCTTCACATATTCCTTTGTGTTTCGAATACCATTTCTAATAATAATCATTGTATTTGATATATCACCTTATCATGTTGTCGAGACTTCTCAAAGCGCTTCCACAGGATATACTGTAAAGTATATTGACTATGTATTTTGTGAGCAAATTTACATTTATGTAGCCCCTTTCACGTGGGTAGAACGTCTCAAAGCTCTTCACATTGCTGGATGGGTAATCTAGCTGTGAGTAGTCAGTTGCGAAGAGGGGTGGGGAGGGATTTATCCAAACCGTGTTTATAGAATACACGAAGAACAGCTTATTGCACTAAAGCTGCTGTGTTGAGACTTGCATCTTTGCCACCGCTGAAGAAACTGGCTTCCAAATTAAGAATGAACTTGTTTGCAAAACACTGCACAATCTTTCATTGTAAGGCCATGGAGAGGCAAAGTATTGTTTCTTGGAACTTTAGATCGACTGGTGACAGTTCAACACAGTCTATGTCCATCATAGTGTACTGTGTATAGTGTAGTGCGAGTTCCGATACAACACAAGCATTACTATACTCCAGTGGAATGCTTCCTGCACTCAACAGCTGGCTTAATGTGCACTGTGTGCAGTGCAGTGGGGTTCTGGGTGCAAGAAACATCCCATTCACCTCTCGAAATGATTCTGAGAGTAATCACCAGCTTAAGGATAGGTGTAAGGACAGTGACACCTTTGATTCATACTGTGCATTTCTGCAAAAGGAAATGATCCATTTTAAAATTGTTAGGCCCTTTTATGACACGAGAAGAGAATGTGTGCACACTGTAGGGTGTCAGACTGGAACAAATATTTCCTGTAACTGGTGTATTTGAATAAAGCCACTGTTGTTTTCCTGGGTGTTACTTGATTCTTATCAGCTGCTGTAAATTCAAAGTGCAATCTCTTTGACAAAGAAACTTCTACCAAGTTTTGAAAAAAATTCAAATGAAACCCATGTGTATAAAAGATCAGTTTATTAGTCTGTTATTATTTTTCATTAATTGGCAGTCATTTTATCCCTAATGATGTTAGTCTGTCTCATTTGGTTGCACTCTCAACTCTGAGTCAGAAGGCTTGTGGTTTCACCTTCCCACGTCCGGCCTTGCTAGCCTGACGTTCTAATGCATATTGCTGAGGGTGTGTTGCATTGTTGGAGGCACCGTCCTCATTAAACCAAGGTCCTGTCTGCACGTTCAGGTGGATGGTAAAAAATCCCATGGCACTGTTTGAAAAGACAAGAGAATTTCTTCCAGTTCCTGGTCAACAATCCCCTGAATAAAATTGGTCACTCACTTCATGTCTGTTTGTTGAAAATTGCTGCATGCAAAGTGGCTGCTGAGTTTGCACACAAAACAGTTACTGCACTTTATATCCAGTGACGCTCTTTGAGACATCCTCCCGTCGTGAAAGGTGCTATATAAATGTAAGGAATATTATTGTTATAAAACTTAAAAAGCTCAAAGATCCTCCTGCGGAACACAAAGCTGACTATGTCCTCAGGACAAGCTTTGTTTTCAGACAATGTCCATCAAGCGGGCGTACAGATCACGCTGCCCTGAAATGTGTACAGAGAATGTTTCATGTGCATAACAGTCCTCGCTCATTAGGTCAAACTTGAGAAATGACAGCGTACCAGCAAACACTAGAATTTACTCAGTCTCAATCCCAGTTTTAAAACGAATCCATCATGTTGGCATCTATAAAGCACTCAGTGTTAGTGACGCACACCAGTGAATATCTGATTCACCTCAGCAAGCAGTCACAAAAGAAAAGAAATCAAGTCAACGATTGTGATCAGGGTGTTAAGAGCCTGCATTTCAATGCATTCTTCTTTCACAGTGCTTGGCAGCAGAGGTTGTTGGCCCATTGTATTAGCTGTGTGATTTCCCTTCACTGAACTCCTGAGATCTAAAATATATCATGTCCTTAGTCTTAAAGTTCAGGATGATGCAGAACTTGGAAAATGTTTTACTTTTGTAGTTTTATTTTTCAAAATCTGGACAGCCTTCAATTTTAAGACGGTGATCTTCAGATGAAGACTCGGATAAATAAACATGTCAGCCTGGCTCAGTTATTATAATAATAATCCTTGCATTTGATATGGTGCTTTTCATATCTTCTAGACGTCTCAAAGCGCTTCACGGAATATACTATAAAGTGAATTGACTATATTTGTGGGTGAAATGTAACAGCCAATTGCGCACAGAAGTGTCCCACAAACAGTTGTGGATTGAAGTGACCAATTTTCTTTCTTGAGAAATTATTATCAGGCGTGTGGAGTAAGGAAATTTGCCCAAAATTTCGCCCTGCCGGAAATCAAATCCAGTGCTCTAACCACTGAGCTATAGGACTCCAGTTGGTAGCACTCTTGCTTCTGAATCAGAAGGTTCTGGGTTCAAACCCCACGTTGGGAGTTAGAACTCATATAGTTTAGGCTGACACCCCAGTGCAGTGCCAGGGTGTGCTGCGTCCTTGTGAGAGAGAGGCTAAAGATTCCCGTCTGTCTGTTCAGCGTGCCGTTAAAGATCCCATGGCACTACTCACTCAAAGAGAAGAGAGTTTCCCCCCAGAGACCTGGAGATTAATTCCCTAAATAAAACTGATCATTCACTTCATGGCTATTTGTGGAATATTGTTGTACACAGATTAGCTGCATTATTCATCTACAAAATACACTTTGCAGTATATCTTCTCTGAGGCATCCTCCCAATGTGACAGGAGCTATATCAAACATAAGGATTATTATTATTAACCATGGCATTGATTGCAAAATACTTTCTTTTCCCATAAGGGAGTTGTAGAGGAGGCCTGTGTCCTGGGCTTGTGAACTTGTTCACAGCACCTGGAAGCAGCTAAATGGCTACAATAGTCTTATCCATATCTAGGTTCCTGGTTGAAAAGTAGCAACTGGCAGAAGCCAAGGTGCAGATGGCAGCAAATAGTGTGTGATTCAAAGGTACGCAAGGGATAGCGAGAGCTCTACATAGTCTTAGCATTGTCAAAATGCATTGTCTTATTCTGTACCTCAGTGGTTAGAGCACTCGCCTCGCAAGCGAGAGACCTGGGTTCCATTCCCGGAAGGGCAAAACCTTGGGTAAATTTCCTTACTCCACACGCCTGGTAATAATCCCTCAAGAAAAAAACAATAATAAATTGGTCACTCAATCCATGACTGTTTGTGGGACGCTGCTGTATACAATTGGGGCTGCCGCGTTTCACCCACAAATATACAGTCAATTCATTTTGCTACATTCTGTGAAGCACTTTGAGACGTCTGGAAGACGTGAAAAGCGCTCTATTAAATGCAAGGATTATTGTTATTAATGCAGTTAAACTTGTATAAGTCATATCGCTATAAATTGTATAATCACCTAAGTCGTACATGCACCCAAGTCCCGGTCATTTTCCTACCAAAAAACACTTTGATTTCTTTACACTAATCATATTTTACAAGTCGGATAAATGTCTCAGTCATAAGAGTTTCTTGGCCCTAATAATCATAAATCCTATGCAAATCATCTCCTAACTTTTATCACCGCCACAGTACTTACCAGCTACATTGATGAAGTCTTGCATGTGCACTGTGTTTGAAACGAGCGCAGGAAATGAGATCTTGACCCGTCATCATGTCACAAAAGTCATAAATCGTATTAAATCCACCGATGTAACTTATGGGAGTTTACCTGTAACTTGTACTTCATTTAAGTCATTTTAAATGTTATGATCCTGACTGATACGACTTATGCGAGTTTACCTGTATATGGAAAATACCCTAACCCGGCATAATTTGGAAGATGGTTCTCCACAGTTCTTTGTTTAAAAAAAAACTCTCTGTTGGGATTTAGAATTTTCTACTATTGCTAACATTGTTAAGATGATCTTCCTTGGATGCACAAAAAGTGACGCATAGTAAGGGGCTAAGATGCAATGTTAAAAGTGACAAAATTTGGGGGCCTCTGGAGATAAAGACAATGTTTTTAAGTAATCATAAAATAATAATAATAATAATAGAGTAGGGCTTTCGCCTTCTTGCAAAGATGAAATAGCAAAAGTGAAATGAGGTTTTAGGCAGCACTGGAACATAGAAGGGGCTTGGGAGTTGACCTGCCTTTGCAATACACGAAGATTGTCGCCATATGGACAGAGAGAAACACTCTTACAGCTACGTGCTGCGCTGGCTGGCTGGCAAATCTGCTAATAAATATTCAGGTTGTGCCTCCACCTCAGTTACTATACGTCACTTTTTGTGCATCCAAGGAAGATGCTGCTCCTGTGGGGATTTGTTAATAGTACAGGTTTAATGAGCTGTGAAGAGGTATTGATTCTTTTGACTGTCGTCCATTTCAAGCTGCGCTGAGCACATGCTGTTTGTCTAATCACGACTACTGTGCCTTATCCTAAACCCTCAGAAAAGAACATTCTGGGGGATTATGCTGTCATATTCATAATTACTACCGCTTTCATCAATGAAATTTCGGATGGGTTCTCACTTGCACACTAATCTGCCGAGCACCACGTCAGGAAAGGCTGCAAATAACTGAATTGACATTGAGGAGACTTTATATTCGTTCATCAAGTGATGGGTTTAAAAAATGCCTCAGAGAAGATTTATCCGCTTCAATTGGGACTGGTCCTATTGCGGGTAAGCGGACAGTGTGGATAACTGAACAACAGCTTATTTTTATACAGCGCTCCTCACGTAGAGTAGCGTCTCGAAGCACCGAACGTTCCATAAAGTACAAATTGTATTCAGTGCTAACTAAAAATTGGTATCGTCTCCAGTCACTGCCAGTCCTTTTCTCTCTTTTTATTTCTCTTCTTTCTCTCTCTCTCTCTCTCTCTCTCTCTCTGCCTCTATCTATCTATTTATCTGTCTTTCTCACTCTATACACAGTATAAGATTACTGTGAATATGACAATTTTTGCTAGAGGAAACAAAGATAATGCAAAGTTGGACACATGTCTGTGACGTTACAAAGGAGCACGGTTCCTGTCCTTTGTAAGCTAGTGTGCATATATGCCTAACCAGTATTTTCTTCCTGCTGGTAACACAGCCCTGTGTTCAGAGCTCAATGCGGATAAACAGATCTAATAATAATAATCCTTGCATTTGATATAGCGCCTTATGCCATGGTTGAGATGTCTCAAAGCGCTTTACAGAATATACTGTAAAGTGGAGTGACTGTATATTTTGTGGGCGAAACACGGCAGCCAATGGCGCATAGCAGCGTCCCACAAACAGTCGTGGATTGAGTGACCAAATTATTATTTTTATTTATTTTTCTGAAGGGATTATTACCCCCCGGAAAAGTGATCCGCTAATCAGTTAACAACCGGTTTCGCCCTGCCCGGGAATATAACCCAGGTCCTCTCGCTTCTGAGGCGAGTGCGCTAACCACTGAGCTACAGGAGTGTATATACGCTGTTATAATAGATAATTGGCAGGTAAATAATCACTTGTACTGTATTGGTCTAATTCTAGTTCATTTTCTGCTAAAAGCCATGTAAGATTACAACAAATGATAGTTTGAGCCGTTGCTGCTTTCTCCAGAGTAGGCTGGGCAGCGGTGGGGGAGGAAGGCTGACAGGAGGGCAACGGAAGGAGAGACGGCCATGGGTGATGACGAGCCTCAAATGGTGCAGATCAACTAGGATCTAATAGAATGGCAGAACAGGCTCGATGGGCTGAATGGCCTACTCCTGGTTCTGTGATGCTCAAGTCCAAACCATGGTCCCTGAAACCTCTGCCTTTGATAAATTATTGTAATTAGGGAAGGGAGGTTTGTCCATACGGTAAGAGATGCAGGATGTTGAGAGATGAGGTTAGAGTGATGATGTGGGGGAAGGGTATTTGCAGTGGTGCCAGGAACGTTCACACTCTGCTGAGCAGTTTTCAGATCTCAGTTTGCACAGTTTGTGACTTTCTTTCCGATTGCCAAAGTAACATTTGTTACTTGTCTTTACTGCAGATTGATTATCTTGCATAGCCAGAATATGTGCTGAATTCCATAAACTGTAGGAATATTTTGTTGATTCTGATTTCTGAGAAATATTTGGGGTTTAATTCAGTCCACAAGGAGAGATTTTGAAATGAATTGCCTTTAACCCGCGCCCACACACACACAGTTTTACGTTACAGGATTTAAAGTAGTCTAAAATAAACGTGTACAATATATACTGTGTGGGAATTGTCAAATTAAAATGACCTTGCAGCCACTTAGTTGCATCAGCTGAGTTCAGTGTGGGCCTTTCAAATGTATGCTCTCTGAATCACAGTGGAATGCCATTAACATTTGTAATATGAGGAGCATATAAACAATAATAATAATTATCCTTGCATTTGATATAGCGCTTTTCACGTTTTCTAGATGTCCCAAAGCGCTTCACAGAATATACTGTAAAGTTAATTGACTGTATATTTGTGGGCGAAACGCGGCAGACAATTGCGCACAGCAATGTCCCACAAACAGTCATGGATTGAAAATGACCAATTTATTATTGTTTGGTTTTTTGGCGGGATTATTATTAGGCTCTGTGTAGAGTAAGGAAACTTGCCCAAGGTTTCGCCCTCTGCCTGGAATTGAACTCAGGTCTCTCACTTGCAAAGCGAGTGCTCTAACCACTGAGCTACAGGACTCCAGATGTATATTTTCTGGGCAAATTAATAAAAATAATAATACTTACATTTGGTATAGTGACTTTCACGTCAGGAGGAAGTCCCAGCGTGCTTCACAGGATACACTATAAAGTGCAGTGACTGTAATTTGTGGTGTGCAGGCATCCATTACCACTTGCTATCTTTTTTTTAACTTGTTTCCCTTTTGATCTTGTGTGGTGGGTGGGTATTTGTCTCTCTGATTGGGTGGGTATCTGTGTGGTGTGGACATTTTGTATGCGTAGGCGCCAGCTTTGCCTGCTAATCCTTCAAAACCAAAGATTTTAAATAAACTTGTATTTCTACGCTCTATAATTCCATCTAGCCTAATGATGCCTGTCATAATCTTCAGTTTACCACCTCCTCATAGCTTACCCATTCCTCACAGCCGCCAACCTCATCAGGGCTGATCTTTATATATATATATTTATACATAAATAAAGCTCAAACCTCCACTTCTCTGCAGTTTGTTTTCTTTTGGGGGAGGGAGGCAGCGAGGGTTGTGTTGCTGATGGAGTCTGTTTTGGCTGAGATCCAGCAATTGCCCTCAGCATCTGTCCACAAGGAGAAAATAAATGCTGAGCAGGATATAAAAAGCGTAACTTTGTCCTGTTTTATAAGCGAGTCTGTAACTGAGCAGCAAAAGGATAAACGTTGCACCCGCCCACCTTGGAAACAATAGCAAAGTCATCCTCAGAAATGAAACCATCCTGTCAGCAACAACCTCCCGCCCACAACCACCTTGGAAATCATCCAAGACTAACACAGAATGAACCAATTTACTGCTAGAAGTCATTGAGCCTAAATATAAATATAACAAGTTATGCAGTGCCTAAATTGACCCTTACACTGCCAGTTGCTAATGATGTGGAATATGAATAATTTTTAATGGATTTGAAGTGTCCTGGTGAATTGAAGGTTAATTACAGTGGTTTTAGAGGTGCATCAACGGTGACCACAGTGGTGGTGGTGTCAGTAAGACAGAAATATGATGTCCGTGTAACTGGATCTGGTCCTCTGTCTTGAGAGGTGTATTAGATGTGTGTAACTCTTTGTCCCGGCTCATTAATCAATTTGCTTTAGGGATCAGATCACAGGACATAGGTGACAATAATTCTGGGGCTTTGTTTAATAAGTGTAAGCTGTGATCAAATATCCAAATAGCCAGTAATTTCACTGCTTGTATTAGGCATGAAATATAAGATCACAAAACCATATACAAAGAGGCTGCTTGTGTTATTTCCTCTTCTAAAGGAAGTGTAGCTCTTTCCATACCTTGCCTGAAGTTAGATTGGAAGTTGGATCTCAGGATGAGAAATATTATTTGTTCAATTTGTCAACTTAAGTTTTGAAAGACAACACTTCTCAGACTGATCGTGAAGGCAGGGTTTAGGGAAAATACTTTCTTATCTCAAAATGCCTCTTTGATCATGGACCCAGGGATATAGAATTTAAAACTTGTATTGTGTTCAGGTTTCAATCCTTTGATTTACAATATCTTATCTTCCCTCAATATGGGATAATGCAAATAAGCTTCTTTTCCTGGGATATGTACTCACTTGTTGGAAACCTTCCGTTAGATCACTTTAGATTTACTTCATTTAAACAATGTTTATGAGCTGGATGCCAGTGACAAATGGGTCTCGCCTTTGTGGTGCAGATAACTGAATCAGATTCCACTGACTTCACACACTGGAAAATTTCACTAACCTTTTCACCTCCAAGGACTTTTCATTGATGCTTGATGTAATGTCAAGGTGAGAGTGTTACCGACAGCCTGGCTCAAGCCCTAAGTTGGGACCTGCACTCCAATGCAGTGCTGGGATGTGTTGCATTGTCGGTGGTGTCGATCTTCTGTTAAGTTGTCGTTAAACCGACGTCCCATCTGCCTGTTCAGCTGAACATTAAAGATCCCATGGCACTATTCGAAAAGAGAAGGGAGTTTCCTCTGGTGTCCTGGCCAACAATCACCAAATAAAATTAGTCATTCATTTCCCTCACCTCGTTCAAGTCCGTCTCGAGACCTATCTCTTTGGTCGTGCTTTTGGTCATCTTTCCCCTTCCCACCCACTCAACTCCCACCTCTGGGGCTAAGCCAGGCCTGTTAAGCACCTTAGGACGTCCCCTTGGTATGAAATGTGCTGTATAAATGTAAATTTGTATTGCAACTTGAAATATTTATCAGGCAGCCAGGACTGCAGTTTATCGTCTCATCGAAAGGATGGTACCTCCGAAAACGCAACACTCCCCCAGCACATCACTGGAGTTTTAGCCTAGACTGAGTGAGTTCAAAGTCCCAACATGGTGCTTGAATCCACAGCCTTCTGACTCAGAGACAAGAGTGATACCAGCTGAGCCAGGAAATTTGGGGGAAAACTAAATAATTACAGCCCATTTTAAATGCAATGTGTAAAATAGTTAGCATTTTTCTGTAGCAGTTTAAAATATATTCTGTGTCTCATTTTCCACAGACAAAGGGGCTGAGAGCTCTCTTCCACTTGAGACAATGTGGAGTGACGTCCTACAGCACGCTGGTGCCATCTGATGGTAGGTTTGTTACATTTTGATCAACGTTTAATGACCCTGTGTATGGGGGAACCCATCACTTAAAAGGAAAGAAGATGACAGTAGAAGCCATACTAAAGGTTTGCCTGCACTTCTGTAAATGGCATCCAGTTTTGTTTTGGCAGCCGAACAAATTGAAAAGCTGTATTAACACAAATCAGCATGCTTCACAACGGCCAGAAAGTCAGCTTGGGTTTGCAGAGTGGACCTGTTCATTGAGTCAATCACTATAAATACCATGAGTTGCAATACAATGTCAGAGCAATTTATGGGGAATTCACTGTCGCTCTAACCTGCACAAACTCCACTCAGATCCAATCTGTCTCCAGAATGAAGTTCTTCCTCGACTGACAGGAATTCTAATGAGATTGTTTTCGTTTAGAAGGAATCCATTTACATTTCTTGTTGTTTTATCGTCTTCATCTGGAACAACTGAGGGGTGACATTTTAGACGCTGTACCTTTTTAACATGGTCAGAGTTACGTCCCAAGTGTCCCTGAAGTCCAAATACTGAGAAGGAGCTTGTAGCCGCAGTTGAAGAGACTGTAATCATGATCAGGGTGCCCAGTTGAGGCAGTTTACTCTCTTGGTCAGTTTCAGGTGCTAGGTGAAGAATGGCTGTTTCTGTGGACCTCTGACAAAAATCCAGCGATGCACAGTCTTGCCTTTTCCGTGCTGTCTGAAGCTATTGCTTCACTTGCAGCGTGTTGATCCCCTGCATTTTTGTCAGAAGATGGCCCGTTTAGAATGCCATCGTTGAAAGCGGCCGATTTTGGAAGCATGCGACAACATTTTAAATAGGAAAATAACACTGCACTCAACCTCAATTTAGTCGAATAACGTGGAAATGTTTCCACCACAAAAAAGGCCTCCTGAATTGATATTTTTACAAAATTGTAAAATTCTACTTACTTCCAAATAATTTTGTTGTTAGAGAATTGCACAACATTTCTAGCCTCTAGTTCTTCATTTTTATGCTGCTGTGCTTAAGGGACTGAGAAACACAGACACGCACCTAAATAATGCCGATAGATGAAATGGGTGCTGACTCTAAAACCAGCCTCCAATTGTCAATAGAATGGGCAATGGACAGGGTTATGATGCATTGGAACAATCTGTTCCCTCAGTTTCTCTCAGTTTGTAATGGCTTCGCAGCAGATTCATGTCTGAACATTGCTTGTTTTTCAGGGGTCAAAGTTCAGTACAGGTATGGCCTTCCAGTCATTTCAGTCGTACTACCATCCAGAAAAGAGCGTTGCCAGTTCATTGTGAAGCCAATGATCATGAATGTTGGAGACTTTCTTAAAGATTTAAAGGATGAAGATCGAGGCATCAATAACGTTGCAATCTTCTCAACAGGTAATTGTTACTGAAGCGTTTGCATAGGAATTTTAGTTTAGATTGGGTGAGCATTTACCCAATTCTCGGAAATTTCATTTAAATCAAATACAAATAAACACAATTAAAATATAGTGTTGATTTCAGTCAACAGCTGCAATACATTTAAAGCTACTCACCTTGCAATGGGATCAAATTTCTAGCGTGCCTTGGTAAGAAATCTGGAAGCGTATTGCGCCAACCTGTGTTAACTTTGCTCCAACCCAATCTATTTTTGGCTTGGTGTTTTCAGATGTATCAAAAAGCCCCTACTCAAATTCCCTAATAAAGAATCCTATTGGTAATCACTATACATTAGATCCCATTGTACATTGATCCTCTTGGTTCAGTGTGAATACTGAGAGGTCATACTCAAACCGTGGGGAAATTCAGCTTGATTTAGGTAACGCTGTTTTTAACAGCATTTAATTCTCTCTTGTTTATGGCTAAGGTGTATATCTGCTCGCAATGATGCATTTTGAACCACATCCACATCACTGTCTCAAAGCACAACTCCCAACTTGTGTTTGTGAAGGACTTTAATTTGAATTGGACGATTTGCACTTGTCTCTTTGACTGGTCAACGGAGGCAGGAAGATGCACGAGATATACTGACTGCACAGCCGCTGCTATTTCAAAAATCACAGCGTCTTTCTCCCAGTTATCCTGTTAAGATTATGTTTTCATCCAAATTTACCCCCAAATTCAAATGAATTGGCTACTCATCTTATTGTTTGAGAGGTTGTTGGTGCAGATTGGTCTATATATAGGGCTGGTGGAAATCTGTAAACATTGGTTAACATGGATTTGGGGATATTTGTCTATTTTTATTATGTTTCACAATCTGACAAAAATTCATCTTCATTGATTAAAAATCGATTAGGAATTTTTGGACTAAAAAAAGTCTGACTTTCAGGTCATGAAATCGACACGGATTTCACTTCCTGTGCATTGTCCAAGTGGCCTTTGTGCCCGAAGAGACACTGACATCACTTCCCGCGGGCGTGCTATGTGCAGAAGTACTGTAGCAAGTCACAGCAGTGTTTGCAGAGCACACAAATCAGTGCTCCTGCCTGGTGTGACCTCCAAAAGATAGAATTCGGAGAAAAAAAATCCCTTCGAAAAAAAATTGTCGATCACGCAACGGGGAAAAATGCAAATTGATTTCCTCCGACGCTCCCATTCCTTCATCTAATTTCTAATCAATTTTCATTTTGTAAAGTGCTTCGAGACATTTATGCAGTGTGACTGGCACTATATGGTTATTATTGGCTGCCATGTATCCCGACGGCTGCCAGTGGGTAACTGAGCAGTGATCGAGCTTTGCTGCTGTGCTCAGCACACAAGATTTTTAACAATTGCTGACTTGAGGCAGTTTCAATAACTTTCTCGGTCATGGTAATCAAATCCCTGAGGATTGGGGGAAGTACAGGGAATCGGCCAGGGTTCTTGCTCCCGACTGCTAGCCCAAGACTCCGGCTGGAAGGTGAAGGTTCGTAGATGTGTACGCTGACCACATTTGTGTTGTTGTTTCTTGCATAGCGTGCTCTGTTCCTAATGCTCCAGATTCTATCACCTGCCTGCGCTGCTCTCCTTAGCACCTGACAGTCAGTCTAACAATGACGAGCTGTCCAGGCTCACGTGTGTTATGGCCGTTGTTTTGGCCAAGGTATTGTAGTGTTCCATCTCAGCCTGAAATAGGGAAAAGAGGCTACAAGCCTTGCAGCGGGTGTGAGGTGAAAGCTGTCCACTGGCTGAAGGAAGCAATTGAAGACAGTTGGGATAGAAGGTGGGCAGGTGATCAAGAAAAGGAAAACAAGCTGATTTTTCCATTGTACCTATCTTTCTGCAGCTGGCATCAGAGTTGCAGCCACTACACCTATGACGGCCTTGCTATCTAAGAACTTTGAGCTGGTTGTTAATGAGACAAAATACCAGGTGCAGCCTCCCCAACCAGGTAAGTGGGATCACTCCGATTAGTTTTAGGTGAAAGGAAAATAATAAAATGTGTTTTCCATCCATCGGGCCAAATTGGTGAGTTTTGTGAAGTGCCTGAAGTACTTTCTGCACTTTATGTGTGAGGTGTCAGCCTGGCTCAGTTAGTAGCGCTCTTGTCTCTAAGGTCAGAAGGTCGTGGGACTTGGAACCCATATAGTCTATGTTGATACTCCAATGCAGTCCTGGGGGTGTGCTTTAATGTTGGATGTGCTATGCTTCAGATGTGATGTGAAACCGAGGTCCTGTCTGCCTGTTCAGGTGGACGTTGAAGATCCCATGGCAATATATGAAAAGAGAAAGGAGTTTCTCCCCATATCCTGGCCAACGATTCCCCCAAATAAAATTGGTCATTCATTTCACGTCTGTTTGTGGGACATTATGCAAATTAGCAGGCATGATCAGCCACAAAATACAACAGTCCCACTTCTTTGCAGTATATCCTGTGAAGCACTTTGAGGCATCCCTACGACTTGATCAAGTGCTGTATCAAATGCAAGAATTATTATTATTATAGTACAAAGCTGCACCTTGCTCTTTGTAAACTACCTGCACTGATGAAACTTTTAACCTATGTATATCGGAGGAAGAAGGCCTTTCAGCCCATTGATCTCATCTTTCCAGAATACCCACCTAGTGACCGCCCATCACAGCAACAAGCTGCTTTTTAAATGAGTCCAGTGTCCTGGCCTTACCAATCCCTTCCTGGCACCCTGCTTCAGTTGTTAATTTCCATCTTCTCAGTTCCCCCTGTTTTCTTTGAAGAATGAAGTGCTAGACCCTTTCAGCTGGGTATTTTAAATCGCTGGCAGTGCATTTACTGAAATAAAGACTGTAAATCATGAGAGAATGTAATAATGCATAATGCAAAGAGTACCTGTTAACTAACTCCCAGAGTGGCGGACAGGATTTCTACAAATTCTCCGGCTGATTCATTCATTGCTTGTGATAACTATGTGTTGGCTGTAATCTGGCCTCGGAATCATATTTCAGGAACTCTGTACATTTGTAAATATTTCAAGAGCTTTGTAAAACTGTTTTGCCTGCAGAATTAACAGGTTATTTGACAGCAAAAGGGTCAATCACACCAAAAGGGAACTGTTTCATAAACAAACTAGGGTTCCCAAGCTATTCTGGACTGGACTGGACTGACTGTGGCTCAGGATTGCACACCATCAGTGAATAATGCTGGCTTTATGATACTTTTTGAACAAGCTATCAGAAGTGCTGACTTTGCAGTCTTTCTCTGATGTTTCTGCATGTCCAGCACTTTTTATTTTTATTTCAGATTTACAGCGTGCAGAAAATCTATATATGTTTTGGTCAGCTGGGGGGTTTGACCCATGCGGAAATGCTTCACTGTACTTCTCCAGGGTATCCCATGCATCCCACCTATACGTGAAAATTCCCATGTGGAATGGAATGCACACTGTTTCCTCGGAGTGATGCGTCCTGACTCCCCAATTCTGAAGCGTATTAGGCGCAGGTTGGCAAGAGCCAAGGCTTGGGGACCCAGACTTTGCATTGGGGTACTGCTGGTGTTTAACCTGCTAAAACCACAAAGCATGCCAATGAGAGAGCTATCTGGCAAACTTCTCATTGCTTGTCCAGTCAGGAACGTCCTACCTGTTAGAGCCTTGGCTTGCAATATATCCATAATCTATATAATTGTATTTATACTTGCTTATGGTAAGCAAGTATAGATTCAGTTATATAGATCTTTGTATGGTGTACTCAAAAGTTTTCAGCAGTGGAAGAATTTGAAATAAAAAAAACCTGGCTGGATGTTATACTTTAATGAGATGGTTTGCACTTAAAATTACTTCTGTACTTGGTAATGATGAAAGAAGCATCTCTATTTGGCCTATTTAATAATATCACTCAACATTGCTGTGCATATTGATGCTTTCGGTTTGAAATGAATAATTAAATATACAGCCTGCTTCACAAATCCACATGGTAATATATTTAAGAGGCCTGGGATAGAATCTATCTTCACTCTTGTGAAGTGCCCTTCGGCTCAATATCCATTATTATGATTTTTGCAGAAGCAGGATCCCTTGTCTAATCCAGTTAGTCTCCTACCTAAAAGGCATAACTTGAACAGCAATTTACACTTATATGCCACCTTTTATGTTGGGAGAATGTTTTAAAGCGTGGAAGCTGGAACGTCTTAAAGCGTTCACAGAACTGACAACGACACGCAGGCATTTTCATATACACTAGTTAGCACTTGACAGCTGACGTTTCAATTTCTAGCTTCAGGCCAGCAAGTCTCCAATTATGTCTACAGGCATCCCATGAGGCTAGCAAATCCAGATTTGGAAGAAGCACGATACACCACCGGTCCCTTCATACCCTGAGTAACTTTCTCTCCCGCTCCAGGCTCCGCGAGCCTATCGCCCCCATCCTCTGGGCTCCCCAACTCACAGAGGATCGAGTTCAATATCCTCATCCTCACTTTCAAAGCCCTCCACGGTTTGTCCCGCACACCGTGACCTTCTTAAACACTACCAAACCACCCTTCTCTCCACTGAGCAGGCACTGGACCCCCATCTGCCGCCCACCCCACTATCAGCAGTCAGACCTTCAGCTTTTCTGCTCCCACCCTCTGGAACTCCATCCCGGAATCCTTTCACTTCTCCCCATTCTTGCCTCCTTCAAGGCCCATCTCAAGGCCTTCCTCTTTGACCGTGCCTTCGGTCATCTTCCCACCTTCATCCCTTCTTAATCCAACCTCGAGCTTGGGGGCAAACCCTCAACTGTCCAGCGATGTGAAAGGCGCAGATAAATGCAATTTTTTGTTATTGTTAATTGTACTTCTCGTCCACTTCTGGTACAGCTGAACATGGAAAGTCCCCTGAAATTTTACTCCAGGTAAAATGTGCCTTGCAGGTTCGTTTAGCTAATTGTAATTACAACCTGGATTCCATATTAATTCTGTCGAGCGTGCTCTTCTTTGTGATGTGCAGAGCATGTGGTCCATGAACACGCTTCGCACATGGACGATGTGAAGAGCCTGGTCCATAGGCTTCATGTCGCCCTGCATCTGGAGGATCACCAACTGGAAAGAGAGGGGGCGCTGCAAGAGAGACTGGAAAATCTCAGGGGAGAGCTGCAGCAGATAGAGCAGGTCTGTGCAAAAGAATCAGCTGTGTTCCTGCAATTTCACCATATCTTTGTTTAACTAGTGCGTGTTCCACCTCTATTACATTGCACTTTTCTTTGATCGGGTGTGTCTAATTAGTTTGTTAATGATAAAAAATTCCTTCCTCCCCCAAAACGTCTATTCCAGCCTGTGTGTTCCACTTGCAGTCAATCTGAGGTGGATCCCTTGTCTTGAACCTGCATTATTTTTCACCGTTTCTTTCATAAGTCAGTGGATGTCCTGAGAAGGATAATGGCATAGAAACAGCTCAGCCCGCTGCCCTTATCTTATTCCTCCATCTGCACGGAAGTAAACACAGATGGAAAGGTCAATGAAGCTGCCAGTTATTGGTAACACAGCACTCCAAGGCAAAGCTATTTAGATGACCAGACTGTCACAGCCATAAGCTTATTTATTATGGGTCACAGCTTGATTTTCACTGAAAACCTGTAGTGAGTGAATGATGGGAGGTGGAGGGAGGGGTGTTTGTGAGTGTGAATGTTTGTTTCAGGTAAATTAAATAAAATCAATGCTTCTTACGATACTCGAGAGTAAAAAGAAACTCCACCAAGTGGTTTCTACCCTTTGTTTTAAAACAAAATACACGTTACACAACTGATAAAGACGGGACCATTAGATTTGCACTTTGGCAACCGAGTGTGACTTTAACCATGTCCGAGTCTGAAGAGCTTTAGTATTAATTGGTGTTATGAGATTGTTCTTGAAGGGAAAATAAATACCAGCCCAAAGTATCCATTTTTTTTAGAAATCTCTGGCATTGCTCTCATACTATAAATTTATTTTTTTCCATTTGGTCAGAATGAATGTTTTAAGTTCAAGCTATTTTCTTTAACTTATGTTTTCTTTACAACAATTTGCATGTGTTCATTTTAGTTTGGGATATAAATGGTTTATGGGTTAATATTTAATTATGTATTTCTATCTCTTGCTCAACAATTTTTTTCCTTCCCCACTGACTGATAAATCTATGGAACAGTCTCCCTAGGGAGACGGTGGAAGCAGAAAGTGTTGATTCTTTCAAATGAAAATTAGATAGCTTTTTGGGGCGATTTGGGGATCAATATATGGGATACAGTGTTTGGAATACAGTGAGTAGTTCAGGACATGACACATGCTTGCAACTGCCAGGATGGTGGAAGGCGAACTGGATCGACCTTCGTCTTTTTTCATCTAGCATTTCCTATGTTCCTTCCTTCCAAAAGGCATCTGACGCATTTTGTGTTGGTGTGTGTGTTTGTGTGTGCGTGTGTTTGTATGTGCGTGCGTTTGTGTGTGTTTGTTTGTGTATGTGTTTGTGTGTGTGTGCACATGCCTGGATTCAAATAACAAATTATATGTTGCCTGCAATACTGTAGGTGTAGATTTACATACCAAATGTAATGATTATTACATTGTTGTTTTCCTGTCTCCCCAGGTGAAGTCTCAGTTATTTCACAAATCTGAAGCTAAATCTGGAAGATTACTGTGGGGTGGTCTGGCGTTGATGTCCACTCAAGCAGGAGCAATGGCTTGGTTGACTTGGTGGGTGTATTCATGGGATATAATGGAGCCGGTTACTTACTTTATCACCATAGGAAGTTCCATGGCTTTCTATGCTTACTTCCTACTCACACGCCAGGTAACTATCAGATTACATGTTGTCTGCTTTATGGTCAATGTGCATTAAATATGCATTTAATATGGATTAAAGTCTAAATTTGGACAGTAAGAAGTACTTTTTTATTTACTAAAGAATAACCTGAGTGAGTATTTCGATTTTGCTCGGAGGAATTCACCCTTTCTTTGGTTTGCAGCGCTTTTTATTGCATATTTCATGAATTGCTAGCATACTTTACTGTAGAGAGAGAATGGAAATGATCCAGAGAGAGTCACTGCAAGAACTCTTATCCTAGCTTCCAAACACAATACCTGCAATTTACGCTTAACTCACCTTGGATTAAAAATTGGCCAAAGAGAAGGAAACAGAGGGTCTTTGTTGGGTGAACTAAGTCCCCTACTAAACACTGTCGCTAAAGTTCATAATAAATCCTTGTGATGTGAAAGGGGCTGTAATAATGCAAGAATTATTATTAGGTCAAAACTGGGGGGTTGTTTAAGTGGGGTCCTTCAGCAGTCAATACTCATACTCCTGACATAAATTAATTACCTGGATTCGCAGAATTAGTGCAAGATAGGTAAATTTACAATCCACGACTGTTTGTGGGACACTGCTGTGCGCAATTGGCTGCCGTGTTTCACATATAATATGCACAATAAATTCACTTTAGCATATTCTGTGAAATGCTTTGAGACATCTCGAAGACTTGATAAGGCGCAATATCAAGTGCAAGGATTATTATTATGATTATTATATAGGAAGTAAGAAAAGGAAATGCATGTACTCCATCAATGCCATACACGTTGCCAAGAGGGAATCTCTATGAAAGATCTAGGAGTGTTAATTGATTCATTGCTCACCGTGTCAAAACAGTGTGAGGCAGCAAAAAACAAGGCAAAGGGGATGATGGGCAAGATTGCCAAATCATTTGAGTTCAGATCCCTAGAATCATACTCAGGATGTATAGTGCTCTGGTCAGACCACACTTAGGGCTGCCCAGGCCTTAGAGGCAGTACAGAGAAGAGCAATCTCTATTCATTGTACTGCTTGGTAATTTGTATACAAATTTGGGTGTACCCTGTGCATTCATAGCTATGCATGAGCTGCTGACAGTGATTAGTGTTTGCTCTTATGCGCTTCTCATACACGTTGTGTGAATGGTCAAACATTCATCCATGTGAACATCTGGGAGATGGGATTCACTTCTCACAGTCCCGCCTCGCTCACCCCGCTATTGGCGGGCGGACCATCTGCCACTCTGCCCCCACCCTCTGGAACTCCATCTCCCTCCGTCTCGCCCCCTCCCTCACCACATTCAAGACCCATCTCAAGACCCTCCTCTTCAGTCTCCCTTTCGATCTCCCTGCTTCCCCCTCCCCGCTCTCCACCCTCCCCAACCCCAACCCCCAGCTCGGATCCGTAAGCCTGACTGTCCAGCGCCTTGGGACGTCCTCCCGACGTGAAAGGCGCAATACAGATGTAATTTTGTTGTTGTTGTTGTTGAAGGTGCCAGTTAGCAGTCGAATGTGTGGACTTTCATTCAATTTCCCTTACACGTGTGTCTCCTTCTTTCCCTCCTTTTAGGACAGCTGTTATCCTGAAATGACAGACAGACAGTTCTTACATTACTTTTATCGAGGAGCCAAACGGTGCAAGTTTAATGTGGAGGAGTACAACAAAATCAGGGAGGAGTTGGCTGAGGTAGAGGCTGATGTTTCTGTGACCTGCTAACTCCATGTCTGCCTGTCCGCTAGCAAACCTCAGCAGGCTCCGGTCTGCTCCATGTTCCCCGCCCAGCCCGGCCCACCATCGCCAACCGGCCTTCAGCCTCTCTGCCCCCATCCCTTGGAACTCAATCTCACTGTCTCTTCGCCTCACCCCTTCCCGTCTCAAACTCTTCCTCTTTGACCGTGCGTTTGGTTACTCTCCTATCCCTTCCCTCGCTGCCCTCCATCCCTCCTAATTCCAACCACCAGCTCAGGTCCGAATCCCTGACTGTCTTGCACCTTGAGGAGGCCTACCGACATGCAAGGCGCTATACAAATGTAATTTGTTGTTCTTGTTACCTGTTGAGTTGAAACAACAAAGCTACCCACTGAACGAACGGCTTTGATTTTGCTCTGCAGGTGGAGAGAGATCTCCGACGATTGCGAGATCCTTTGCAGCTGCAGCTTCCCCTGCAGCAGCTCAACAGCAAGAACTGACGGCAGCGAATTCTCCTCGAAGGCACCACGTTTATTCCCGTGTCGGTCATTGTTGACCAGCGCAAGGTTTCGGTTCGATCCTGGGGTGCCATTTATTGCCTTTCAAATCCACGCCCAATGTTGCTTTATGATAATAACATCCACAGGTCTGGCATTCTGCACATAACTGGGTTCAAATTAAAAAAAAACTCCTGCAGATTTCCAGCACTTCTGGTTTTGTTTCAGATTTCCAGAGTTTGCACTTTTTTTCTTTCTCCAAGTTACTTTCTCACTCTGCTACAAATGCATCCTAATTAAATGCTGCACAACAGGCTCCCCTAGTGTCTGGTGGGTAAAGGCATCACTACGTGCATTAGCCATACAGGCCAAAAGGTCACAGATTTGTTTACCAGTGTGGGCTCAGTTAGCTGATCTCATCTGGATTAACACTTGGAAGTGCAAGATCAATTGACTGTTGCACCTGTGGGCCAGGAAGGCAAAAAACAAGTGAACATTTCTGCTCTCGTTTTTCCATCCAGTGATGTCTCCCTCTGTCCTCCTATCTTGATCAGTCCATGTGAATGGACATTGTGTGAGAATAGTTCAGGCAGAGCTGATGTGCTCCCCTGTTGAACAGCACTGCGACACTTGCTGTGCACGTTTCCAACTGAAGAACGGCCACTTTATAATTTTTGCATCTGCTACAATAATCCTTGCATTTGATATAGCTCCTTAGCAGCTCATCGCATCTCAAAGCAATTCACAGGATTTTATTGTGAATTGTAGTGACTGTGTGTTTTGTAGGGAAACACGACAGCCATTGGACAAAGCGATATCCCACAAATGTCCGTGAAGGAATGACCAATTTTGCCTGGGGGATTGTTCGGAAGGACACCCCTTTGATACTGTACGGAAAAGTGACTGGTGTCCTTACAACTACCAGCATCTTCATGAGGGGGAGAGAGAAGAGAAAAGAAAATTGTCCAAAACACAAACACATGCATGCCATTGGATTCCCACTTATCCAGACTGGAATATCTAGGCCTCATAACGTCCAGGATTAAACAAAATGGGAAAAATACTATGAGGTTCAGCTCATTCTTTTTCAACCTCCCGATTTCAATCTGCAACCCTTCAGAGTATTCAGAATGCATTTCCCTCACCCACCCCGATGTTTAATTTACAGCTGATGTTTGTGTCTGTACATATCTTGTCTATCACACGTCAACTCCCAGCTTGATTGGTGCTGATTACTTTGGCTGCTCCGAGGCAGTTTATTGAAGCCTTGTTTTTCCTGTGCAGCCAGCAAGTTAAATGCTCTTAATTTAATCTGGTGTTGGGGACTGTGGGGCTTCAGGCGGCTGAATTCTTTAGCGTGTCACATGTCCATTGTACTGATGGTCTCCTCGCTACAGTCGTAGCCCGGGGTTAGGACAAGATGAGGTGCGTTACTCATAATGTCACACATGAGGTTGAATGTTTTCTTTCTGACTAACAAGAATTAAATATTAAAAACAAAAAAAATCTTGCTGCCAGTTGGCAGACCGAAACAGTGGCAGATTTTACATTTCTTTAAAAATATATATATTTTACCTGTGTCCCTCCGATTATCTGATAGGTAAAGGCACCAGCACCCATTGAACATCACAGGCATCCACACCAGACCGAAAGGTCACATGAATTTTGGACAATCCTCCGTGTTTTGATGCTCACACTCATCTTCAAATCTCTTCACACCCTGGCACCTCCCTACCTCACCACACCACTGCCTCTGGTCTCCTGCTTGCCCCTCACACTTTCCGTTCCACCTTCGGTGGATGCGCTTTTAGCCACTACGCCCTGAAACTGCAACACTTGCCATCTGTCTCTCGCCTTGCCCCTCCTTCCCCATCTTCAGGGTGTGCTTGAAGATGTCTCTTTGACACTGCCTACGGACTTCTCTCCCCCAGCTCGGCATCATGCTATGCCACTGACAAGCGCACTGGGACACTACCCTCCATGTGGGACACTATGTAAATGCAAGTTGTTGCTTTTGGCAAACTAAACATTTGCTGCTGAATTGGGCAGCATTTCTGAGTCTTGTAAGTGACCAATGGGTCATTATCCTTGGAGAAAGGGCAAAACCTGCCTGCAGACCCACTCATCAAAAACATTACTAGAAAGGTTGGACTTAACTAACAAAACTCCAAAAGTTAGCACTCGCTGCCCATCAACAACATGGAAATAACCTGCCAAAATTCACATGGACATTGGCCACTTGAGCTGTGAAAGTGCCACAGCATAAGTCAACAACCAAGGACAAGAGGAGGGGAAAGATAGATCAGTTCTCGTTTGCCTCACCAAGTGAGAAGGCGAGGTTGGAGCTGATAGATTTCAGGGCCCGGCTACAGTTTGCTTCAGTTCAAAATGTACTTTTGTTAAAAAATAAATATTGGCTGAGTTGAGCTGACAGCGCCAATTAGATGAGTGTCTTATTGCTGCAGATCGCTTCATATTTACAGCCCACTAGGCAGCGCAGCTTAGCTACACTTTAATTGGGTTCTTTCTGCGTGGTGGTGTAGATTGGAGGAAATGACAGCTGCATTGAGCAACGTGTGAATGTGTTTTCAGCAACACCTGAACAATCAGGTGGTGTCAGGAAACCTCAGTAAGGTATGTTGTGAAGAAAAGGTGTCTTATTTTCTGTTTGAGTACAAGTGTTAAACCTGCACAAGTCAGAAGGGAGTGATCTGAGTTGGAGCTATCCTCAGCCCAGTTCAAGTGAATGAACAAACCAATTTTATCTGGAGGATTGTTCATAGCATCAAGCTGGGGGGTTTTTAAAATGTGTCCTGGCCACAACCACCCCTTCCTGGAAACCTGTTCCAGTTAAATTACCCTCTGGGTAAATACTTCCCAGTATCTTTTTTGAAATTGCCCTTTGCAACTCTTAAAACCTGTGTCCTCTTGTCCTGCTGTCTCAGTTGATTCGAACGTACTACAACGGAGTACCTTATCAATCCCATTTAAAATCTTGTATGCTTCCATAAAGTGTCCTCTGACATGTGCCTTTTCAAAACTGAAGATTCCTAGCTTGCCTAATTGCTGCTCAAAGCTCATTCCTCTAATACTAGGGGATTATTTGAGTTGCTCTATGCTTCACTGTAATTTTGTTAAAAAATAAATATTGGCTCAGTTGGGCCGACAGCGCCCAGTAAGACTGGGGTAGTTCCCTTGTGTCCCAGCAACTACCTAAGTGCCTTGTTGCGTTTAACTTAAGTACTATAAACAGTCTTTAATAAAAACACAAACCATGTTTATTCAATGGTTTTTATTCAGTATTTTGAGACAAGACAAATTGAACAAATGCTAAGAAAGGGAGTATAGTACTTCTAATATGTCCGAACCACAGAGATGACAAACACACACTACATATCAAAATCATGATCCAACCTTTTATACAATTTGCAATTCAAATAACACATGATTAGACTAAAGCAAAGGGGATTTTTTTCCCTGAAGATTTTCTGGTGTGAAACTCACGGACGTGCTTAAACATAAGGCACTCGACTTGCTACATTTTTGCCCCGTTTGTTCCTAAAGATGGGTAGGAGAAAGATCAGCAGGTATTCCTGCTCCTAATCACTAGCCAATGATCTTTTCTTGAAAGTGTATTGGGAGGCTAATCGTTACATCTTAAACTTTTAAGATCAATACGTAATATTGAAAACAAAGATTGTCCACAGATCTCAAAAACTGGAAAAATGGCTTCCTAATTAAGACTGAATTCCAGACGGTTTTCCAAATCTTGCATGATCTTAAATGGTCTTAAGTATACGAATATGAAAGATTTTGGTCATAGGTGAGGATAGGGTCAAGTTTGTTTGTCCTTTCCTGGTCAAATGGAAACTCACAGTATAGAATGACTATTTGCATGAGGTATCTGAAAAGCTGCCATAACCCATGATACCCCAGAGAAAATCAACACATACAGGGCATGAGAAGTAAACAGTCCTAGATTTAGACATTCCAGATGTAAAAGTTCCCTTTTTAAAAAAAGAAATGTTTAAAAATCTTTAATCTCACACTGAAAAGAAAATGAACATTCATTTGTTTCATTCACACATCCAATTTTGTCTCAGGTCTGTGAGCACTAGGATTATTTTACAAAAAGCTTACAAAAAAGTTTATTTGTCAAACAAAAAGTTCCTTCACCCAATCATATTAAAAAAATCAATAATGTGAAACTCCAGGGGACTTAGCATCTGAGAGGCTGTAAACTAAGCAGGCAGCCCTGCAAGCACCCTGAAACCTGATTAAAATGAGTCACCATAGCATAGCATTATAGTCATCAGTTTAGTTTTAATTCAACCTAATTCAGCTGGAGCCTGAACTACCTTCTCACATAAGCTGGGTAAACTCGAGAGTTCTTCTTGCATGTCCTTATTAGACCTCAATTTGTTTCTTGCAAATCTCGTAAGATTGTGGGCAAAAATATATTTTTGGTGGAAGCCTTTATTTTCCGTCCTCTGCTCATCTTCAGCGCAATTATACTTTAACCGGTCCCTTCTGAAAGAAGAAATGCTGCCATGGTGCTCAAAAGGTTACATTCCTATTCATACTGTACAGTAAAATTCACATAAGTCGTATCAGTTGGGAGCACAATATTTGATATGACTGATGCGAAGTATGAGTTACAGGCAAACTGTAAGTCGGATTTTATACGACTAACACATCACAGAAAACAAGTACCGCGTTTGTTTCAACGGAGGGCACTGTGGTGTACTGCACATGCAGTACTTCATCACCGCAGCTGGTAAGTGCACATGCGGTGATGGGTCAAGACTTTGTTTCCCGCGCGTGTTTCAAGCGAAACACTGCACAGGCATATTTCCATGCAGCCAGTAAGTGAGATAGCAATGTTACTGGTTTGGAGATGATTTGCATAGGATTTAGGATTATAAAAACCAAGAAACCATTATGATTTAGACGTTTATCCAATTTATAAAATACGACTAGTGCAAAAAATCTAAGTCATTTTTTGTAGGAAACTGAGTAGGACTTGGGTGTATGACTTAGGAGATTTATAAAGATAAGACTTATGCAAGTTTTACTGTATCTCTAGTTCTAATCCTTTTTCTTTCCTAATGGAGTCCTGCCAAGACACTAAAACAGACTGTTGTGCAGAACACAACCCAACCCTGACTGGGTGTAGGTGTCTATGAAGACTTTGGTCTGAAATAGAGTTTCTTGGTCAACATAGAGGCGAAACAGGGGACTTGTTTCTTCCCGAGTGCATTGGCATCCAAGCAGTTTTCTACACTGCGCTGCGAAACCTTCCTGTTCACCAGGGTCAGAATCTCTGTGAATTCTAGTTTTGAACCGTATTCTTTAAGCAAGTTACACAGATCCTGAATGTACCAGGAGCCGTTCACAGTTTCCCGATGAGAGTAGAAACCTGTGGGCAGAAAACCAATAAGAAGCCTTCAATATGTGAGAGGTCGAATAAAATGTAACTCATAGCTCCCCCTTGTGGTCACTACCTTCTCCACGTACCTGAGGTTAGGAGGTGATACATATTACACATGAAATGTATACTGAGCTGGGGATGTTGAAGTTTGTAACCTACGTGTACAAGATCAACACAATCAAAGCTTTTGCATCCATCATAACCAAGCAACAGACACGTTTGTTTTACACCTACCAAATTCACTTTATTTATAAACTAAATATTAATAATTTGGTCACTCAATCCACAACTATTTGTGGGACACTGCTGTGCACAATTGGCTGTCACGTTTCACCCACAAAATACAGTCAATCCATTTTACAGTATATCCTGTGAAGCACTTTGAGACATCTCAAAAACGTGATACAGCACTATATCAAATGCAAGGATTATTATTAACAGAAGTCGCTGGGAACATTCAGGAGAAAGGAAAGTAAGTGCATTGGCGTCTAAGCAATTTCTTACTAACGTTCTGACGAAGGGTCGTGGACCCGAAACGTTGATTCATTTTCCTCTCTCCATAGATGCTGCCTGACCTGCTGAGTGTTCCCAGCGACTTCTGTTTTTGTTTCAGATTTCCAGCATCTGCAGTATTTTGCGTTTAGCAAGGATTATTATCAGTAGCATTTACAATTTATGCACAATAATATTACATTTTGTATAGCGCCTTTCACGTCCCAAAGCACTTTTCAGGATACGCTGTAAAGGGGAGAGACTGTATTTGTAGGTAAATCTTACAAAACAAACAACAAAATTACATTTGTAAAGCGCCTTTCATGTCAGGAGGACGTCCCAAGGTGCTGGACAGACAGATTTACGGACCCGAGCTGAGGGTTGGGGTATGGGAGGGTGGAGGGCCGGGGGGGGGAATCGAAAGCACGGTTGAAGAGGAGGGTCTTGAGGTGGGTCTTGAAGGTGGTGAGGGAGGGGGCGAGATGGAGGGACTGTGGGATGGAGTTCCATAGGGTGGGTGCAGTGGAGGAAGGCCTGCCCGACGATGGTGGGGCGAGTGAGGCGGGGGATGTGAAGCAGGCCAGAGCCCGCTGAGCAGAGGGAGCAAATAGGGTGGTAGGGGGTTAGGCGGTCGGAGAGGTAGTGGGGAGCAAGACCGTGGAGGGCTTTGAAGGTGAGGACCAGGATCTTGAACTGTATCCTCTGTGTGATGGGAAGCCAGTGGAGTTGGGCGAGGATTGGGGTGATAGGGTTGCAGAGCCTAGTGCGGGAGAGGACATGGGCTGCAGAGTTCTGGATGATCTGCAGCCTGTGGAGGGAGGAGTTGGGGAGGCCGACAAGCAGCGAGTTTGCATAGTCGAGCCTCGAAGTAATGAAGGCGTTACAGCCAATAATGCACAGCAATGTGGACAAACAGCCATGAAGTGAATCGTCAATTTTATTTGGGGGACTCTTGACCAGGACACTGGGAGATATTCTGTTCTCTTTTCGAATAATGCCATGGGATCTTTACCATTCACCTGAACAGGAAGACAGGGCCTCGGTTTATCGCCTCTTCTAAGTGTCATTTTAGACTACATGGGATGCAATTTCCAAACCCACAACCTTCCAACTCAGAAGTGAGATTACTACAAACTAAACCAGGCTGACACCCAAAGATAGTAAATACGTGAGTGAATTGTGGCTTCAATTGGCACATCAATTCATTTTGATTGGAGCACTTGTTGGGTCTTTTTATGCTTATATCTGGAAGTAACATTTGTTTTATTGCACATACTAAATATTGATTCTGACCCATGTCCCTATGGATTAGCCTTGGGTTGAGACAAAGAGATTTCTACTGCAGAATCATGCCAAACATGCAATTACTTTTACACAATGGACAAAGGCTATTCATTGGAAAATGAAGGATTTGCCATGGCCTGTGTTCCCAGTCAGTCCTAACCTCTAAGCTTTTAAACTTGGGTTGCCCTCCTGCAAATGACTCAGATAGCAGAATTGAAGAACTTGACGCAGTTGATCATCAAAGCACATGCTTTCACATGTAGATCAGGAAATCTCACAGAAAGTACCTGAAGCTCAACATTCGTGTGATAGACTCTCAGTACCAAATGCCACCAATCTGTGACATCAAACTACCTTCTTCAGGAGTGGAGTTCCCACAGGGCAATGTGCAGGAGTCACTATTTGCAGCGTATTATGAAGAACATTTTAACCCACAGTGTTCCTGTGTGACTTCCTTGCCTCTCCCCACTGTATGAGGAATGACAAATGTTCCTATCTGCATGTTGAGGAGGAACAAATCAAGTTCTGGGTGCATGACTCCGTGCTAACTTTGCCTAATCTGGATTATCTTTACGAGCTGTACCTGTTGCAGCTTCGCTTACAACCAAAGGACCCAATATGGAATGTAGATTGACACACAGACAGACACACAGACAGATATTTCATCATTATCTGTACTCATCTGGGAGGATTCCTGTGGACGGAGTCCTTTTGGTGGGACTCATTGGGAGGATTCGGCACTTTAAAATGTAATTTTGTTGTTGCTTAGCTTTGTTTGTGTTCTTTATTTTGTTCCTGCCACTTGGCTACGTGCGCACTCTGTGACGCAGGATACCACAGCGCCGGCCACTAGGTGTAATTGCAGTGCATGTGTACATACATAGGTGCTCTGTGACACAGGATACCACAGCACCACTTCGACTCAGCGGCCACCAGGTGTAACTGGAGCGAAAAATGCAAAAATGAAAATAACTCATGAATGATGGGAGATGCTTGAAAACAAATATGCCCATGTCACTCTCAGTTGCAAGACCTTTCCGATGAAATATAAATCATGTCTTTATGTCAATCAGTTATTGAGATCCTTCTTAAAGTGCAGACAGACATTGTTGTTTTATTAGTATAAAGAAGAAGATAGATTACCTTCAGCCACTGAGTAGCACATGATGAAATCGGCGCCAGCGGGTAACGTATACACTGCTCCTGCGTCTGTAACCAGCTCATTCACCATAGCCTTCTTTTCCAAAGTGTCAACTTCATCCCTGGGTTTCACGGGCTCGTCGTGTTTGTCTCCCCGACATGCCTGCAGACATCAATAAGCGGATTGGAAAGAACATGTGTTTTGATAGCATCTTACCATGTCCAAGCATGTTTCATAGGCAATTCAACAACAACAACAAAATTACATTTGTACAGCGCCTTTCACGTCGGGGGGACGTCTCAAGGTGCTTAAATTCATCTACAATTCACCTGAGTTCACCTACAAATACACAGTCATCATTATACATGACAGTAAAATCCTGCAGTGCTTTGAGGCATCTTGACAATGTGATAAATGTGGAACCAGCAAATGCCAGGGTTATTAGAAGGAATCTTGTAATCACTGTCAAGTGTAGTGACTGTTTATAGGCAAACAAGGCAGCCATTTGCACATAGGAAGCTCCCACCAATATCCACAACATAATGTAAATGACTAATTAAGCTAGATGATTCCTGATTAGGGCCGCAGGAGAAACTCCCCTTTTCAAACAGTGTTATGGGATAATCCAAATGAAGAGGAAAACGGGACCTTAATTTAACCTTACAACTGAATGTCCAGTGTTATACTAAATGTGTCAGCCCCATAGATTATAAGCTCATGTTCCAAAATGGGGCTTGAAACCCACAACCTTCTGACATGTTGGCAAGAATGTTACCATTAGAGCCATATTTGTATTAACCATAAATTTGTTTTGCAACAGGAGTGAAAGGTGCAGCTGGTGTGAACGTTAACATGTTAGGGTGAGTTTGAAAAAATGATGTATGGGTTGATTAGTAAATATAAAATGAGTAATAGACACTATCGTTAGGCATACAATCTCAATACTCATATTCACACAACATATGCATGTATACTTTGACATTTTTTGTGCACTGGTAAGACAAAAACAAGTGTGTGCAAGTCTTGTGTGTTTTATTTCCTTGGTTACTGCTTATTGGTGAAAATTCTGGATCGATGGGTCTCACGAAAAAAAAATAGGTTTACTAAGCAGATGTTAACTGTTAAGTAAATATACATGTAAATATCCATGTGAAGTACATTCACTTGGATTGTGTGAGTGTACATAAGGTGTTTTCTACTAATGCATGTGTCTAAAACATAGTCGCTGTGACTAATCAGTGATTTCTATTGGACAACACTGCATTAGATGGTTCATACTGTTAAGTAGACAACCGAATCATTGCATTTAAATGAGTTACTATTTTTCACATTTCTCCCACTCACTGTAACTGTGCCTCACTCTGTGGAGGGATTTGAACGCAAGGAAGAGGATTTTCAATTCAATCTACTAGGGGATGGAGCGATAAGACTCGTGGAGCTTGGTGCGAGAGAGGACATGGGCTGCAGAGATCTGGATTGGGCCAATTGACCATCAGGTGGTAAAAAAAAACTGCAAACAACAATTTGCATTTATATAGCGCCCCTCATGCAGGATAGTGTCCCAGAGTGCTCGACAGTGGCAGAGCACAATGTTGAGCTGGGCGGTGGGTACCATGAACTTGAAGAGGAACTTCTTCAGGTGCGACCTGCAGAGTGTTCCAGAGTTAAACAGAGCATGTGGCTTTTGACTTTACCTGGATCACAAAGATTTTAGGTTTCCCGACCAGCGAAGAGCATTTGTCACCTCTAAACAAGGCGGTCATTTCCTGGATTTCAAGTTTTGCATCATAAGCAAAAATGTGGTTGTTCTCCCCGTGGCTGAGGAAGACGCACAGAAAACAATCAACATCAGAATGATCGGAGGTGGCCACTGTGAAAGAAACAAGAAAATATGGACAGATGTCAGCCTGGTAACACTCTCGTCTCCTAGGCAGAAGGTTGTGGATTCAAGCCTAACGTCGGTACTTTAAACTCATATAGTCTACGTCAGTGGAGTCCTGTAGCTCAGTGATTAGAGCACTCGCCTCGTGAGCGAGAGACCTGGGTTCGATTCCCAGCAGGGCGAAATTTTGGGTAAGTTTCCTTACTTCACACGCCTGATAATAATCCCTCAAGAAAAAACATAATAAATTGGTTACTTCAATCCACGACTGTTTGTGGGTCACTGCTGTGTGCAATTGGCTGCAATGTTCGCCCGCAAATATACAGTCAATTCACTAGTATATTTTGTGAAGCACTTTGAGACATCTAGAAGACATGAAAAGCACTATATCAAATGCAAGGATTATTAATATTATTATTATAAATTCCATTTCTGAGATGAAGGTCTTGATTTGTGCAGTGCTCGACTCCATAATTGCCTGACCTTTTACTCCATGGACTGACTCCCTATGGCTCATTTGCATACAACCCCTTCCCTCTGAACATACCTTTTCCAGGCTGAGAACTCAGTTTGCTTTTCAAAAAATTACCATCAAGGTTATGAATCAAATGCAGAAATACCGTACGATAGGCTGGTTATAAATATCACAAAAACACCAATGGTGCTAAGCCTCATTAACACGGCTTAAAAAATCAGTATCATGCAGAATATCAAACAATAATTACTATATTCCCAATTGCCTCTGTCAAGTTTGGAAACAAGGAAACAGCTCTTTTGGCAACAAGGAAACAGCGCTTTGGGATGTCCTCCCAACATGAAAGGCGCTATACAAATGTAATTTTGTATTGTAGTTTTGTATTTAATTAAGTAGAATGCGTACTTATTTTCACAAGCTTGTTAACGTTAATTTTTCTATCCTGTGTGCTGGATGTTGTAATGGGTTACATTTTCACTTAATGTGAGGATTTGATAAGACAGCATTTTTCAACAATCACTTTCATTGTCATTCATAACCATCTGAAAACCAGGCCAGTTACAGCAGCTGATCTAATATATATATATATTATATAGCCTTTAGCTTTATATAGAATTACCTGCCAAACCTAAGTTAATGAAAGCAATGCGTTACTGTAGCTGTGCTCAGGTTTACCGGACTATCCGCTACCCACTGAAGGACAACAGAATTTAATGAAAAGAATATTCGCCTGTTACCTTGATGAATTTTCTCCAAAACCTCTGCTGCTTTGAGGTTATCAAAAGCCTGAACTTCAAAACCAAGATTTTCCAATCTAAAGTGAAACATGAAAAAAAACATATTGACGATTGCACTTGATACAGCATCTGATCACGTCAAAATGTCTTAGAACAAGACCAGGACATCAGCACAAGGAAAACGTTCAAACCTGATTTCCAGATTCATTTTGTCAGCATTCGTGCCTCGTCTCATGGGCATTCCAAGGTACCAGAAAAAGTGCTCATAGTTGAAGATTAAGGCGAGTCCACGTCTTTTGTGGTTCATGTTGTACTCGACAGATGGGTCCATGAGATCAGCTCTAAGAACAACCAGTAAAATATCTCCATTATAGAACAAAGTTCAGCCACAAAATACACAGTCAATCCACTTTACAGGATATTCCTTAAAGCGCTTTGAGATGTCTCAACGACATGGTTATGCACTATATCAAATGCAAGGATTATTATTATATTATTAAGTAATTTAGCCCTTTCTTCAAGTGAGAATACATAGCTAGTCTGCCAAGCTAATAAGTCATTCATTGCCAGGGGCGTTGTAAACAGTACCACTACAGTAAATTCCAATTAACTCGTCGCTCCAAGTGACTCAGAGACGAGTTATCATGCGTAGAGAGTTAGGCATACAGTTACAGAGTCTGATCACGCATACATAAATAAATGCGGCTGGGATACTGATACCACAATGACTTAAGTGGTAGTGACATGTTAAGCCACGGTCGAATTATCAGGAGTTTACTGCATTCAATCAGATCATGAAATGCACTGACAAGGTACTTGTCCACGCATTGGATTTTGGGATATTGCAGGAGCTTTAAGCAATGCCACACCTCAAATCACTATCCAACTCACCTCACCAGCACAGGCTGGATGTTATTACAACCTTGTCCCCAAGCAACAGATTACGTTTCAAGACATTAGTAGCCAATGGTGTCAGTTCTGTTACCTACTGACATCACTCCCGCGAGACTTGCACTCAAGGGTATTCACTAATAGAAACTATTTAGCTTGAGGAGAAACCACAGATTTTCGTTCAAGGATATGAGAGGCACGCACATACCTACTGCAAAGCTTTTTATTTTTTAAAAAAATGGATGTCCTAACCTTCATCGATATAATTCTTGTGTTCACTTCATTCAAATATTTTTTGGCAAAATAAGAGGAAGAAATAATAGGCACAGGGCAATATCTCCAGGAATTTGACTTGCCAGATGATCCCCTCTTTCCCAAACAGTATTCAAGCCTGGATTTGATCAGTTTCTGACAGAGATGGTCACAGTCATAAGGCATGAAATTATAACCAAGCTCAGAACTATCTAAAGCCAAGATCTGCCTGAAGCCATTACTGAGACCACCAGCAAATCTCCCTTCAATGGTAGCTTTAACCAGGTTCTGATTTGCCATCTGTCCAACAAATCCCCCCCCCCAAAAAAATGAGTCATTCATTCCATAGCCATTTGTGTCCAGAAATTGGCTGCTGCATTCACCCACTCCACTTTACAATATATCCTGTGAAGCGCTTTGAGTTGTCTTGACGTGAAAGGTGCTATATCAAATGCAAGAATTATTATTATCTAATAACTCTATGCTTTGTTTTATGCTGCTGGATGTGACTTCCAGCGATTCGGAGCAGAGCTCAATTGATACTTCCCGCTCTCCCCAGGAACTGCGGGTGGGGGGGCAGAGGGGCTGCTTCTAACCACCTGAACCACCCAAGAAGCTTTGAGAGACCATTTGTAAGTGAAGGCCGGATGAATAGCACTATCTGCCGTCGCACTGTAATGGTGAGAGATTCAACACGCTGCAGGAACACTCTCCTTGAGGTGCTCCCAGCAGCCAAGGCTCCACTTCATTCTGCTTCGAGACAGTGCAGCTTACACAAGATTTACAACCTGACTTTAGCTCATTAAAGAGCACCGTGCAAAGTTAGGCTCAAAACTACACTTCCATGAGCTGTTTGCATGCTCAAGCGGAATCCATGTGGAGTCCTGTAGCTCAGTGGTTAGAGCACTCACCTCGCAAAGCGAGAGGACCTGGGTTTGATTCCCGGGCAGGGTGAAATGTTGGGCAAGTTTCCTTACTCCACATGCCTCTGTTTAATTTACCTAGCAGTAAGAGGAACCCAATTGTTAGTCGATTGGTGGATCGCTTTTCCAGGGGTAATAATCCCTCAAAAAAAATAATTTGGTCACTCAATCTATGACTGTTTATAGGACACTGCTGTGCGCAATTGGCTGCCACGTTTCACACATAAAATATACAGTTAATTAATTTTACAGTATATACTGTGAAGCACTTTGAAACATCTTGAACACGTGATAAGGCACTATATCAAATGCAAGGTTTATTATAAGAAGCTTTTAAAATGGACTTAAACAAATATTTGAAAAAGAAATGTATAGAATCGCTACTAAATGGAAAGCTTTTATAGAGAGCCAGTACAGAATCAACAATAACTTTATTCGGTGTGGTAAAACCTATGATTCATAGATTCATGTTGCTTTGTGTTAAATCCCACAGGTACTTTCACTTTAATTTTGTGAAGCAAATTGGCATGTTACAAGAGGAATGTGGACTTCCTAATCTCAAATCATCAGTCCGATATCTTTGCAGTTTTACATTCATAAACCAAAGGTTAGTAACTTGTGTAGCAATAAAATCCAGGTTAAAATATTACAGAGCAATGCAATTGCTAAGCACTGCATGCGTAAAACCCCACCTGACATTCAAACTTAGCCTGACCAGCAATCCAGTGAAACTTACTGTGACCCATCGTCAAATGCTCTTGTCATGAGATTATACTTTGTGCAACTTTGTCGATAATGATTCATGTTAACGACCCTCTTTAAACAAGCCGTTGAGACAGCAGAGCTCACACAAATTTGTGTCCATTATACTTCATCTGCCATTCTTTGGCCCATCTACTTAACTGATTATGATCTTTTTGAATGAGATGTATTGTTCATAGCTTGGGATGAAGAGTAAATTTTATATTCACAATAAGTGTTTTCCCTCCAAGTGAATAGTGTCGAACAGCAGAAGAACTCACTACTCACTTGCCCCCAGACAGGCTTTTCTCCATTCACTATTATTAGATACTGAATGTATCTAAATTCGGGGACGATACAAAGCTAAGTGGGAAAGTAAGCTGTGAGGAGGACACAAGGAGGATGCAAAGGGATATAGACAGGTTAAGTGAGTGGGCAAGAAGGTGGCAGATGGAGTAGAATGTGGAGAAGTGTGAAGTTATTCACCTATGTAGAAAAAATACAAAAGCATATTATTTTCTAGAGTGGGAGAGACTAGGTAGTGTTAGTATTCAGAAGGATTTAGGTCACTTTGTACACCAATCACAGAAAGTTAGTATGCAGGTACAGCAAGCAATTAGGAAAGCTAACAGCATGTTACCGTTTATTGCAAAGGGGTTACAAGGGAGTACAAGAATAGGGAAGTCTTGCTGCAATTGTATAGGGCCTTGGTGAGACCGCAGTTTTGGTCTCCTTATCTAAGAAAGGATATTCTCGCTTTAGAGGGGTTGCTATGTAGGTTCACTAAGTTGGTTCCTGGGATGAGGGGGTTGACCTACGAGGAGAGATTGAGAAGACTAGGCCTATATTCTCTAGAACATAGAAGAATTGAGGTGATCTTATAGAAACCTATAAGATTCTTAAAGGTCTTGACAGGGTGGATGCTGTGAGGCTGTTTCCCCTGGTTGGAGAATCTAAAACTAGGGGTCATAGCCTCAGGATTAAAGGTCAGCCTTTTAGAACTGAGTTGAGAAAACATTTCTTTACTCAGAGAGTAGTGAATTTATGGAATTCTTTACCCCAGAAGGCTGTGGATGCTCAGTCCTTGAACCTATGCAAGAATGAGGTTGATAGACTTTTAAAACCTTAAGGATTAAAGGATATGGGGATAGGCCGGGTAAATTAAATTAGGTTAGAAGATCAGCCATGATCTTATTAAATGGCGAGGCAGGCTCGAGAGGCCGAACGGCCTTCTCCTGCTCCTATTTCTTACGCTCTTATGTACTCTGCTTCTCATTCACCTACCTATAAAATACACAGTAAATCCTGTGAAGCTCTTCAAGACATCCTCCACACATTTCACATGCAAGAATTATTATTATTTTACTGCTCAGCAAATTTGCAACTCAGTGAGCTAATTTGCCATGAATTTCATCAGCTCGTTCGAATTTTGATGAAATAACAACTGAAAATCCAAGTAAACTGTATCCCGCAACCACCAGAGTAGCTAGTTAACGGATTTTAGTTTTCAGTGGAATCCTATAAATATCAAAATCTAATATAAAAGTAATCATAGAGCAGTATACCTACATAATAGGAATAAGACACAAACTCTAAAAATGTGAAATACAAAAAAAGCATCTCATACCTTTGGATAGGCGGCAGAAAATCAACTTCTGCGACATTTGCTTTACCCACTGAAAAAAAAAGAAGCAAATTACTGAGCACTCTGGTACTCTCGTCTCTGCTCAGCGGACATTAGTTTAGTTACCTCAGAATGCTTAACAGTGGCGGAGCATGATGTGATTAGGGGGAGGGTAAACGTAAGAGGAAGGTGACGTGAAGATGAGGTAGGAGGGGGCAAGGTGGAAGGATTGAGGGAGAGTGTTCCAGAGTTTTGGGCTAATCGGAATATTAGTGTGTCTTTAATATCTGAACAAGGAAACTAAATAAAGCTGAACAAACGCAAGACCTGAACAAGGACAGTGTGTGTAAAAAAAATAGTCATTACTCTTTACCGTAAATTCTGGGAAGCACTTTAAGACATCCTCCCAACTTGAGAGGCGCTACCACAAACCCGAGGATTAATTATTATTTTGACTATTGAGCACAGCGACCATTGATCGTAACAACAACTTCCATTTATATAGCACCACTCATGCTGGATGGCATCTCCTAACTCCCAATGAGTTGGTTTCGTAAAAGCTGTTACTGAATTTTCTTCAGCATCTCGCCACAGTAGCTTACAATTTTAACCAGGAAAGCATAGGAATGTGCTGTATATTTTAAGTCAATTTCCCATCATTCACAAAAATGATGTCTCTCTTTATGTAGCAGTAAAGTAGGAACCCAGTTGTTAGTCGATCGGCAGATCACTTTCTGGGAGGTAATAATCTCTCCAAAAAAAAGAATGTTGTCACTCACTCCACGACTGTTTGTGGGAGGGACACTGTTGTGCACAATTAGCTGCCAAATTTTGCCCACAAAATACACAGTCAATCCACTTTACAATATATTCTGTGAAGGGCTTTGGGACGTCTCAGCATTGTGATAAGGTTCTATATCAAATTCAAGGATTATTATTATTATTATTAAAAAGAAAAAAATGGGAAACTCACCATTAGCGTTTCCATCAGCAGACTTACTGTCTTGAGTTACAATACCTAAAAATAAACAATTCATAAAGAGTAATTGAATAGATCACGTTCAGAAGGGAGAAAAGGAAGGAAGGAAAGGGAGGGGGAAGAATAGAAGAGCGAGGGAGAGAGGGGAGAAAAGGCCAATCTAATTCAATGCGACCTCCCATCTCCCCACCCATACCTCAAATCCACTTTAATCTCTTGAGGAGAATTTCTGCACAAGTTTCCAGGAAGCCAATAACCGTAGGATCAGGAACAAGTGTTTGTACAGTGTTCAAATCCCTTGTCTCTCCAGGAGCATTGGCTGATTTCCCCCCTCTCTAGCCAAGAGAGCCAAGGTCACCCAACCCACTAGCCCGGCTGAGATCAGCCAATGCCCCACAGGAACCAGAAGCAGGGGAGTGAGGAGGAGAAGAGAAAGAGAAATTGAAACTAGGACCTTCTCAGTTGTTCAACGAGATGCATCTGTTTGTCGAGTGAAATTCAAAGTTCCGTTCTTGTAACAATATTGCTACAAATATAATAGAATAGAAAATGACATTTGTATAGCGCCTTTCACGTCGGGAGATGTCCCAAGGTGTTGGATTTCGACCCAAGCTGGGGGTCGGGATCAGGGTGGGCGTGGAGGACAGGGAGGGTGGCTGAAGACTCGGTCGAAGAGGAGGGTTTTGAGACACGCCTTGAAAGGAGGGAGCGAGGTGAAGGGAATGTGGGATGGAGTTCCATAGGGTGGATGCAGAAAGGCTGAAGGCCCAACCATCGATGGAGGGGCGGGCCAGGCGGGGGACATGGAACAGGCTAGAACCTGCTGAGTGGCGGGAGATATGGAGTGATAACAAGCTGGTCAGCAGGTCGTAGAGATAGGGAGGGGCAAGGCCGTGGAAAGCCTTGAAGGCAAAGCGAGGATTTTGAACTCTACATACCTATAATAAAGCACAGTAGAAATATTAATAGCCTGGAGCAAGCAAATGCTCTTGAGTTCTTATGCTACTGTAGCTGATTTTTCTACCTGTGTGCGTCTCTATTCAGCTGAAATTTCCTTACGTTTGACTTCACAGAGTGAAAGTTTGAAAGTTAGAATTGCAGGTATGAAATCTGTGGATAGCCGTCAACTGAATAGCAGGTCATGTGAGCAGGTCGCTGTGGGTGGGTGGGTAGGTAGGTAGGTCAGTAGGTAGGTAGGGCTCCAGCATGCTACCCCATGTGAAAAATGCTACCCCACGTGAAGAACTCTATAAAAATGCAAGTTGTTATTGTTTTTGTAGGTGGGTTGGTAGATAGGAGGTAAGGATATTAAGGAGTATGGAAAAGTAGCACAGAAATAGGATTAAACAATCTGCATGATTTAATAAATAGGCCAAGCAGGCCAAATGTCCTCCTCCTGTACCTATTTTCCTCCCAAGTATCCTTACAAATTTACATTTATATTAATGTCTTTCACATTGAGAGCTCGTCCCAAGACACTTAAAAGTACTGGTGTGGCACTCGAGCTGGGGGTGGGAGCTGAAGAGGGCGAGGAGGTGAAAGACAACCAAACGCGCAGTCAAAGAGGTAGGTCTTGAGATGGACCTTGAACGAGATAGGACACCGAGCGAGTCGGAGGGACTCTTGGATGGAGTTCCAGAGAGTGGAGGAGAAAAATTGAATGGTGGGGCAGATAGGGTGAGGGACATGAAGCAGGTGCTGCCGGGTAGGTAGGATTTGAGGAGGGTAGGTAGTCAATGGAGCCGGGCAAGGATGGGGGGAGGGTGATAGGCTTGCGGGCAAAGACATGAGGTGCAGAGTTCTACACAGTCTGCAGCTTGTGTTGGGAAACGTTGGGGAGTGCGGCAAGCTGAGAGTGGCATAGTCGTTCCTTGATTTCAATGTTCATTACAGCACTAGATCTGTGTTTTTTAAACCCTTCAACAGGATGTGTTCCATCCCGGAGTGAGGACGTCAACCTATTACTTATTCTCCCTGAAGGGAAGTGTCACTATTATAGCTCCTTTGTCCTGGATTACAACAGAGAAAAACATCAGTGAGTGAAGGGGAAAAGTAAAAGAAACAAGGAAGGGGATGGAGAAAGAGAGCGAATGCAAGACATGACAGGTTTTTGCAAACAATGTTGTTTTTGATCACAATATTTTAATACGTCGTAACAGAGTGCTTCCTTAACTGAATCAGTGGATATCTCGGAGACTTAGAAATCTGGGAGTATGAATTACTTTGCCAGCCTGCTTCTCATCTGTGTACAAGTGTAGTAAAATTGCTAGAAACAGAGCTATTCTGCTGTGTTACAACTCATTATCATCACCTGCTTCAGTGTCACATACTAAATGTTTTTCTCAGTCTTAAGACATGCAATGAAGAAGCACAACCGGTTTATGCAACCTTTATCTGGAGCAGTATCAGATATCAGCAGGAGAGGATAATTGGTGTGCAAACAAAAAACGACTTGCACCACACATTTTTTTCTGAATTCTTGTCAAATCAGCTCTGCTGGAAATGCGAACGATGGGGTTTGAAGAAGGAAAATTAAACAAAACTTTTGATTGATCAAATTGAAACTTAAGATGCAATACAGACGCAACTCAGCAACTTTGATACCAGGTGCTGGTCAGAGCTACGCTGTTGCATTGTATTCAGACATAACGTCTCCCTTTTTTGTGAAGAGCAATAGCTGGTACTGCATATAGCTAACCTGCCAGCATTTCGGAGTCCTGTAGCTCAGTGGTTAGAGCACTTGCTTTGCAAGCAAGACACCTGGGTTCAATTCCAGGCAGGGCGAAACCTTGGGCAAGTTTCCTTACTCCACACGCCTAATAATAATCCCTCCAAAAAACCCAAAACAATAATAAATTGGTTATTTTCAATCTACGACTGTTTGTGGGACATTGCTGTGCGCAATTGGCTGCCGCGTTCGCCCACAAATATACAGTCAATTCACTTTACAGTATATTCTGTGAAGCGCTTTGGGACGTCCTCCCGACGTGAAAAGCGCTATATCAAATGCAAGGATTATTATTATTATTATTATTATTGCACTTCCATATCACTCTCACCTTTTGAGACACAAGGTTATGCGTTTAACCCCACAATGGGACTTTGAACTCATAGTCTCGGCTGGGTGGGAGTTGTATTGCCAAAGTTGTATTCTTTCGGATGAAGCGGTAAATCGAGGAAATCATTAAAGATCCCATGGCACTATTTGAAAAGAAAAGGGATTTTTTTCCCAATCTCCCAGGCCAACAATCCCCCAAATAAAATTGGTCATTTACTTCATGGCCATTTGTGGGACATTACTATGTGCTGCTGCATTTGCCCATAAATACCAAGTCACTACACTTTGAAGTATATCCCGTGAAACACTTGAGACGTCTTCCTGACATGAAAGGTGCTATAGCAAATGCAAGTATTAATTTATTATTAACTGGGTCACTGCTCAAGATAGGAGCCTTCAACAAAAACGGGTCACTACACAAAACCTGTAGAGAAGAAGGAAAGCAATACTACAACTACAGTACTTAATGGAAAAGTGTAGCTTTAGGTTTAGGAGAAAGAATGTTTGTTAAACTAATAGTTGCAACGTCAAGTACACAACCACGTCTTTTAATTATGTTGAAGAAAAAGAAAATGCCTCAGGAAAGCCGCAAGATGTAGAACATCTTAAAATACAGCTCCAAATCGGCACAAATCTCTCCACGGCCTCCCCGCATGTTACTTCTGTATTTCTTCACCAGAGGATTTGTGTTGGCTCAAGATGCACTCTTTAAAAGAATCCATCACAGGCATGCTGGAAATTCTGATAAAACAGATACTAGGACTATGCGGTTTCAGCCAACTTTAAGCTATGCTTTCTTTCCCTCAAAGAGCATGACTAAAACAGAAAATAATTCTCGCTCACTCAATCACATATTTAATTTATTATAATAATATATTGCATTTGTTACAGCAAATTTCACATCGGGAGGAAGTTTCAAAGCATTTCACACAGCTAACTGGGCATATGAGCTGGAGGGGGAAAGGGGAGAGTTGAGGAAGTGGGGGGAATGCATAATGCATGCAGTGATGTGACATCCAGTACAACTGTTATACTGAATGAAGATTCAATCAATCATATATAGGTCAATGTTTCACAACTGGCTGCCATATTTTGCCCACAAAATATTCAGCCTGGCTCAGTATACATAGTAGTATACCTAGTAGCACTCTTTTAGATATAGAAGGTTGTGAGTTCAAGCCTCACACTGGAATGCATTGATACTTTTTCTTTCACTTTCAGAACCTCCTAAAATCATATCACTTTGCCTTTGATCAACATCTTTAAACCTCTCAATTCCCTGTCCAATATAATAATCCTTGTATTTGATTTTGATATAGCGCCTCATCAAGTCGTTGATACATCTCAAAGCGCTTCACAGATTATACAGTGAATTGACTATATTTTGTGGGTGAATACTGTATTTGTCAAGCACTTTGAGACATTTTCTACCCCCTTCGTATTCCACTCCCAGCTCGGGTGTCCAGCCAAATGTGTTAAGCCCTTTGAGACGCTTTATAAATATAAATCGTATTGTAAAAGCAGGGTCCTATAGCACTCTACATAAATCAAAGATAAGCAAAATTCAGTGCACACAGTGACACGTAGACGTGCTGAGCGAATATAAGACATATTGTTTCATTTGTAAAACATTTATATTTTGATATGAATACTGTATATAAAAAAATTAAATCCTTCCAAACAAAACGAGGTGAGTGGGGAAGCTTTCTCGTTTTATCTGATCCTTCCAGTTGCAAAAATCATCTAAGAATCAAGTTAAAAAGTCAAATCACAACTTGGTCTTGAACTTGTTGTTGGTCACGCTTTCAGCTACTGAGCCCCAAAACTCAAGTTGCACTCTCCCTCAATCCCCCTGCCTTGCCTCCTCCTTCCCCAGCTTCGGGTCGCGTCTGAAGACCTTCCTCTTGAACCGTGCCTGCGGTTCATCACCCCCTCACCGACCGCGCCACACCCCTCCCCGAAGCTCGGCGTGGTGCTCTGTCACTGTCAAGCGCTCTGAGACGCTGCTCTGCGCGCGGGGAGCTGTATAAATGCAAGTTGTTGTTTGTTGTTGTCCTAGATTAATCCTATCAGGTTTCTAATTGTTCACCGCCAAATACACAAGTCCCTGCGCTTCGCTGCGAATCCCCTCTGAAGCACTTTGACAGCATGATAATGGCGCCACAGTGTATCAAACACAAGGATTGCTACAACACACCAGCTTCCTGGGCAAGTGGTCATCATCCCAACCCCATAAGACAAACAAAGGACAAAGAAAGACAAGCGAGAGAGGCTGCACTCTCTCTGCCTGAGGGCAGTACAAAAGGAGAAGCCCTTTAACTGCACCCTCCTCCCCATTCAATGATGCTTTAGCTGACATCTCAGTACCTGCTGTCTGGGGCTGCTCCTTGGTTGCCATCGCTTCCAATTTCCTTGTGCTCCCAGTTGTGTTGCCTGTTGCTCAGAACCTGTCTCTTTCTCTCCTTTCGATGGATCGTTCACTCACTTCCTGGATCTGGGACAAGGCTTGGAAGCTGCTGGCTGAGGAAGTCCCACCCACAGCCTGGCTGGCTCCTCTCAGTTGACATTGGCTCTGGGCAGCTGTCAGTCAGGGTGCGGGACAGTGATTGATGTTGTGGGGAGCAGGTCTGAGTGCTGAAAGTAGAGGAGACAAGCTACCGCTGCTAATAATAATAATAATTTTTGCATTTGGTATATGTACTATTGGAGCGGAGTCCTATAGCTCAGTGGTTAGAGTGCTCGCCTGGCAAGAGACAGTCCTGAGTTTGATTCCCGGCAGGGCAAAACGTTGGGCAAGTTAGCTTGCTCCACACGCCTGTTTACCTAGCAGTGAGTAGGAACCTGGTTGTTGGTCAGTTGCCGGATCACTTTTCCAGGAAAAATAATCACTCCAAAAAATAATTTGGTCACTCAATCCACGACTGTTTGTGGACGCTGCTGTGCCCAATTCACTTTACAGTATATTCTGTGAAGACTTAATCTAATATAATATAATTCTGTCTAGATGACGTGCTAACGTGCTATATCAAATGCATTGATTATTATTATTATATTATTGCCAAGCACATTGCAAACCCAGCTAAACACACAGCCGCATTGCTTACTACGCATCACTAGGATTCAAATGTATTTTGTATTCGAATGGATGGATCACTTAAACTTAAAAGAATAGATAAAATTAATCACTCACTTCATGACTGTTTGTAAGGCATTGCTGAGCGTAAATTAGTTGCGGCATTCGCCTGCAAAATCTACAGTCACTACACTCTTGCGTTCATTTCTGTGTAGCGCTTTGAGACATTAAGGGTGCACAGTGATGTCCCACATTTTTTTATAATTGGCGTTAAGGTAGAGTTAAGGTAGAGATCAGTCATGTCTAATAGAATGGAGGAACAGTCTCGAGGTGCTGAATGGCCTCCTCCTGTTCCTATATAAACAGCCATGGAGTGAATGACGATTTTTGTTTATTTGGGAGATTGTTGGCCAGGACACTGGGAGAAACTCGCTTCTCTTTTCGTTCAGGCAATATGCGTTCAGTCCTACTGTGGGGCTTGAGCCCACAATCTTCTGACTTGCATCTTCATACAGACAAAGAAATCTCCACACGCAGAGCAGAGAGTTGGGGCACTAACACTCAATGCCACAAAAACTAGAACAATTGTTCTTTCTGCCAATTTTCACCCATTGAAAAAAATGGTGATATCGAAAACTCATACGTGGTTGAAAAGATTGAAATTTTAAATGTTTTCTATGTTCATCAAAAGGCAACCATGTAAGGTGCAGGACGTAGCTCACTATCTATCCGGTTAAAAAAATGATATCTTTGGTTTTAGTTAAGTTGAGTAATAAGGCATGGGAACAAGCCATTTGGCCATCCCAGTTCATGCTAGTATTATACTCCACGTGAGCCTCCAACGCTCCTGTTCCCCTCATTTGACATGACATGTGCATGCCACTGCCAGGATGGTGGAATGCGAACAGGGTGAACCTTGGTTTTCTTTGGCCTGCCAAATTCGTATGTTCTTATGTTCTGAAGTATACATTATACATCTAGATGGATGGAGCAAAAGTATTTTACATATTTAAGTTGTATTGTAAACTCTGAGGCATAGATCCTCCTTTGGCAAGAGATTTTAAGGACTGACTTTTGTTATTCCAAAGTTCAGGGCAGGCAGGTCATGAACCCACGCTGGATACTTGCAATTAGTTGCATTCATTATTTGATACTGTATCTGGGAGGAATTGTTTTACTGTGGAATTGTACCCTATTGGGATGATATTGCTCTGTTGACCTTTCTTCATCTAGAAGGTGTTGTTGGGGTAGGTGTAGTGGCTGTTTGATTTTTTAATAGGATTGATACAGGAGATTAATATCAAACACCACTCTGCACCTGTGTGTATTTTAAGCATTTTACATAGACTGTACAGCACCGAAACAGACCATTCAGCCCAACCAGTCTGTGAGTACAGTGTTTGTACTCCACAAGAGTCTCCACTCCCTCCTTTCTTCCTCCCTTTCCCTTCCATTCCACAGTAAGACATTTTCCACACAGGAATTACACAGCTTGTGTTTACACAATAACAACTTGATTTATATAGCACCTTTCATGCTGGGCAGTGAGTGCTTAACAATGGCAGAGCCTGACTCCGAGCTCGGGTGGGGGGGGGGAGATCAAAGAGGAAGGTCTTCATTCATGATCTAAAATAGGGGAAGGAAGGGAGCAAGGCAGAGGGATTAGGGGGAGAAGGTTCCGAAGCTTTGGGACCTAATAGCTGAAAGAACGGTCGCCGATGGTGAAGCAGAGGGCACAAGGGACAAGCAGGAGGCCAGAGTCAGCTGAGCAGAGTGGGGATATATAGCGTCCTTCACATGGGATGGTGTCTCATGTTGCACAGAGGCATAGTTGGACGTCGAGCAAGGTGAGGTGACCATAGGCGCTGTTAAAGAAGTGGGATTTAAAGATAAAGAGGGAATGGAGGGAAAGTTAGATTTAAAGAGAGTCTCATCACTGACACCAGATGCCTGAAATTCCACATAGTCTTAGCCTTTGGGAGATTGGCCAGATACAGGGAGGAATTACATTCTATTTTCAAATTGTCCAATAGGATCTTTAACGTCTAGCTGAAGAGGCAGAAAGCATGTCAGTTTAAAATCTCAACTGAAGTACGGCACTTCCAACACTGTAGTAACCACCCCCCCCCCCACCATTGTAGGTAAGGAAGATAATCATTCCTCTAAACTGTGTGCATTTCATTTACTTAAATGGTGTACCTGCCCATTTTTTTAATATGATTTAGAAAATGTATTGACTCCCTCTGCAATTCTACTGGAATCCTCTGGGACAACAGACATCTGAACAAATGCCTGACATACAGCAAAGAATTGGTGCTGGATCCTAGATGCTAATATCATCTAGTGGTAATGATTTCATGAACCACCGTGAAACTAATGTATTCATTTAAAATAGCATCTCATCACATGAAAAAAGAGCTCCACACAATTGGGGTCTGATATGCAGGATTTCTTATTGCTTGCAAGGCGAGTGCTCTAACCAATACGCTTCAGGACTTCTTCTATAAATGTTCTTTCGTCTTTCTTTTGTTTTCTTCTTCATTACATCATTTTGCATGACCCTCCAGCGCAGTGCTGAAGGGAGCACTGCATTGCCAGTGGTACTGTGCTTCAGATGTGATGTTGAACCGGGATTACGTCCGTCTGTTCCAGTGGACGTCAAAGATCGAATGGCATGCTTTGAAATGGAAAGGAGTTTCTCCTGATGTCCTGGCCAACAATCCTCAAAAAAAATTGGTAATTCGCTTCAGGGCTGTTTGTGGGACATTACTGTGCACAAATTGACTACCACGTTTGCCTACTAAAATTATCCAGTCACCACACTTAATTTAACAATTGCGTGAAGTCTTTTGAGCCATTTCAACATGATAAGACATATGTCAAATGCAAGGAATCTTACTATTTTTTATATAAGACCTTGTATAGAATTTGTGGGATCTGATATTTGTTTGAATGCCATTGCGCTGTGGTTATAAGAGCCTTTGTAATGAAGCCATTGCTTTAAAATGATGCATTTATTGCAAGAAATGTCAGAGCAGGCACTAACAGAGCAGCTTTTGAACATTCAGAGATTATACTTGGTAATAAGAGACCTTCGAACATGGCGTTTTATCCATTCAAAGTAATGGGACACTTTGGTGTAGACTCCAGGGAACCCACGTAATCCACACTTTTCCCCCCAACTAACAATGCCCCATACATAAGCCTCATGTCTTTCATCAATGCAGATCAGGGGACCTCCAGAATCACCTTTGCAGGAATCAACTGTTCCACTATCTGTGCCTAATCAGAAAAAAATATGTTTGAATATTAGATAGAGAACACTTTAAAACAAACGATAGATTGAAAACTCATCCTCTCCCATTACTTGCCTCATTGAATTTTGGAGTCATTGCAACAAAGTAACTGAATCAATGTGATATATACTCTACTTACACATACATAATATAACATAAAAGCCACCAGATGCCCAGCTGCCCCCCCCAAAAACATGTTGTTGTTATCCATGTTGAACTGTACCTACAATTTGTCTGAATGCTTTTCAATTTTGTTTTCCTATGTGAAAATGTAGCTGTACTTTAATTAATGAAAACAAAGTTCTTCCATATGTTTGATAATAGTTGAGCTCATAATTCTAACCTCACCTGCACATTCCATTCCTTCAAAAAATTTTGATGCATAAATGCTTGAACAGTTTCCCATAAGTTTGAGTTCAGCCCAGCGTAGAAAAGTTACTTTTTTTCTCTCTGAAAGTAAAATAATGCAGGTAGGTGACAACAGCACACCACACAACACATGGTACATCACACAATATACATACCACACACCACACAATACACGGCACTTCACACAATATGCATACCATGCTCCACAGAACACATGGCACATCACACAATACGCATACTACATACCACACATTACATGGCACTTCACACAATATGCATACCACGCACCACACAACACACGGCACATCACACAATAGCATACCCCACAACACACACCGCACAACACATGGCACACCACACAACACATGGCACACCACACAACACATGGCACTGCACACAACACATAGCACATCACACAATGCATACCACACAACATATGTTACATCACCCAATACATACCATACAGCACACACACCCCATCCAACACACACCACGTAACATACTCCTCATCACATACCACGCAATGCACACCACGCAATACACACCATGCAATACAATGTATATCAACCATTGGAGAATCAACCCTTTAATCTATAAATATATAAATCTGTTGAGTACCTTCAACTTGACCCCAGCCAGACACCGTGCATGTCTTGTTAGGTCTGAATAGGTAATCGGACCAGGGTACGCATATAGGCATGATGTTTTCATTGGTTGAAATGCACCCTTTCAAATCTGGCTCTATTTTTATTAAAGCAATGTCATTCACTAAATTGTAAGCATTGTAATCTTCATGGACAATTATCTTTTCGACTTCCAAAACTTGCTCATTCTTATCAACATCTCTTATACTCCATTGTCCAATTCTTACTTGATAGTTAGCAATATTGTGAGTACTGGAAGAAGAGCAGAAGTAAAACTTAATACAAAATGTAATTCTTGCAAAGCACTGCTGGTTACAAGTTCTTTCTTTTGCTAAGAAAGGAATATGTTAGGGTTACTCACACTACAACACGATTAGTATTATTGGCACAACATATTGCAATTGAATATATTGAGTTGAAAGCTTTTAAAAGATAATTCAATTATTTCAGTCCATTTGTTCTCTTAAAGGGAGTTGCAGGCTTTAGATTGAAAGCCTGTTCTCAAACATATCAGAAATGTTTTGATTTTTCTTCTCATTGCTGTGACTGGTGCTGATGTCCCTGTGATACGTAGGCTGAGGAATATTGCCCTGATTGATAATGAGCTCTCAAACAGAGTACAGTGAAATTCTGTTAATTGAATACTCAATTTGACAAGAAAAATAGCAAATCCACACCAAATTGATTGGATACTGCCAGGATTTGCTATTTGTGACTCAAAGTCACCGTTACTAACTCCAGTTACACCCCCCCAATCCACTCAAGTTAGATTTCAATATATATTTTATTGCAAATACTTTTGCTTGAGCAACAATGCGCCCTCCTGAATAACTTACTTGATTCCTATTCAGAATCAGCATGTTAGTGGTTATTACACTTACCCCTTAGCCTGTCATGTCGGGGGTGCTTGATTGCTGACTGGGCACTTAGCTGGAGGTGGGAATCGAGGGAGGTGGGGAGGGGAAAGATGACCTAAATCATGGTCAATGAAGTATATTGTGCGATGGAACTTGAACAAAGAGAGGGAGGGAACAGGTTGAAGGTGTGGAGTGGGGGCAGAATGGCTGAAGGCCCACCCATCGAATGTTGGGTAGATCGGGCGGGGGTCATGAAGCAGGCCAGTGCTTGCTGAGCGACGGACCAGGTACATAGGGTTGCCGGAGGTTGGATGGGGTGAGACAATGGAGGGATTTAAAGATGAGAACCAGGATCTTGAACTTGATCTCCTAGCAGGATAAAGGAAACAATGAAGCCAAGCGAGGATGGAGGTGAGGGGCTCATAGAGCCTGGTGCGGGAGAGGATATGGGTTGCAGAGTCTTGGATGATCCGTAGCTTGTACGGTGAAGAGCTGGCTAGTCCAGTAAGCAGAGCAATGGTATAGTCAAGCCTGGATGTGATGAAAGCGTGGATGAGAGTCTCTGTGTCTGAGAAGAGAGGTAGTGGTGGAGGCAGCAATGTTACAGAGGTATGGGGAAGCTGAGTGGCTCAGAGCACGGATACAGTGTTTGAAAGATAGTTTGGAGTCAAACAAAACACCAAAGTTCTGCACTGGCTCCGTGAGGTGGAGTGAGCATCCATGCAGATTGATGCCATCAGTACCTGAGGTGAGAAGACACTGACGGGAGACAATCAGTAGGGCCTCTGTCTTATTGATATTCAATTGGAGAAAGCTAGAGCTCATCCAGGACTTGATGTCTGATATGCAATGGTGCTGGAATCGAGGGTGGAGGCAGAGAGATTTGTGTGTCATCTGCATAAATGTGGAAGTCAACACCATATCTGCGGATGACAACAACAACAGCAACAACTTGCACTTATATAGCATCCTTCACAGGATAGCATATCAGAGCACTTGTGACATCAATGAGTTTGAGCATAAAGGTAGTGGAGAGTAGAGGAGGACCAAGATAGAGCCCTGAGTGATATTACATGTGACTGTTCAGGGTGGGAGGTGAAGCCGTTTGAAGAGACAAAGTGGAGGTACTGGGATAGGTAAGAGGGAAACCAGGATAGGACAGTGCAATGAAGGTGGAGAGGAGAGGTTTATATTGTATTGCATTTAAACAGCCATGAAGTGAATGATCCATTTTTTCTGGGGAATTGCTTGTTGGGTACCATGGTATGTCCATGCCTAGATTCCTCTTCCTTGACTCAATCTGCAGTGTTGTTAACAATTCATCATTTGATTCTGGTTCCATCTACTGAGGAGTTAGGCTATGACTTGTTCCTTATGTACACCCTCTTCTGCTCATCGCCCATCCTCATTCACTCTTTTCCTTACGCTCTACTTTTAGCAACGTTTTTCAGATTGCATGCACTCAGCATACTCATTCAACTCAGGTGAATTGGTTGAATCACAAAATCTCAATCGTACATGCTGTAACATTTGTGCTTTCTTTCAACTCTTCAGAGATCTTGTTTCCTCAGGCTTCTCACAAGGCTTTCACCTGTTATCTCGAATGAACATCTTTGGTTATCATCTGTTGGCCATTTTGTTATCATTATCTCCCCTCATGTGCAACAGAACTTTCAGTTCTCGTCTGTTGCTAAACCTGACTTCAAGCTGGTTTTCCTCTTATATGTCAAACACTTCTTTCCCACTGAACAACCCTTAACACACTACAGTATAAAACTATCCAAGTGTATCCAAATGTTGAATACAGCTCTCACATTTGGGGAGGTGCTTTTAACACATCTCTTGAACTGCTGGACAGAATACAAGAAGAAAAAACTTTCTTCTAAATAATGTTTCTCCAACCTCCTCCTCCTCCATCAATTCTCTTTCTCTATTTAAATGCACAACAATAACACAACAACAACAAGATTACATTTGTATAGCGCCTTTCACGTCAGGAGGACAACAACAACTTGAGCACCTTCCAATTAGGATAATGTATCAGAGCACTTTATAATGGCTGATCCTCCGATTCATCAAGTGTTTCATATAGTTTCTCACCTGACACAGTGTGCAGCTGTCAGAAACCAGCAACCACCAATGAAGCTCCCCCCACAGTTTAATTGGCCCTGTTTGTAAATTGCTACTTGCCAAGGAAATTCGCCCTATGGAGACAAATATTTAATCACAATTCTAGATTTATAAATGGGCAAATGCAGTTGCAGAGTACATCAAGTTTCATAAATTAAACTGTGTTTACAGAATTTAAGGATATAAGTACAAAACTAAAAACAGCAGCTATTTTTCCCTGTTCATGTGCATAATGTTTGTGGAGTCCTGTAGTGTTGTGGTTAGTGTACTTGTCTCACAGGCAAGTGGATCTGGGTTCGATTCCCAGGTAGGGCAAAACCGTAGTCAGGATGTCTTTCTGACATGAAAGGCGCTATACAAATGCAATTTGTTGTTGTTGTTGTTGTTTGGCAAGTTTCCTTATTTCACACTCCTCTATTTACCTAGCAGTAAGTAGGAAGTTGATTGGCGAATCGCTTTCTCAGGGTAAAAATCCCTCCGAAAAAAAATGTGGTTGCTCAATCCAAGACTGTTTGGGGGACATTGCTGTGTGCAATTGACTACCACGTTTCACCTACAAATATACACAGTCAATCCACTTTACAACATATTCTGTGAAGTGCTTTGAGACATCTCAATGGCATGATAAGTGCCCTGGGACTCTACTTTACATGAGGGGCACTTTATAAACCCAAGTTGTTGTTGTCTGCAACAAACCTAAATGTTAGTAGTCTGGCCCTTTTCTTGTTGAGCACATCTAACAAGAGAATTTTATTTGATTTTTTCTATTATTTTAAGACTGTTTCTATGCTGCTCAACACCCCCCTAAACTCCCAGGTGTCCTTACGCAATAATAACAATCCTTCCATTGGATATAGAGCTCTTTCACTTCATCGAGACATCTCCAAGCGCCTCATGGGATTTTACCATGAAATGTAAGTGGTTGTGTACATATATGGAAACCCCTCCATCTCTCCTGTCCCTCTATTGTTCTTGAATAACCTGGTAAATTCTGTAATTCTGTTCTAAGCTTCCTACCTCATGGTAATTAGTGCCTCTAGCTCCACCATTTCATTTCAAATTGTATGTCGATTAATGTCATTTTAGTCTTTGCCCCTTAAGCTCCCGGTCTGGTTGCCTTGTCTTGTGATCCAGGGTTTCTTAAAAAATATCGCTATTGATTTATTTAGTTTGGCCTGTTCTGTTTTCACTTTTTACTCTGAGCTTTAACTTTCCCATCACCTCTGATCAACAACAACAACTTGCATTGATATTTTGCTGCTCACACAGGGTAGCATCTCAGAGCACTTAAGATCAGCAACAGGCCCTAGTGTATTCTTATATTCCACATTACCCACTCCCACCCACCACATCTAATTTAAATGAATTGCAATTGCTGCTTTTCTGTTTTGTGTGTGACAGACTTACTTGCATAGTATCTATTCCACCTACAAGCCTTTTATGTCTCGCTGTGGCAAAATTTGTTTTTCTGGTAATATTTGCGATGCCACAGAATAAATGGTCAGAGGAATCCCTTAATAGCTTTCTTTCTAAAAGTAAAGACACATACATTTTTATTAGCCCAGTGAAACATCAGTTTCACACCAGGATACTAGCCTATTAATATCAATGTTTCTCTTACTACAAAGAAGTAAATAGGTCATACACCCTTGCAACACTCAATAGCTTGAATGATAGCATGCAACTTGGAGATTTTCCAATTACAATTAGATGCCAGTCTAACGGGTTAGTGAGGTGAAGGGGATAGGGTGGGTGGATGGGAAGCATGGGGGTGGAGAGGGCAGGTAGTGAGGTGAGGGGGGGCAGGAGTGTAGCAGAGGGGGACATCAGCCAATGGTTAATGTGAAGGGCAAAATCGAAGGGAAAGTTACTGCTTGCTGTGTTTCCTCGTAGTTGGTTGCATGACCAGAGCGTTAGTAGCAGCTCCCTAGCTATCTGAGCTGGGGGGGTGGGGGGGAGGAGCTGAGAAACTGGGGAGAAACCTATGAGATCTAACATTCCTAGAGAAAGGGAGAAAGTATCTGCACTTACCTGCATCGTATTCTGTGAATGAAATGTCTTTTGTATCTGCTAAAAGTAAAAGAAAATTTGTGCACAAAATTATGTTTTTTTTGACAGGGTAAATAAGGAGAAGCTATTTCCACTAGTAGGGACCATGGTTATAATAGACACAAGAAAAATTAAAGGCGAGATTAGGCAATTGTTTTTAACTCTGACAGATGTTGGAATGTGGAATGCCCTGGAAAGTAAGGTAGTTGAGGAAAGTCATTGTGGGTTTCTAGAGGGAAATAGATTATTATTATTATTATAATAATATATTACTATAAATAGACATATACATGAAAGATAGAGGCTTGAAGGGTTATAGGGATAAGGCAGGGCCTTGAGATTGAATGAAAACCTTGCTCTGAGACATGGTGCAGACTCGATGGGCTGAATGGCCTCCTTTTCCGCTGTAAGTTTCTATGATTCTAAACCACAAAGTGTCCTTCAATAAAAAGGACACTTTGTGGTTTAGAATGTTTCAATAAAAAAGCCAACACGTTCACTTTAATAATATTAGAACTATTAAACCAGTGATTTACCATAGCTGTGAACGATTATGTACCCATGTGCCCCAATAACACACAGGCATTTGCATTCAGAAACCTGCAGGAACATGCGTACATACGAAGTCAAGGTATTTATGGACATACGCATACGAACATGCAAAACCACACGTGCTCACAGACACACACACAGACACAACATGTAAGTACACAGTTAGACACAGATGCAGGGACTCATGGACCCACACACTCAGTGACACACAAACAGAGAGACATTTTAACATTTAGTTAAGGTTCTACATCAGGAACAATCTGTATAAATAGTTCAAATGTTTTACACAACAATTTGAGATGTGTGCATAATAAAATGGTTCATTCTTAGAGAAGTTCTTACTTTGGATTCTGGTTGATGTATGTTTTACTGCAGAATAGTAAGAATCAAAATGACAACTTTAATCAGCTGACAGTAAAAGCACTGACCACTGCAGCTTACTTGTAAAAGGGAAAGTCAGAAATAGTCACGTGTTGACACCAGACATCAGCAAGTCACTGGGGTTTAGCACAATTCCGAGCAATTTAGTATTTCCTGAAATTGCCCTTTTGATATCAAACAGAGAATTCAACTGTAATTATTGACACACTGGACCATCATCAGAACAAAGTTTAAATGGTAACATATTAACAAACCTTCAAACATCAGAACTCGCAAACATCTCTTACCTGGACAGTGGCTCTCATCACTTCCATCCAAGCAGTGATCTTCACCATCACAAACAGAATAGTACGGAATACATACATCTGACTTGCAGTGATAAGAATTTACACATTCTGTTTTAACAAGAGATGGCTTGCATTAGGTTAGAGTTATTCAAACTGTTTGTTGTCTTTGTAATAAACTGGCAAAGCTTTGCATGTCTCTCAGCCAAGCATATAGCTGCAATGGTGGGGACGTTGCTGTTATTGTTCTCAACAGTGTTCCTCTGCTACATTGCATTGGAGCAGGACCAAGTCACTGGAACCAACGGTAAGTCCAAAGCATTTTACATAAGAACATAAGAATTGGTCGCATTCATGTACAAATCACTTCATGCCCTGGAACTTCTCTACCTTTACTATCTGCTCATGCTCCACTCCTCTACCCACCCACTTCACTTAGCAGGTCTCTTGTCACCTCTGCTTCACGATCAGCCATTATGTTCCAAAACCTCTCAAACTCTCTGACTCAATCCCTCTGCCTTGCCCCCTCCTAGCCTGCCTTCAGATCACACCTGAAGGCCTTCCTCTTCCACGGTGCCTGTAGCCAACTCCCCTCTTTCAATGTCAAGCTTCACCACTGTTAAGCACTCCAAGACACTACCCCGCATGAAGGGTGCTATATAAATGCAAGTTTTTGTTATTCCATTTAAAACCTACAATGTTTGACTTTTCACTTCCAAGATGCTCTACTGCACAGGTTTAATATGGAAACTATGTTGCAGTTCCATTGGTATTGCTTTGATCAAGATTACCTTGGCCAAGTGCCTTAATTTATATGTGAGCCTAAAGAATGAGTTCAACCACAAGGGGGCATCATATTCTAGTCTAATCCTGTCCTCACCTACTGATATTAACAAATGCGCACCTTACTGTGGGAGTGGAAGGTGGATAGTGATCAAGAGTGGAAACTCCGTCTGATTTTCCCCTCCTCATCTTAGGGACACGGGGGACATAACAGAATTAAGAGACTCATTTCTGTGCACTCGGGAGCTTCTTCCAAAGGACAGAATACACAATTACAAAACAACAACAACAAGATTCCATTTATAGAGCGCCTTTCACGTCGGGAGGACGTCCCAAAGCGCTGGACAGTTGGGTCAGGACCCGAGCAGGGGGGAAATGGTCAGGGTGAGGGGAGGGAAGGGAGGGAGCGAGGAGGGGGGAAATGGTCAGGGTGAGGGGAGGAAAGGGAGAGGGCGAGGAGGGGGTAGGGAGTTGAGAGGGGAGCTGAAGGCTCGGTCAAAGAGAAAGGTCTTGAGACCGGCCTTGAAGGAGGAAAGGGAGGAGGCGGCGAAGGCACTGGGGGATAGAGTTCCAGAGCCTAGGGGCTGAGAGGCTGAAGGCCCGGCCACCGATGGTAGGGCGGTTGGGCCGGGGGATGTGGAGTAGACCGGAGCCAGAGGAACGGAGGGTACAGGCAGGCAGATAGGGGGATAGTAGATCGGAGAGGTAGGAGGGAGCAAGGCCGTGAATGGCCTTGTAGGTGAGGATGAGGATCTTGAATTCGATCCTCTGGGGGATGGGGAGCCAGTGGAGGCGAGCGAGGGTGGGAGTGATGTGGTCCCGATGCCTGGTGCGGGACAGTACACAAGCTGCAGAGTTCTGAATGACCTGCAGCTTGTGGAGGGAGGTGCCAGGAAGGCCGGCGAGGAGAGTTTCCATAGTCCAGCCTTGAGGTGATAAAGGCATGGACCAGAGTTTCAGCAGCGTGAGGGGTGAGGTAGTGCCGTAGTCTGGGACTCTGACATCTCTCCCCAACAACAGAAAGGCTATCTGCTGGAGATAGCTTTCAAGAAAACATTCAGCACTGCCAGAAAAGTATGCAGATATATACCTCAAAGTGTCAATTTGTCTTAGTTGATTGCACCCTTGCCTCTGAGTCTGAAGTTTATGGGAGTCAAGCCAGCACTTGAGATCCTAACCTCTGTCCTGAGAGTGTTATTTACAAGTCCCGTCTTCCAGATGAGATGTTTAACTAAAGTCGCATCCGGTATGTTAGGTGAATGTTAAAGATCTCATGGCACTATGCTAAGATTTCTCTCTGTATTCTGCCTAATACTGCATTCCCCTCTCCTTCAAATCCCAGGGTAAGACTGATTAATTGGCCACTCAATATTCATTGCTGTTTATGAGTATTGCTGCTGCAGATTATCTGCCACGTTTAGCTATTTTAAAGTAACTTGATTTGGTTGAAAAGCACTCAAATGGAATAATGGCACATAAACTACACCTCATACAGGGATCCCTGTATACATCACACCGAGTTCCAAGACATCAGCTACAAGGTGATAAGGTCAGAGCAGAGCTCTCACAAGTTGTGTGAGATACATGGGGTTACTGCGCAGGTGGACTGATCATGAGGCACGTTTTCTGTTGTGAGGCACCATTCATGCTGCAATGTTTCCGTTCAAGAGCTTTTTCAACCCTCTTATTGTGAAGTTTTCAGCATGTTAAGGCTCTGCATGAAAATCAAGCTTTTTATATTATTACCTGTGCAACATAATTCATCACTGAGATCCCCACAGTCATCGATGCCATTGCAAGCATTCGTGACTGGAATACATTTTCCATTTACGCATTTAAATTGGTCTGTAGGGCAGATTGGATCTGAGGAGCAAAGGCATGGACACATTCAGTACAGCTATAAATATTTTATATATATACATATAAAGCAAAACCAAATAAGGTGACTTGATAACCTGCTAACATTGCTCAGAGGGTAACTCGGGTGGATTCTCATGACTACTGCTTAGACAAGGACTGTACCTTGGAACATGAGACCAGTGCTTGCTAATGGTGAAGATTAGAAGTCCTGTAGCTCAGTGGTTAAAGCACTCGCCTCGCAAGCGAGAGACCTGGGTTCGATTCCCAGCAGGGCGAAATCTTGGGCAAGTTTCCTTACTCCACAAGCCTGATAATAATCCCTCAAGAAAAATAAAATAAAATTCGTCACTCAGTTCGTGTTTGTGGGACATTGCTGTGCTCAATTGGCTGCTGCGTTTCCCCACAAATATACAGTCAATTCACTTTACAGTATATTCTGTGAAGCGCTTTGAGACGTCTAGAAGACGTGAAAAGCGCTACATCAAATACAAAGATTATATATTATTATTATCACGGTTCAAGGGGCTTGAAATTAAATAGTGGAATTTCCTGCCAATCGCTGCGTCTCAGTCAGTTTCATTGATTTCCCTTAGCTAGGGTCAGTTCTGTGGACATCAGGTCCAGGACATGTTGATTGGTGCATTTCAGCTGACCTTCCTAGTTTTGCTGTGCTTACAATGGGCATTTTGTGGCGATCCATCACAAAAAAAACACTGCATAAATTGGGGTGGTGTAAGGCGTCTCTGAAATAATGTCCAAAACCCAACAACTGATTCTGGAGTTCTGAGCATGTGCTTTGCTCAGCTGCTGGCAAATCAATTAGAGTTCCCCACCCCCAATCCCCCTGCCCCCCACTCAGCATTGCTGTACAACACGAATTGTTCAGTCTCATCTTTGAAGCTGGTTTTCTGTCATTCTTAAAATAAACATTTAGTAAAATGGCTTCGCTCTGAAACACAAGGTAAATAGAGTAAATATAATACAACATTACATTTGTAAAGCAACTTACTTGCCAGGAGGACGCCCCAAGGTGCTGGACAGTCAGGGATTTGGACCTGAGCTGGTGATTGGGATCAGGAGGGGTGGAGGTCAGGGAGGGTATGGGTAGGAGGGTGGCCAAAGTCACAGTCGAAGTGGAGGAGCTTGAGACGTGCCTTGAAGGAGGATGCGAGGTGAAGGGAATGCAGGATGGAGTTCCAAAGGGTGGGGACAGAGATACTAAAGGTCCAAATGCTGATGGTGGGGCAGTGCGGGTGGGGGATGTCGAGCAGGCCAGAGCCTGCTGAGCGGAGGGAGTGGACAGGGAGCATACTTAAGTTACAATGAAGTAAATCTAGACCCAGGAGCACTTTGTTTCCATTGGTCTTTGCATGATGAAAACACATAGTCTCTTCAAGGAAAAACAATTTGCTCACAGTACAGGAAACAGTTTTTTGTCCAACTTTCTCCCGTCCTGTACTATTTCTTGCTCGGGTGTGTTCCACGTGAACCAGGCACCCTCTGGTACCTCACCTAAGTTGTCACTCTTTATGTGTAAAGCCTCCACATTAAATATCGCCAAGCTATTAAACTATAGAACCCATCACAACTGGTCCCATTCCTACCCAATCGCATTTTGTGCTTTTCTAGCGTGGGGCAGGAACCATTTGTAGGTCCTCAAACTACCGCCCTCGATAAGATTGGTTAATTCATATAAAATAACAATAAAAGTAGTAAGTAGTAACCTGGTCGATGACGGTGACACTCGACGGTAGCAATGTCTTTGGTTGCGCATTGCATCGAACGGTCTCCAATATCTTTGAGGTGAAAACATTCTGAAAGACTCTTCTCAAATCCTCGGCAGCGAGCGTTAGTCCAGTTCACCATGGGCCCAGTTGTGATTTTATTTCCAAAAGAACTTCCTGCTGAAGGTGCTATTGCTCCTCTTGAAAACAAGAAGGAATGTGACATGGTGAACAACATAACCTTCAAAGATAGCACTGCAATGTCCATGAATCCCATTAAGTTGTCCTGAACATAGCAAACAGAAGACACTTACAACTCGAATCCCAGCTCGCGGCAGACAACATTGGCTTCATGCATTGTCCACGGGTTACCTTGCGTGCACACTGAAACATTCTGTATTGTGTTGTTGAAACTGAAGTAGACAATTCCTTTCCAGCTCTTTTGAGGTTCCAAAGAGACAGCGGCCTGACCTGGGTTTGAAATAAATTAAAGTAGGTTCAATGTATGTTTCAATATGAAAGCTTACTTGAAAGCACTTCAGCTGTTGAATTGAAGTTTGCGGTTAGACTAAGTTAATTTGATCTGGGTTATTAGTTTCACATTAATTTGGACCAAGAAACAGTATAAGCAGAGCAGGAAAGGCCACCAGAGTCAGAGTAGTAAATTTTACGTATTTTGACCCAAATTAGAAATCCAGGCTCAATTCACTGTTCTGCTCTATGGTCAAGCAACGAGATCCATGAACTCAACACTGTCCAGAAATCAAGTTTGTAACTTTCTGGTCTGTGTGTCTTAGTATTGGACAATATTTGTAACCACTAAGGTAGTGGAGGAGTCCTAATGTCCGAGCAAGGACTAAATATCCTGTCCTGTAGCTCAGTGGTAGAGCACTTGTCTCCAAGCGAGAGACCTGGTTTTGATTCCCAGCAAGGCAAAGCCCTGGACAAGTTTCTTAATTCCACACGCCTGATGATATCCCTCAAGAAAAAAAATAATAAAATTGGTCACTTCAATCCACGACTATTTGTGGGACACTGCTATGCGCAATTGGCTGTGTTTCGCCCACAAATATACAGTCAATTCACTTTACAGTATATTCTGTGAAGTGCTTTGAGACGTCTAGAAAACATGAAAAGCGCATATCAAAATGCAATGATTATTATTTCTTTGTTTGTTTGTTTATAATATCACAGATGAAGAATCCATTCAAGGTGAACACTTACAGTGGCCGATTGGGGAGCGGGGTGAGGGGGCGAATAAATAAATTCTACCTGGCTCTAGGCATCAATTTAAGATAGTTAACAATCGGGCAAATGAGTAGGTTAGAAGAATTTTTTTCACACACAAAGCTAAAATGGATTCTGAGGCAGGAATTGCTCTTTAAATAGCCAGCACAGACACGATGGGCTGAGTGGCATGCTTCTGTGGGTAAAATTCTATGGTTCTGTTGACTTATACTATTTCTTAGCATTTTAAAGTGTGCAGAAGTTTGCAAATTCTAACCTGCAGCCTTAAATTGGAAGACGTTTTTTAACCTTTTTTTTAAAGAAATCTATGAAATACCAGCTTCACAACCAGACTGAATTTCAGAATTTGCCAAATTCTGCACACTCTTGAGATGTTAAGAAAATAAAACAACTCTGGACCCAAATAGAATTCCTCATCAGTATTGTATTATTGATTTTGACACCGAAAAAAATTATAAATGAGACCAGGCCATTCCTCTGCCTGGAGAACTGTGTTAAGACAGTGAAAGATAATAGCGGGGATGGGGAAAGCGAGCGGCTGAAGATTTCTTATTCAGTATCATATGTAGTTATGGGCACTTGCATGGGCACTAATGTAAAAAGGGAGCATTCTGATTTGCCACCCCATGTGAAGAGTACTAATATAATGGAGTCCTGTAGCTCAGTGGTTAGAGCACTCGCCTCACAAGTGAGAAGACCTGGCTTTGATTCTGGGCAGGGCGACACATTGGGCAAGTTTCCTTATTCCACACGCCTCTGTTTGCCGAGCTATGGTTGTTAGTCAATTGGCAAATCGCTTCTTCGGGGGTAAAAAATCCATCCAAAATAAATAAATAACTCAATAAAAATTAATAAGAAGTAGGCCACTCAATCCATGACTGTTTGTGGGACACTGCTGTGTGCAATTGGCTGCTGCGGTTTGCCCACCAAATATACAGTCAATTCACTTTGCAGTATATTCTGTGAAGCGCTTTGGGACGTCTCGAAGACGTGATAAGACGCTATATCAAATGCAAGGATTATTATTATTATAAATGCAAGTTGTTGTTATTGTTGTTGAGGAAGGGCAAAATCCGAGACTACACGAGATAAACACAGTTAGTTATAATCCCACATGGTGGTCAGCAATCTCTCTGAAATGTGTTCAACTGATGGTCAGTGCATCCCATCAACCTTTTACATTCTTACCCAATGAGCAGTCCCCAAAATGAGAGAATTTATACTTGTCCTGGGAGCACTCAGACGCTTTCAGCTGACAGTATGACATGAAGCGACGTGGTTTTGTAGAGCAGCTGGGTTCTCCAACCCTTACGCATTGATAGGGTATCTTGCACTGACATGAGTCACGAATACACTTTTCCCAGGGTTGACAGAAGACTTTCTGACATGATTTATACGTGTGATTCTGCTGTAGACACACCTCAGAAATTCGGTCATGCGAAGAAACGGAACGGTCTGGAATCTGTGAGTTATTGTCGGAAATGGACATTTGATACAAAAAAAAACAACTTAAAGGTCACATATGAAGCAAAAATATATATGATTCTGCTTTCAAAATATTTTTACAGTAGTTAGTTTAGCTGTGGATACAGTAGTACTGAACAGTTTTATTCACAACATCTATCAAAATGTAGTAAAATTTAATTCACAACAATATTGTTTTTCACTGTTTGAAATACAAGAGCTTCACATCACCTTTATCCCAATGGATTGAGTTAAAGATCCTTGTCTCACCATTAATTCCCTTCACAGTCTTGCCCCATCCTACCTCTGTGATCTCCTGGCCACTTCCTTCACTCAGCTTTATGCTTTGTGTCCCTCGCCCAACTCACCCCACCATCAGTCCATCAGTGAACAGGCTTTCAGCCTTTTTTGTCTTCACTCTCTGGAACTCCATGCTGGGGTCCCTCTGACTCCTTCCTTCTCTCACCTTGTTCAAAGTCTGTCTCAAGACTTACCTCTTTGATCATGCTTTCAGTCATCTTTCTCTCCCCGCCTCCCTTGGCAGCCACTCTGGTTCGGGTGCCAAGCCAGACTGTTTAAGTGCTTTAGGACATCATTTATATTGGAATGTGACAAGCAAATCCATGCAAAAAGGGAAATCAGGAATTGTTGATGTCAGCAACAGGAACTGATGTGGCAATGTTTTTGTCAAAGTATCTGAACCTTACTGTCACATTATTAGAGAGAAGCAACATTCAGTACAGAATGGTCAAGAAACCAGTTTGTTAGTATTCATCACACATTGCCAGGGAAGAGCCTTTGCTTGGTTTTGCAGAACATCTGATGTAGAGGGACATTGTTACTGACACCATCAACTTCAATTAGAGAATGCTTCCACAAACGTAACCTAAATGTAAACTATATAGGGCACTGAAATTTGTAGTAAACACACTCTGCATTGGAGAGAAATGAAAGGTAGAAGTAACAAATTCCCCAAATAAAATCTTGCAACCTTGGCAAGTTGTAACCTACAGCACAGATCACACAAAACTCCTTTAAAACTACCTGTGACTCGACTGCTACAGTTTCAGGGCTTGTGCCTTCTATTTCCTCATGATGTTTCAACTTCTACAAAGAAACAAAGCAGATCTTTAGAACACAAATGGAAAGTAAACCAGGGAGTTTATCCTCCTTAGAACCGAGACACAATTTGAACATTGATTATAGGAACCAAGTTGTTCTTTAGCTAAATGATTAAATCATTTCTGACATATCACAGAGACATATGAGTTTCTTCTCATTCCCCCACCATTCAATGTGCAGACGGTGCTCTCAATGGCAAGCTATGCAGTTTTAGCTGGTTAGACTCCAATAGTACCCTAATCCACACTCTGGGGTCCCAATCCTTGGCTCTTGCCAACCTGCACCTGATACTCCAGATGTAGGTAAAAAAGTTGGCCCCTCCATAAACAGAGTTCGCATTCCATTTGTGGAGTCCTGTAGCTCAGTGGTTAGAGCACTCGCTTTGCAAGCGAGAGACCTGAGTTCAATTCCAGACAGAGGGCGAAACCTTGGGCAAGTTTCCTTACTCCATACGCCTAATAATAATCCCTCCAAAACAAAACAATAATAAATTGGTCATTTTCAATCCACGACTGTTTGTGGGACACTCCTGTGCGCAATTGGCTGCCGCGTTCGCCCACAAATATACAGTCAATTCACTTTACAGTCTATTCTGTGAAGCGCTTTGGGACGTCTAGAAGATGTGAAAATCGCTAATATCAAAGGCAAGGATTATTATTATTATTATTCCAGACACAGACATTTTCATGTGTAGGTGGCATACATATGTGGAACTCGATCTGGTTTGGATACTCTTAAGCATGGTGATCATTTGTTCACGAGATCCTCATCCTCACCTACAAGGCCATTCACGGCCTTGCTCCCTCCTACCTCTCTGACCTACTATCCCCCTACTTACCTGCCCGAACCATCCGTTCCTCTGGCTCCGATCTGCTCCACATCCCCCGCCCCAACCGCGCTACCATCGGTGGCCGGGCCTTCAGCCTCTCAGCCCCTAGGCTCTGGAACTCTATCCCCCAGTGCCTTCGCCGCCTCCTCCCTTTCCTCCTTCAAGGCCAGTCTCAAGACCTTTATCTTTGACCGTGCCTTCAGCTCCCTTCTCGACTCTCTACCTCCTCCTCGCTCCCTTCCTTCCCTCCCCCCACCCTCCCTTCCCTCCCCCCACCCTGACCATTTTCCTCCTGCTCGGGTCCTGACCCAACTGTGCAGCGCCTTGGGTCGTCCTCCCGACGTGAAAGGCGCTCTATAAATGGAATCTTGTTGTTTTTGTTGTTGTTGATGGGTTTCTGCATGTGTCAGACCCTCAGCGCACAAAAAGCATCTGCGGTAACATTACAAAACAGTCCCATTACAAAACAAAGGTGGGGGGACTGTTTTGTTTTGCATCATTAACACCTCTTTAACCCATCATCCCCTGTCCTCTATCCTATTTTCTCCTTTGCCTTCCTTGCCCTGCCTTCCCCTTCTCTGTTAGCCCTTAAAAGCATCTCCCTCCCAACATGCCCCAGTTCTGACGAAGAGTTATGGACCCGAAACGTTGACTCCATAGATGCTGGCTGACCTGCTGAGTGTTCCCAGCGACTTCTGTTTTTGTTTGTGGTAACATTACATTGGCACCAGAAGACCTTGTTATTCTTGTCGAATAACAATCCTTCTTGTGCAGCCAAGTCCAAACTTGTTCGCACCCAATGTCAATAACAACAACAACTAGCATTTATATAGTGCCCTTCACGCAGGGTAGTGTCCCATTGAGCTTAACAGTGGCACAGTCTGATCCAGAGCCAGGGGGAGAGGGAGGGTGGAGGTGACCGTAAGCACGATCAAAAAGGAAGGTCTTTAGGTGGGATTTGAAAGTGAGAAGGGAGGTAGCTAGGCAGAGGGGTTGAAGGAGGGAGTTCCAGAGCTTCGGGGTGTAGTGGCTGAAAGCACGGCCGCCTACGGTGGAGCGAAGGGGGCGAGGGACGAACAGGAGACCGGAGCTGGCTGAGCAGAGGCAGCGGGTGGGGGAGTGGGGTGGTAAGCAAATCGTATAGGTAGAGAGGTGCAAGGGCATGAAGGGATTTGAAAATGAGTGAGAGGATCTTGAAATCGATCCGTTCGGTGATTGGAGGCCAGTGCAGCCTGACAAGGATTGGTGTGATGAGGGTCCGGAGTTTTGTGCGGTTGTTCTCTATGTCAGCAAGCGTTCACAAGATAATAATAATCCTTGCCTTTGATATAAGGTCTTATTACGTCTTCGATATGTCTCAAAGCACTTCACAGAATACACTGTAAAGTGAATTGACTGTATATTTTGTGGGTGTAACACGGCAGCCAATTTCGCACAACAGTGTCCCACAAACAGTTGTGGATTGAATGACCAAATTATTATTTCTTTCAAGAAAAAAATCTCAAGATCTACAAATCTTCAAGATCTCAAGAGAAGTTTGGAAGTAGAAGTCCCTTGAGCCCATTTGATCTTGTGCATCTAGAATACTCACTCTACTGCCCTCCCATTACTCTTTCTTAAAAAAGTCCAGCATTATTACATACCAAATAGCAGTAGGAACACTTTCCCTTCTCTAGCTTTAGATTATAATAAAGGCAATTTATAGTGTCCTCATCATTACCTGCTGAGATCAGTTAACTGAGCATAAAACAGGATTCAATCCAGGATACTGAACTTCATACCTCGGTTCTACACCACACAGCACATTTATCTACTAAGCCATCTGGGCAAATCAATACAAAAAGGAATTCAGAAACTTGTCTAAATCTTTAACCATGCAGCCTCATTTTATTTTAGTTTCAAAATGTGAAAGTCGTATAGCTGATCCTAACACTTACCTTTTGTCTGTCTCCAGTGACTGAGAGACACAAAAAGAAAAGCAGGAATGCTGAGAAAATCATTGGACAAGGGTTGCGAGTCATCCTCAGTCTCCAGTGACTGACCACTGATCCAGTTTCATGCGATAAAATACCTTTCAGGATTAATATTCAACCAATGTTTCCAAAGGTCACTCACCTGTTGGATAACAACCTTAGAGCGTTACTGTCTTTAACCCTGAGGATCATCCTCCTTTCTTTCCTCTGCACTGTGTCTAGAGCCTGTGCACTCTAAGTCAACTAAGTTTTCAATTAAATTTAACTTGAGTTTTCAGCCACTTTGCCCAGAATCTTTGGAACACTCTTCCTCTTTCCCTTCACCTTGCCTCCTCCTTCCCCATTTTCAGGTCACGCCTGAAGACCTTCCTCTTTGACCGTGCCTAGGATCACCACCCCACCCGGCTTGGTGTTGTGCTCCGCCACTGTCAAGTGCTCTGGGACGCTACCCTGTATGAGGGGTGCTATATAAATGCAAGTTGTTGTTGTTATTGTTGACTTGTCACTCACTATGTCAAAGCAGTGTAAGGCAGCAATAAACTAGGCAAACAGGGTACCGGGATATGTTACTAATTTGAGTGAAGTTTATATCCTGTACTCAAGCTATATTTAAGCATTCCAAAACGCTGTGCCGTGTGAAGGGAGCTGTATAAACACAAGTGCTTGGTATTGTTTTATAGCGCTCTGTTCAGGCTGCACCTACAACAACAACTTGCATTTATACCTAGAGTACCTCATACAGTTCTGGTCACTTGAGCCAGTGCAGAGGAGAGCAATGAGTGTTAGAGGAATGAGCTATGAGAAATGCTTAGACAACAACAACAACTTACATTTAAATAGCACCACTCATGCAGGATAGTGTCTTAGAGCTCTTGACAGTGGAGGAACATGACTCCGAGCCAGGGGGAGGGGTTGGTGACCGTAGGCATGGTTGAAGAGGAAGGTCTTCAGGCACAATCTGAAAATGGGGAAGGAAGGGGCAAGGTGGAGCGATAGAGGAAGAGGGTTCCAGAGTTTCAGGGTGTCGTGGCTGAAAGCGTGGCCCCCAATGGTAGACAAACTGGGGGACTTCAGTCTTGAGAGAAGACTTCTCAGAATGGATCTTTTAAACGTGTATAAATGTTTAAATGGGATTGAAAAAGTATACCCAGAACAATACTTCTTCAAGATGCAATACAAAATTACATTTCTAAAGTGCCTTTCACGTCGGGAGGATGTCCCAAGGCGCTGAATAATCAGGGATTAGGACCCAAGTGGGGGTGGGGTGTTGGGATCAGGGAGGCTGGAAGGCAGAGAGGGTAGGAGGGTGGCCAAAGGCACAGTCGAAGAGGAGAGTCTTGAGATGTGCCTTGTGGAGTCCTGTAACTTTGCAAGCGAGAGACCTGGAGTCCTGTAGCTTTGCAAGCGAGAGACCTGAGTTCAATTCCAGGCAGAGGGCAAAACCTTGGGCAAGTTTCCTTGCTCCACACAGAGGCTAATAATAATCCCTCCAAAAACCAAAAACAATAATAAAAATTGGTCATTTTCAATCTATGACTGTTTGTGGGACATTGCTGTGTGCAATTGGCTGCCACGTTCGCCCACAAATATACAGTCAATTCACTTTACAGTGTGTTCTGTGAAGCGCTTTGGGACGTCCTCCCGACGTGAAAAGCGCTATATCAAATGCAAGGATTATTATTATTATTATTATTGAAGGAGGCAAGGGAGGGAGCGAGGCAAAGGGGATGTGGGATGGAGTTCCAGAGGGTGGAAGCAGAGAGGCTGAAGGCCCCACCGCCGATGATGGGGAGGGCCAGGCGGGGGATATGGAGCAGGTTGAACGGAGGGAGTGGATGCACGAAGATGCACGGAGGTAGCAGAACAAGAGGCCATAGTTTTAGAGTTACAAAAGGCAATTTCAGGACAGACACCATGTGTTTATTTAAAAAAAATTATTTAGAAGGTAATCAACAACTGGAATAGGTTACTAGGAAGAGTGGTTGAGGCCAGGACACTGAACTCATTTAAAGATGCTGTCTTAGGAGAAAGATTTGTGGGCATTCTGGAGGGATGAGATCAAATAGGCCAAAAGGGTCTTCGTAATCTGAACTAATCTTGTGATCTTGTGATGTGTAAACTAATAATATTACAGTAATAATAATATCCTTGTGTTTGATCTAGTCCTTTTCAATTCAGGCGGGTTCCCAAAGCGCTTCACAGGATTTACCGTGAAATGGAGTGACTGTGTATTTGTAGGCGAACGCAGCAGCACAATAATTCAGTGAAATCCCATAAGCAGCCATGAAATGAATGATTAGTTTTATTTAGGGGATTGTTGGCTGGGAGAAACTCCCTTTTCTTTTTGGATAGCACTGTGGGATTTGTAACATATACTTGAACAGGCAGACAGGACCTCAGTTTATCATCTCATCTGAAAGATGACACCTCCGTCAATGCAAGAGCCCCAGCACTGCACTGACTATGCATAGTCAGCCTAGACTATATAAGTTTGAGTCCCACATGAGGCTGGAACCCACAACCTTCCAACCCAGAGGCAAGAGTGCTATCAGCTGAGCCAGGCTGACGCACAAAAGTTTGGGTGCTTTGGTTATCAACCTCCAAAGTAGAGAAGACACATAGATGAAAGGAAGCATACATGGAGAACAACAGAACCGCAGTATTGCAAAGAAACATGCCAATGATTAACTTGTGCTTTTTCCAATATTTGTTTTGCAAGATTTGTCCACATTTGTCAAGAGCATACGTCTACTAGATAAGCAGGACATTGTAAATCCTCAATTTACTGCAAAGTGTAGTGACTGTGTTTTTTGTACGCAAACATTTAGCATCCTGTAATGTATTGGCTAGAGTTCTCATCTCGCAAGCAAGAGGACCTGTGTTTGATCCCTGGGTAACTTTCCCACTGCTTGTCCAGCCAGAATCATTCCACCCATTAGGGCTTTGGCTTGCAGGGTTAACAGAAACTGAGTGGAATGACACCCTGCTCCCAGGTAATTTAAAAACACGAGAAAGATACAAGACATTATACATCACTTAGCCTTGCTTTTGCAGTGGGTGAAAAGCTTCACAAAGATGGATGCAATCAATGCAGTGTGACTTTATAAGAGTGGGGTCAAAAATTGTGGCTTGCATATTTATTACAGTAAATGTAACACATTATATACATTAAATATAATTATTATTAAATGGGCCTGAGGTAAGTCCCCCTCCCTACCCCCTCCTGGTTTGAGTAGTAAAGATATACCCTAGGTATGCCCACAAAGGTCTATTTGCTGCGTTGAACTTCTGGCTCACCTCCTTCTACTCTCAGTTACCAAGATATTATCTACCTGGTAAATATAAACCGTCAAAAGCTAATGCCCTATGAGACTGAAGTCCAGCACTGTTGGCATGGTTTTAGGATGTCACCATTCAGAATGCCCCTGGGGGAGTGGGGGAGTGGTGTGGTGGGGGAAGAAGGGTGTGGGATGTGTGGATAGTGATGCTTTGATTGACAGGGTGAGAAAACCAATAGGGAAGCACGACACTTTCAATGCTTGTCAGTCTGGGGGCTGGACTGCCTCTGGCATGATTGACAGCTTCGGGATATTGATACAATAACCTCACATAAGTCATATCAGTTGGGACGATACATTTAATATGACTTACGCAAAGTATGAGCTATGTCAAACTTGCTTTGAATATAAACTCCTCAATGGGACGTGGGCAGATGTACGACTTAGGCAATTATATGAAATATACAGATCAGACTTTTACTGCGAGTTTTACTGTAATTGTAAATGCTATTGTTGAGTCTAGTAGTGTGTGCAAAATTACTTGTTGGTCTAAACTTAAGTGAGGAACCGAAACCATGTGACGGTATTGAAACCTTGAAGGCATACCAGGCGATAAAACAGTAGCTTGTGATATAAAGAATAGAATATTCTTGTACTCATCTTTTTTGCTTGTGTTAAATAATTACCAAATAGGGCAATGAATTGTAAAGACATTATGCCAGCAAAAAACGAGGGTATAAAGTAAGCAAAAAAGAGACAACTGTGTGCCACATGATCAAGCCGTCATCCATCATCTCTTCTTCGGTGAAAAAGTGGAAAGGTGGGACTGAATGGATTTTAAAAGAACAAGTACAGACGCAATGAACCGAATGACCTTATTCTGTACTGTAAAGTTTTGTAATAATAATAATAATCCTTGCACTTGATAAATACAATACCAAATTACATTTGTAAAGCCCCTTTCACATCATGAGGACGTCCCAAGGCGATGGACAGTCAGGGATTTGGATTACCCCAGGAAAGCGACCTGCCAATCGATTAACAACCGGATTCCTACTTACTGCTAGATAAATAGAAGCGTGTGGAGAGTAAGGAAACTCCCCCAAGGTTTCGCCCTGCCCGGGAATTGAACCCGGGTCCTCTCGCTTGCGAGGTGAGCCCTCTATCCAATATGCTATAGGGCTCCATGATGGATCAGCCTCAGACTTATCTTAGTATTACCTGAACTAACTGTACACGACTTGCTGGGTAGCAGTATCAATGAGGTTTCAAGCATCAATGATTAAAATAGAAATACGGTAGTTGATAACTGCTAACAACATAGGCTAGTTCATTTCACCAGATGTTCAATATACAGATTTTATGAACTAAAGCTGTGACATAATATCAGCAGAAAATTGTAGGACCTTTGCATCAATTCGATCCAGACCCTTAAGATTAGGAGAAAAGACAGATCATAAAGCTCCTTCTGTTCAACAGATGGTTGTGGCTGAGAAGTTAATGCATTTGGAGATAATCTGTTTCTTCAGTTTAACACTGGCATCTTTGATCCAGTGTCCGTGTGGTCATCACATCCAGCCTTTGAGTTTCTATAGATCATTTTGTCTCTGAGTGTGTTCCAATTTGATCTCAAGTCAAATTGAAAGAAGCTGCTGCCATTTGAAACAATCTGAGCCTAGATTTCTTCTGCCTAGATTCGTATAGCGCCTTTCACGTCAGGAGGCCATCCCAAAGCGCTGAATCATCAAGGATGTGCACCTGAGCTGGGGTTTGGGATCAAGGGGAGTGAAGAGCAGGGAAGGTGAGGTTAGGGGGTAACTGAAGGCTTAGTCTTAAAATGGATTTTGAAGGAGGCAAGGGAGGGGGTGAGGCGAAGGGACTGTGGGATGGAGTTCCAAAGGGAGGGGGATCTATAGTGGACCACCTACTATTCCTCCTTTCATTATACTGTAGAATATGGGAAAGGGAAACCTAGAAGACCTAAGACCTAACCTAAGAACCGGTGTAGTTATTGAATGTGGCTGCATGATTATGATTTAAAATTCAAGCAATCTAGGGCCATTGCAAGTTGTTAATCAGTACATTATTAGTATGGCAACAAAAACCGAAGTCGCTGGGAACACATAGCAGGTCAAGCAGCATCTATATAGAAAGGAAGGTGAGTCAACGTTTCGGGTCTACGACTCTTCATCAGAACTGGGGCATATTGGGAGGGAGAGGCTTTTAAGGGCTAACAGAGAGGGGGGAGGCAGGACAAGGAAGACAAAAGAGAAAATGAGGTAGAGGACAGGGGATGATGGGTTAAAAAGTGGTAATGATGCAAAACAAAGCGGGGGATTGCAACACAACAGGGGAATAGAGGTGTTAATACTGCAGAACAAAGTGGGGGGAAAGATTGCAACAAAATAGGCAGAACCAGAGAGAGAAAAAGTGTGTCTGGGACCCAGATGATGTGGTAATGGTCACAGAAGAGGGGGTGGGGGAATGTGAGCTGTTATGGTCTGAAATTGTTGAAATCAACATTGAGGCCAGAGGGCTGTAGGCCCCCAGCAGATAAATGAGGTGCTGCGCCTCGAGCTTGCATTGTGGTTCATTGGAACAGCGTAGGAGACCGTGGATGGAGAGGTCAGAGTGCAAGTGGGAAGGAGAATTGAAGTGGCAAGAAACCGGAAGCTCAGGATTGTACTTGCAGAAAAGTTGTTTTGTTGCATTTTGTTTTCATTACTAGCATGGAAGTTGATTGCTTTCTGTACTTAAGTGCATCTTAGCATCAATCATAAGATCATGGGAAAGGTCCAGGTTGAACAAGTCTCTTCGATCTCATCCATCCAGAATAATCAACTCCCATCACAACTTTGAGTTTTTTTTCCTGTTAAAATGATAATTACCCAATAATCTGGAGGTTTTGCTCAGAGACATTGAGGAGTTGGAGCGAGTCAGCAGGGTTTTGTTCAGATACATTGGGGTCTACAGTTGTTGATAGGAAAAGCTTTGGTGTGGTTTAGAAAAGGACTGGGCAGAATGCCCTTTGCAAATTCCTGCATGCTAAAAATTCGTAACCCTACAAATTACTAACCAGCTTGGACCCACATCATTGAGGATTCAAGAACAATGGGAGGTGAAAGTTTTCAATAAACTAGTTATTTAACAAAGGAAAGATAAGACATCAGCTTCTAAGGAATAGATTAACAAGTCCTTGTACAACACAGCACTCATCCAGTTTATTTAATCCTCACTTGACATTGTTAGTTGGTGCCACCAACGTCACCAAGTGCAATTCATTACTGATGAGTACATAAACATCACACAAGTGACAATCCATGTATGAGGTGGGGAGGGTGAGAAATTTCAGAATCAATACTTATTTTCACTGAATTTACAGGGTGATCTGTTCATTTATTTTCGCCCCTGATTTTCTCGATTTTTTTGATATAAAAACCCTCCCTACAATTTTTTTTATTTTGTGACGTTTTTGTCCTGCGAACCTTTGTGTTCATGTAAAGACTACTCAACAAACTTGGAATTTTAAGAAGAATACACTATTTTTATTTCTTATTCAGAAAGATTTTGAACAAAGGAATAGGGAATAGACACAACGAGCTTTCTCTGCCATTTAGGAGCCACTGAAATGTGTCAGTGCTGCTGAAAATCCATACCCTGAGGAACCTTGTTGTAACATGGTCCACTGCGGTCAATAGTTCAGAGGCCACGTTATGAGCAAAACATGAAAAAAGATAAACTTCCAGGTTGCCGGTTCGATGCTGACATCACTTCCTGCACATGGTGCATGATGCAGAAATGCCGCTGTCAATTTCCTTGGCACGGTCACATCAGCTGCATTTCCTGCGCATAGTGCACGCTGGAGGAAGTGACCCGAAAATGCAATGCAAGCAGAAGGCGAGTCAGGTCAGAGGCCAGCCAAGTGTACATTGCTTCCAGTTAGTTTGTGTCCACAAGACATCAGCACTGTAAGTGAGTCAACGTTATAATGGAAGTTCCTTGTATTTTAGTTTTCTGTGACCAAGCACACATTGCTGACACATAAGCCACACAAGTGCAAAAAATAAAATTAAGACCATTGCATCTCGACCAACAATTCAAGTTAGTGCTGGCTCTGTGTGGCTTACGTCAAGGCAGGCAAATAAAACATTCTGTAATTAGAAAACTTTTTAAGTGCCAAAAGAGTCATTAAAATAAAAAAGTGTGAAAAATGTCTAAAATCTTAGCGTTACAGTACGTAGTAAGTTACAAAAAGTTTTAGTTTTGGGAACCTACTTGACATAAAATATCCATTAAAATAAAATCAGATGGGCTTACATAGTAAGCTAATACAGTTTGTTTTGTGTTTTGATGGAATTACATCCCACAAAAAGGCCAACTATTTTGGCACTGGCATAAACATTTATAAAATCATGTCCATCTTCTTTATACATCATTGGTATTAACATATTTACAGATCACTTGAGGTCAAGGCACAAGCTAGCCAGCCATCCATAGCAAGAAGGGTATCAAAATGGTGGGAAGAGTGGTAGAAGGCCCCAAACCCAGCCAAAACATCCCAGCCAGGCCTAACGCAGCAGTGACAAAAACACTCCTCTGGTCCCGGATTATAGTCTTCACCACCTCACAGAACTGCAAAACAAAAGACAAGCACATCAGTGATCAAACATCTATCTACAGCAATATCAAATAAATAAAATACTAATAATCATTTGGTCACTCAAACCACGATTGTTTTTGGGACACCGCTGTGTGCAATTGGCTGCCGCATTTAGCCCACAAAAAATATATACAGTCAATTTACTTGATAGTGTGACGCTTTGAGATGTTTCGAAGATGTGATAAGGCACTATATCAAATGCCAGGATTATTCTTATCACAGTTTTAGAGCTCTGGTCATCAATGTCATTTAGGAACGATTCCTGCAAATTTACAATTTAAAAGCACGTGTAAAGTTTGTGAATGTTGGCTTGGCTAAACAGAGCGCAAATTACAGCAATGAAACACGTGAGGCAACTAGGAGGACTGAATTTAAAAGTAAATTTGAGCACCATGGACAAATTTTGCACTCTGGTCAGATTACCCTCAATAGCCAAAATGTTAGTTTTAAATAGGATGTTACACCAGCCCTCCCTACTATGCCCACCACAGTGAATTAATTAGCTCCAACTGCTGTCTCTTTTGCGAACTGGAACAACTTAGCACGTTGATACTGTATTGATTTCACTCAAAGCTGGGCACCTTAAGAATGGAAATGTTTAAACCCCTAGTTTAATACTTATAGCTGTGTCCAAGCCTGAAGACCTAACAGAATATAAATTTAATCACCATAATAATAATAATCCTTGCATTTGATGTAGTGCCTTATCATGTCTTCGAGACATCTCAAAGCGCTTCACAGAATATACTGTAAAGTGAAATGACTGTGTACTTTTGTTGGGGAAACACAGCAGCCAATTGTGCACAGCAGTGTCCCACGAATAGACGTGGATTGAGTGACCAAATTATTATTATTATTTTTATTTTTTNGAAGGGATTATTATCCCCGGAAAAGCGATCCACCAATCGACTAACACCAGGTTCCGACTTACCACTAGGTAAACAGAAGCGCTTGGAGTAAGGAAACTTGCCTTACGTTTTACCCTGCTGGGAATCAAACCCAGGTTCCCTCACGTGCGAGGCAAGCGCTCTAACCACTGAGCTGCAGGACTCCACATGCACACCACCTGATGTGAATTGGGTCGGCCAATTCTAGATTCGGCAATTTGATCACTACCGCAAAGAGGCATTAGAGTAAACACAAGGAGGTTCTGGATACAGCTCAAAAAAAGTATGTTTTATGATTCGATTAAACTGTCAAATCAACATATCGATGTACAGTAACAAAGGCGTCCAATGAATATTGATAGACACAATGATTTCAATGATGGTTAAGGAGACAAGATAGAGTAAAGCACTAACTTTAAAGAGCAGATTCTACACTTGTAATAATAATAGCTGGTGGTTTCAATCAGTTGGTCTGTTCTCTGAGACCAGATGTCTGGTTTAGCTCTCAATCCTGCAAGCATTCAAATAGTTTCAAACCTACAGTTAAATATTTAAGCAGTCATTTAATGTACAACATGCAAATTTGCAGTTTCTAAAATCAGCCGTCTAACTGAAATGGGACCATGGTGTTAAAACACACACATGGTAATCACAGTATTCTGCACACCTAGGAATACAATGTTACTTTTCAAAGACTTTGTACAAGTTATGGGCAGCTATGTTGTTGGATTTACTGTCCACTTGGAAGAGTGGCCGACACACTCATGATTTGGTTGAATGCTATGTCCTGCCTACGTGGTGGAAACAGTTACAATGATCTGCCTGCTGTGTTGGAGGTTGAAATTCCAGTCAGTATTACTGTATATTTTTGGCAGTTTGCAGAGGCAGAAGCTGACAAATTACATGTTCCACAGTAACTAAAGCAGACAGCACTTTTTTTCTTTCAAAAAAACAGTTTTTGTGAATAGCTATTCACACAAGAGCAAAGAAATTATAGGCTCCCTGGAGCTAAACCAAGTGAGGTGGAATTAAAAACTAAGATGATCACACGGTTAGACCTTCGGGCTACTATATTTAACATGAAATTCAATCACTCAAACAAATGAAACAAGCCGTAGACTATTTACAGGTCACTTGAGGTCAAGGCACAAGTCGTAATAGCTCCAAACCCTTCAAATCAATACCCAACTATTCTTAAATTTAGTCTGAATTCGGAAGCTTCCAAAATCACTGAATTTAAGAACTGTGCAGACTTCTGCATAACCTTAAATTTTAAGACAAAGTGGGCTTACCAGGTCAGACAAGCTGAAATTCAGGCCTCTGCGGAAAGCCAACTTACTCTCAGAGATCATCCTCAGACCCGAAGACATTGAACAACTTTACCACTGGCCACATTATAATAATAATAATCCTTGTATTTGATCTAGCGGCTTAACATGTCATTGAGATGTCTCAAAGTGCTTCACAGAAAATATTGTGAAGTGAATTTTGAGAGCATAATACGCACAGCAATGTCTCACAAATAATCGTGGAGTGAGTGAGCAAATGTTTGGGGGGCATTTTAGGCAACAATCCTGGATTTCACATTACACTTCAAGACACAGTAGCCTTGCCCCTCCATTCCCCAGTCCTACCCCCCATTCCAGCTCTGCCCCCATTCCCCAGCTCTGCCCCCCCATTCCACAGCCCTGTCCCCATTCCCCAGCCCTACCCCCATTCCCCAGCCCTGCCCCCCAATTCCCCAGCTCTGCCCCCCATTCCCCAGCCAAGACCTCCCACATTCCCCAGACAAGACTCCCCCCATTCCCCAGCCAAGATCCCCCCATTCCCCAGCTAAGACCCCACCATTCCCCAGCTCTGCCCCCCATTTCCCAGCCCTGCCCCCCCCATTCCTCAGCCCACACATACACACACAAACACACCCTTGCACAACCACTCCCACACCCTGACACAGTTTCTCTTTCCCACATCAGTTGAAGAAAATTGTAGTACAACAACAACAAGATTACATTTGTATAGCGCCTTTCACATTGGGAGGACGTCCCAAGGTGCTAGACAGAGTACAGCATTTCAGACCCGAGCTCGGGGTCAGGGGGGGAGAAGGGAGGGGAAGGGGGGTTGCCGATGGGATGGTCAAAGAGGAGGATCTTGAGGCGGGACTTGAAGGAGGCTAAGGAGGGGCGAGGCAGAGTGATTGGGGGATGGAATTTCAGAGGATGGGGGCAGAGTGACTGAAGGCTCTCCCGCCAATGGTGGGGTGGGTGGGTCGGGGGACGTGGAGCAGGCTAGAGCCGGCTGAGCGGAAGGAGCGGGTGGGTTGGTAGGGGGTTAGGAGGTCGCAGAGGTAGAGTGGTGCGAGGCCGTGGAGGGCTTTGTATGTGAGGACCAGGATCTTGAACTGGATCCTCTGAAGGATAGGGAGCCAATGGAGTCGGGCGAGAATGGGGGAGATGGGGTCACAGAGTTTGGTGCGGGAGAGGACACAGGCTGCAGAGTTCTGGATTATCTACAGCCTGTGGAGGGAGGAGTTGGGAAGGCCGACAAGCAGAGCGTTTGCATAGTCGAGCCAATAATAAGAAGCTTTGCAGGTACAGGATCAGATGATGAATGATCTGCGTTAAGGATTTGGAGAATGTCGAAATTCAGCCTGAACAACAACAACAACTTGCATTGATATAGCACCCCTTCACGCAGGGTAGCGTCTCAGAACATTTGACGGTGGCAGAGCACATGGCAGAGCACTACCCCGAGTGGGGGGGAGGGGGAGGTGACCATGTGCACGGTCAAAGAGGAAAGTGTTAATTTATAAGACACTTCAACAATTGTTTAAAAAAACAAGTAGTTTCCATCTAATTAATTTAATGAGAAATGCTGAGCCTCTGAAGCGCTTCTCTGTGTTTCAAGGTCATGCCAGTGCCACAAGCAGCGCGTACAGAAATGTATTAACCATCATAAACCAACGACATGACGGTTAGGAACATTACCCAGAGTTTGCTAAGAACTGCGGCCAGTATTGGCCTTTTGCATCTTGGAGCAGACGGTACTTAGAAATCTTCTCACTCATTTCGTGCAAGTCAAAATCTGAACTTCGTGGTGACCTGTTTTTATTGCTCTCTGCTGTTAGAATGCACTACCTTACAGTGTGTAAAACAAAACTAGATCATTTCACATCAGTTGTCTCTGAGAACAATTATTTCAGTGAGTGGGTGGGTCAACTTACCCTGCAATACACAGAGGATACAGTTCAAGATCCTGGTCCTCACTTTCAAAGCCCTCCATGGTCTTGCTACCTCCTACCTCTGTGACCTCCTAATCCTCTACCAACCTGCCCACTCAGCGGACTCCACCTCGCCCGCCCCACCATTGGCGGGTGGGCCTTTTACCATTCTGCCGCCACCCTCTGGAACTCCATTCCACAGTCCCTCTGCCTCACCCCCTCCCTTGCCACCTTCAAGACCTGTCTCAAGACCCTCCTCTTAGGCTGTGCCTTTGGTCACCCTCCTTCCTCCCCTGCCCTCCACCCTCCCCGATCTTGACCCCCTGCTCAGATCCAAAACACTGATTGTCCAGCGCCTTGGGACAACCTCAAGACATGAAAGGTGCTATACAAATGTAATTTTGTTGTTGTTGTTTCAACACTTACATAAATGAAAACTTTCCTACAAGACTTAGCAACACCCATGAATTAAATTGTACTGAATAGAATTTGAGCACAATGTACAAGAATAAAAGTTTTAAGCTTAATATATTTCTGTTTTCTACTACAGCTTTGCAAAATACTCAAAATCGGGATCCAACCTGTGATAATTAACCCGATCAAAAAGGCAAATAATTTGCTTTAGAAACATTCTTAATTTCAGGCTTCTGACACATTACCCATCAACTCAACGCTTGTAGCTTTACCTCTATCGAAATTAGACACAGTGCCACATTTTTGTTTACAAGAGTAACTGGAGCTTATTACACAAACATTTTAGATAGGCATTTGTGTCCTTATCCTCCACATATGAAGTGCCCAATGCCAACCATCCCCATCATTAGAATGATACAAACCTCCTAAGTATTTAACCTTTTAGTGCAAGATCATCCATTCGCAAGTATGTCAATATTGTGAACCTTTCCATTCCACAATACAGGTTAAGGGATTAGTGAGCTTGAATTCTGTTTACTAACAAACAATCTGCAATATATAGGGAGAGGAGGAAGGTGGGTTTGGGGGTGGTGGGGGGTGGGGGTTGGGAATGTATCCCATCAGAGGCCACAAGATGTCATATGGTTGAAATTTCAGCCCTCTTGAGTAGCAACTAGCTTGTATATTTAAAGACATTGGTCTATGGGAGTCGGTTGTACTGTTGTGGAATTCTGTAGCGTATTGGTTAGCGCACTCGCCTTGCAAGCGAGAGGACCTGGGTTTGATGTAACATTCATTAAACGTAATTTGCATCTGAGATTAAAGCACCTAAGTTATGTTTATCTCTCTGTCATATAATAATAAATAATACTAACCTTGCATTTGAGATAGCACCTTATAGCGCAGAGCGAAAAGTTAGGCAAGTTTCCTTATTCCACATGCCTCTGTTTACCTAGCAGTAAATAGGAATCCAGTCGTCAGTTGATTGGCGGATCGTTTTTCTGGGGATAATAATCCCATCAAGCAATCAATGAATCAATCAATCAATAAATAAAATAATAATTTGGTCACTCATCCATAACTGTTTGTGGGACACTGCTGTGCACAATTGACTGCTATGTTTCGCCCACAAAATATACAGTCAATTCACTTTACAGTATATTCCGTGAAGCGCTTGAGATGTCTCAAAGACGTGATAAGGCGTTATCTCAAATGCAAGGATTATTATTATTTATTATTATATAACAGAGAGAAAAACATAACTTAAGTACTTTATCCTCAGTTGCAATGTATGTTTATGAACGTTTCAATTGAACCAAGTGGAGTTTAGTCTAGATTGTCATGTTCAATGATAGGTTTGGTGAAAGGTTTGGTGCTGACTAGATTTAAAAACATATGCCCTGCTTTTCTGACTCGGTCTTTACAATGTTGTCCAAAGTCAAAACAAGTGTTCAAAAGATTCAACAAGGATTTAAATATTTTTAAGTTTGAAATACCAAATCAGCAAAATTATCTGACAAGTTGAAACATGTACAGGTTTGTTAAAATAAATAAAAAGGAAAAATATGTTACCAGTTCCTCTAGATTAAATTCTTGCTTGTAAAAGGGAAAGCACACAAATCAAACACTGATTTGAATAACTATTGGGATGCCAGCCAGTTTATCATGCCAACAATAAACTTTCTTAGTTCTCATTCCCTAAGTAAATGCACAGGAACTATATATGATATATATGATATAAACAAACAAAAAAAACTTCCTACTGACGCTAAAGATTTATTTAAAAAATAAACTCATTATCGCTATGTTGCTCCTTAATGCAACAATGCAGTCTGGGGCATTTGACTCAGGCCATTTGTTATGGTTACATCCTTTGGCAAATGGTTCTGTGAGCAGAATGAAGTTGTCCTCATTCAGCTGGAAACATTTGTTTTGTTCAATAAGTTAAATTCCCAGTTGCAGGAAGTGGGTTGTAAACAGAAAGCAGCTCAGTGTGTACAACACATGATGACAGCAGATAAAGCCTCACGTTGCATCATTGCCCCAGATTTCAATTCTATTTCAATTGACCAACATGTAGAGCTATCAAATACACTTTAAATGGATGGGGTGGTAAAGAAAACAAGTCTCTTAAAGACACCAGCTGATGCTGGAATAAGATTGCTCAGATGATAAGGCAGCACATGACTACCTTGCCCAAGTAGCATTAATCACAAGTGAGCCTTATTGGTATTCTATTTGACCCCCTCACCCAAGAGACTCACCGACAAGGCCAAACCTGACTTGGTAATGGAATTATGGAATATTGTACAATTTTTGTTTTACTTTTAAGACAGCCGGATGGGCAACAAAATGATGTAACAATAATAATAATAGTACTTGCATTTGATATAGCGCTTTTCACGTCTTCTAGATGTCTCAAAGCGCTTCACAGAATATGCTGTAAAGTGAATTGACCGTATATTATGGGAAAGAGGATGGGGTACATTATGGGAAAGAGGATGTACATTCCCATCCTCTTTCCAGCAGAGGTCTCTGTACAGTGATCAGGACTAGCCCCACTCACTGGATGTTCCCTGCCTAGCTAAAATACAGAGACCAATTATAGTGCCTGCGAGCAGGGATAAAACTTGTAATGTTACAATAATTCTTGCATTTGATGTAGCACTTATCATGTCAAAATGTTTCACAAGGAATTCTATAAAGTGCAATAATTATTTGTAGGCGAATGCAGCAGGCAGTTACACAAACAAACAGCCATGAAGTGAATAATAATAAAAATAACAATCCTTGCATTTGATATAGCGCCTTATCTCGTCATTGAGACATGAAGTGAAATGAGCGATTTTATCGGGACGCCAAGAAAAACTTTGCATCACAATATTCAAAATGAGAAGGATTAACAAGGACTTCAGTTTAACATCTTAACCAAAGATCCAAAGTTCAGAAAGCGTCTATCTAATTACCATGCTATTGAAAGCTTGCCAAATAGCATTGATTACCACAGTGATTCCTCATACTTCTAGTGCTTCTTATTCCATTCCTGAGGTGTATTGAAACTTTTCTTGTTTAATTAAAACAACAAACAACAAAACTGTGACCAGTGTGCTGGGAAGTGATGTCCTCAGTCCTAACCTAAATGCAGTAAATTGGAAGTATTTTGGGCTCAAATAAGTGAAAATAAATGAATGGTAAATGTATCTTAATTGTCAGGATATGAACAGTCTAAGCTACTGTGAGAATAAAAAATATATTTACTACATCACCCAGATGGCCAGTGCGTACATTATGAAAATAAACATTGCAAATATATCAAATGCAAGCATTATTATTATTAATATTAATATTATTATTATTGCCTCCTTCTTCCATCCTTCCTACCCCACATGCGGTCCCTCACTAGCACCACCTTCTTCCACCTCCGACGTATCGCCTGTCTCCGCCAATACTTCTCCCCAAAAGCCGCTGAAACCCTGGTCCATGCCTTTGTCACCTCTTGGCTGGACTACTCCAACGCTCTCCTTGCCGGCCTCCCCTCCACTACCATCCATAAAATCCAAATAATTCAAAACTCTGCCGCCCGGATTAACACCCGCATGGAACTCCGCTCCCCGATCATCCCAGTCCTTGCCAGACTGCACTGGCTGCTTGTCCCAGAGAGGATCGATTTCAAGATCCTCACACTTGTATTCAAGTCCCTGCACTCCTCCGCACCCCCCTACCTCTCTGACCTCCTCTCCTCAAAACAGTACCCGTTGCCTTCGTTCCTCCGGGTCTGACGTCCCCCGAGTTCTCCGCTCCACCCTCAGCCACTATGCCCCGAGGCTCTGGAACTCCCTGCCTCACTCCCTTTGCCTCGCTCCCTCTCTTCCTATTTTCAGGTCTCTGCTAAAGATCTTTCTTTTCGACCGCGCCTTTGGTCACCTTCCTCCCCTCCCCCTGGCTCGGTCCCGGGATCCGTTACTGTAAAGTGCTCTGAGACGCCCTCCGGCGTGGAGGGCTCTATATAAATCCAAGTTGTTGTTGTTGTTGCCACATGTGTTAATTACCTCTGAAGACACCAACTTCAAAGAGAGGGTACATTTCTCTTTGCAGTATTTTCCTCTCCTGCACCTTCCTAGATATTCTGCTCTTGTGGCACAAGAAAGTGTTGAGATGTCTCCCTTTGTGATCATGTTAAACTGCGTCATGCTAAAATTAGTTCAGAGGTCTTGCTTCATTTTTACTCCTGCCAAGTGTTGAGCTGGCGTAAAAGTGAGACTTCCTCTTCCAATCAACTGAATGACAGCAATAAATTCATGCCTTAAAAAGGTCATTTATTTCAACACAAGGTTGGTGAGTCTGTCCTTCCTGAATATACAACCCATTCAATCTTGAATGGGTTGTATATCCAGGAAGGACAGTTGGTCAAAGGAGCAATGAGTATGGTCTGTACTCAAGAAAATATGACTTATTAATAATAATCCTTGCATTTGATATAGGACCCTATTACATTGTTGAGACATCTCAAAGCGCTTCACAGGATATACTATAAAATGGATTGACTGCATTTTGTGGGCGAACCGAGGCAGCCAGTTGCACACAGTAAGGTGCCATAAATAGACATGGAGTGAGTGACCAATTTTTATTTTATTATTATTACATACTGGAACATCATGCACGATTATGTTCTGCCTCAAATAGATTTATGGCCTTCATCCTGATCGTGTAAAAGGTGATTGTGCTGAAGTGATAAAAAAGTTTTTTCACAAGATCAAAGCAAAGAGGGGCAAGAAATCTGAAGTGTGTGAATGTAAATTAATATTAACTTTAATTTTATCGAAGTCAGTGTTCCCAGAGGTTTCACCTATGATTTTACTGCACATGCTGTAAGAACAAGATGTAGATATGTTACTGCTAGCAGGATGCTTGATGCATTGAGTCAAGAGGCTATCTCGTACCAACAACAACAGCAAATTACATTTGTATTGTGCCTTTCACATCAGGAGGACGTTCCAAGGCACATTTAACTTACATTTCTTTTTATTCTAGTACGGATTTCACAGTTCATGTCAGGTTGGTTGAAGTCACTCCTTATCAAACAGAGACCTTATCTAATTATAGTTAAACGAAGGTCATTCCTCTGACAACATTTTATTCATGAACTTAACTCAGGATCCAAATTCCTTGCTGCTCTACAGGCTTTGGACAGAAGGTTGAATCCCACATCAGGACTTTGAGCTCACAGTCTAGACTGTGCTCCAGTACAGAGCTGGAAGACTGTTGTATTGTTAGTGTTACTGTCTTTCAGATGAGATGTTAAACAAACATCCTGTCTGCCTGTTAAAGCAGCATTAAAGATCCCTTGGCACTATTTTAAATGAGAAGGGAACTTTTCTCGATATCCTGGACTTCACTTTTTGGCTGTTTTAGGTAAAATGCTGTGGGCAAATTCACTGCTCCATTAACCTACAAATACAGTCACTACACTTTACAATAAATTCTGAGATATCTTGAGATATTGACACCAAAAGGGAGTATACCAAATACACCCATTATTATAATGAAAGCATAAGTATAGTCACTAATTGGGATACATCAATGCTTTTATTTCTCCCTCCTACATCAATTTTGTAGTTAAAAACAAATTCCATATTTTGGAAATATGATGGCTGCATAAGAATGCACTTGAAGCCAAGATCCTCTAAACTAACTTTGCAACTAATTGCTTTATGTAACTTTGGTAAATGCAAACTTTACAAACCAACAAGAAATGAGTCAAAACACATACACAAGCATATGCTATTTTGTAAGGACTTAGACCATTTGGAAAAAAAAGTAAATCCTGCAAATTTCAATAGAAATACCCAAAGAATCCTGTCAATAAAAAATCCTTTGGCCAATCAATCCAATGACAGTCATTTGATATTCCCACTCTAACCACTAATAAGCACTCGGCTCCTGTTAACTCTGCAAACTCCAGTACACCAGCACACACTCTGGGGTACCCAAGCCTTGGTTCCTGCCAATCTATGCCTCTCTCTCTGGAATTAGGAAAGCAGGATGTGTCCCTTTAGGAAAGAGTGTTCTTCATTCCAAGCACAGGAATCTCCATGTATAGATGGCACAGGCTCTTAACCATGTTTGCAGCATGTGTCAGACAACAGAATGACAAAAGAGAAGCCCTCAGCCTCTAAACCAGGACCTACAACAATTGCCTTAATCAGCATGAAAAAGGCTTCTCCAAATTTCATCTCTGAAAACTTCCTTTTACATTTCTAATCTTAAGAGTGAACATCAAATGTACTCACTGAAAAAAAATTAAACTTAACCACCACCAGAAAACATTTCGCAAACTCACCCCAGCTGTTTGGTTTATTAGCCGCCAAAAACATTCCATAGCCACTCGGCACTTCCTGCCTAATGCATGTGGAAGAAGTGAAGGGCATGGTGAGTATGAAGACAGGCATTGGAGAATCATAAAATTTACAGCGCAGAAGCAGGCCATTCAGCCCATTGAGTCTGCACCAGCTCTCAGAGAAGGCCATACTTTAATCCCAATGCTCTGTTCTATCCCCATCACCTAATTATCATATATCTGTCCATTTCCCTCTTGAAAACACCTAACCTCTGCCACCTTAGCTGGCAGGGCATTCCACTTACCAACAACTTTGTGTGAAAAAATTACTCCTTGCGCTCTCCTTGGGGCTATCTTACATGTATGTCTCCCGGTCACTGTTGTTCTAAACTGTTCTGGACTGTATGTAAGGGAACAGTGTGACCATGAACACTTTGACATTGCTGAGCTGTTTCCACAATTTGGCAAATTCAAAACAAGAGGGCATTAATGTAAGATAGTTAATAATAGGACAAAACCTTAGGCAAGTTTCCTTACTCCACACTCAAGCTTCTGTTTATCCAGCGGTAAGTAGGAACCCAGTTGTTAGTCGATTGGGGGATAGGTTTTCATGTAAATAAAAAATAAATTAATAATAATAATGTGGTCACTCAACCCATGACTGTTTGTGGGACACTGCTGTGCGTAATTGGCTGCCGCGTTTTGCCCACAAAAAACACAATCACTACACTTTACAGTATATCCTGTGAAGCGCTTTGAGACATCTTGAAGATGTGATAAGGCGCTATATCAAATGCAAGGATTATTATATACATTTATACAGTGCCTTTCACATTTGGAAGAAATCTCAACAATCTAATAGGAGTTTAAGAGGCACTTCTCCATGCAGAGGGTGATGGGACAAAGGAACTCAATGCTGGTTAAAGCAAAAAGGTATTGAAGAGAATACTTGATGCATACTTCAGGGAGAAGGGGATAGGAGAAGGATGGAAGTAGGGGCTTGTGTGGAGTGTAAACACCAGCAGGGACTGGTTGGATCAAATGATCTGTTCCATGCCAGATCACTTTAACTGTGTGACAGACAGCGATGGTAAAGTCAAGATTTACACAAAGGAGGGGAGGAGGGGAACATTAATGAAGACTCATTCAGAATATTTACACTCACTACAATGATTTGCTTGCATAGAACTTTGTTCCCAGGTTAGCCCGCCTCCCTAGAATGGAGTTCCTACTACCTGAGATTAGCCACTTTACTGCCTCCAACCTCGGGCACTACTGTCCTATCTCAAACCTGCCCTTCCTGGCCAAAGCTTTGGAAAGCG